>NC_090407.1:18879483-19250733 GCF_036365525.1 Heterodontus francisci | reverse complement strand
CAGATTGGATATGTCCTGCTTTTTGTAGACAGGCCATGCCTGGGTAATTTTCCACATAGTCAGGCAGATGCCAGTGTTGTAGCTAAACTGAAGCAGCTTGGCTACAGGCATGGCTAGTTTTGGAGCACAAGTCTTCAGTACTACATCTAGGATGTTGTCAGGACCTTTGCTATAGTGATATGACTTGCAACAGTGACTGATGTTATGAGTTAACATGTTTTAAAAGAAATGCCACAAGTGAACTAAAAATGTCATAATATACGGAATGGTGTTACCAAGCCTACCATTTTGAAGTTGCATGAGCTGGGGGTGCTAATGCTTTTTGTTCATACCTGCTCACAGTCTAATTCCATTTCTCTGATAGCATGAAGTGCAGAAACTTTGTTAACACCAATGGGGTTGCCTGGCAGCTGCTGAGACCATGCCCTGGAAGGCATGTTATATTAAAATCAAATGCTGTGATTTTTGGGTGGGGGGGGGGTGCTAAATGCACCCCTGGTATGGTATGGAGCTGTGTAAGTCAAGAAGCTCACAGATTTGAACCTGGTCAGTGCTTGGGTTCACTGATCTCAGCTGGGATGCAACAATTGGCTGCAAATGCCCTGCAATAGGGAGGGAAACATCAGGCAGGGTTTCTGCTCCTCATTGTTAGCCAGGGTTCCTGCTGGCAAGTGCCATGTATGTACAGGGTTGGGCTTGCAGATACTCGTGGTCTTGGTTCACACATGAAGACTGCTGCTCAAATGTACTAGACCTTTGGGGGAAGAGGAGAAAACTGCAGCAAAATATGATTGTATGGTACAATGAGACTTCAACATGAAATAGAAGTTGCTTATCTGAGCCACGCTGTTAAGGTGAGGCAGTGGGTAGAGCTCATATTTTCCCACAATAAATATTGGAAGAAAAAGCAGAGAGAACATTGTCAGCAGGTTGGATTTGTGTACCTCTTAAAAGCACCATAGATAGGGGCCCAAGACTAGTAGGTCAGTGAGTTATTTCTTGTCCTGTAGTTACTCTGTAGCCTGGGGCAATGGTGTTGAAAAAAGAAGAAAAAACACCATTATTTTGAAGCCAAATCTGATGCGTCAGAAGAGAGCACAAAGTAGACATTTTGTAAGACAATTTGACTTTTTTAGTGTTTTTAGTCATTTAGGCTGCAGTGAACCAAAGCATCCTCTTTTAATCCTTTTGTACACAGTAAAGTCACCATTAGGCATTGAAAAATCAATTTAATTAGGTAAAATTCAGCTAGCAGCCAAAAAACATTTCAGATTTACAATAGCAATTCACTTTCTCCAATGTAAAAATGCCCCTGTAACCATTCAGTTTTATCCAGAGATCTTAGATGAAATCTGGGATTTATATGACCTTAAGTCAGTTTTCACTTTAGAGGGGGATTTTTTTAACAATCCCTTTAGGATTTTATTGATGCCACACTCTGGACTGTCTGCAGCACCGAAACAAACAAATTTTGTCATCTGTTCAGTTCTAGGAAAGTTCGTATTTGATGTTGTAGGCTATACTGAATTGAAACATGTTTCAAGATCTGCTTATATTTATTTATTTTTATTTATTTAGAGATACAGCACTGAAACAGGCCCTTCGGCCCACCAAGTCTGTGCCGACCATCAACCACCCATTTATACTAATCCTACGTTAATCCCATATTCCTACCACATCCCCACAATTCCCCTACCACCTACCTATACTAGGGGTGGTGCAAGCACTACTGATTTATCGATCACAAGGAATGCATATTCGTGCAGTATTTGAGAGCGACATCGAAATTAGATGGATTTGAAAGATATTGGGCAAAAATGTACTTCTGTCTGAATAGACCTTATTATTTTGGTAACTTAGGCTAAGTGTCTTCCATAGTGCTTTGCATACCCCCAATGTATGAGTAATTGCTGGTTTTACAGAGTCTGTATTAATTTCTGTTAACAAGTGTCCTGCTGATCTATGGAAATGGCTGCTAGATTGTTCAGTTCCAACTTCCCCACATCTATTTTCAATAGAGCAGGGAACCGGTATTTAGAACATGTGTGCTGTATTTTTGTTTCTCCTACTTTTTCACTAATTTTCTCTCCTGAAGGGCAGCAGTGCTCTGGGCACCCTCCCATACCTTATTGAAGTGACTGTTTTTCTAGATAGTGAGCATCAAGCAAGACTTATCCCATCCTCACCACAGGACCATGTATACATACTTCCAGCAGTAGGGGCTAAGGGGTATCAACATTTGTTCTCCCCTTTTTATTTAAGGTGACTTTGATGCCAATTTTGTCTTCCCTACCACCATTCCAGCTGAGAGCTAACTCCAGAATTGTTCTGTATCACTCAACAGCTGCCATACTGAACTAAGTGTCCAGATATATTTTGAGTAGATCAGTGAACCTACTAGGATAAAAAGGGAGCAAAGGATAGACCGAATAATTACAGGCCAGTCAGTCTAACCTCAGTAGTGGGCAAATTATTGGAATCTATTCTGAGAGACAGGATAAACTATCACTTAGAAAGGCACAGGTTAATCAAGGATATTCAGCATGGATTTATTAAGGGAAGATGTTGTTTGACCAACTTGATCGAATTTTTTGAAGAAGTAACAAGGAAAATAGATGAGGGTAGTGCAGTTGATGTGGTCTACATGGATTTATTAAGACTTTTGACAAGATCCCACATGGCAGACTGGTTTCAAAAATAAAATCCCATGGGATCCAGGGAACTGCAGCAAGGCAGATACAAAATTGGCTCAGTGGCAGGAAACAAAGGGTAATTGTTGACGGGTGTTTTAGCGACTGGAAGGCTGTTTCCAGCGGCGTTCTGCAGGGCTCAGTACTGGGTCCCTTGCTTTTTCTGGTGTATATTAATGATTTGGATGTAAATGTAGGGGTCATGATCAAGACGTTTGCAGACAACACAAAAGATTGGCCGTGTGGTAGATAGCGAGGAGGATAGCTGTAGGCTGCAGGAAGATATTGATGTTCTGGTCAGATGGGCAGAAAAGCGGCAAATGGAATTCAACTTGGAGAAGTGTGAGGTGATGCATTTGGGGAGGTTAAACAAGGCAAAGAAATACACGGTTAATGGGAAAATACTGAGAGGTGTAGAAGAAGTAAGGGACCTTGGAGTGAATGTCCACAGATCCCTGAAGGTAGCAGGACAGGTCGATTAGGTGGTTAAGAAGGCATATGGAATCCTCTCCTTAATTAGCCAAGGTATAGAATATAAGAGCAGGGAGGTTATGCTGGAACTGTATAACTCATTGGTTGGGCCACAACTTGAATACCGTGCAGTTCTGGTCACCTCATTATAGAAAGGATGTAATTGCACTAGAGAGGGTACAGAGGAGATTTACGGTGATGTTGCCAGGACTGGAAAAATGCAGCTATGAGGAAAGATTGGATAGGCTGGGGTTGTTCTCCTTGGAGCAGAGAAGGCTGAGGGGAGATCTGATTGAAATGTGCAAAGTTTTGAGGGGCCTGGCTAGAGTGGAAGTGAAGGGTCTATTCACCCTAGCAGAGAGGTCAGTGACGAGGGGACATAGATTTAAAATGATTGGTAGAAAAATTAGACGGGAGATGAGGAAAACCCTTTTCACCCAGAGGGTGGTGATGGTCTGGAACTCACTGCCTGACAGGGTGGTTGAGGCAGAGACCCTCGACTCATTCAAAAGGAGTCTGGATATGCATCTCAAGTGCCGTAAGATGCAGGGCTATGGACCAAATTCTGGTCGATGGGATTAGAATAGGTGGATTTTTTTTAGCCAGCACAGACACGATGGGCCAAATGGCTCTTTCTGTGCCTTAAATTTTCTATGATTCTATGATGTAAATGTTGTGGTTAAGAAAAAATTGGCTTGGATCTTTTCTCCCTTTCCCACAAGTGTTAGGAACACATCAGTTAGAATTAATAAACCTTTAGTATCTGTCCCAAAGCAAAATATTTTGAATATTTACATTTTATTAATTAAATTTATTGCTTACGCTCTTAGAAATAATCACAAAGGAAAGTATAGCTCAATATTCTTAGCTATACCCATTTCATTAATTCAGAAATAAATTACATTTGTTGAAATGCTTATTAAACTCATCCCACTTACTGTTGATGACACCTGAGCTTGTTGCTGCTTTTGTCTTCTTTCCTTATTCCAGTAGAGGGCGCCATATTTACAAAAGTACATTATACACACTAAGTATGAAATTTCACATCTTATTCAATATATGGTTTGGTACAGGAGTTCAACAGGCAGATGTTTCATAAAATTATAGAGCATTTATGTGAGAAGCATTGAAATGGGCAAAATCAAAGTCACAATTGACATCCTGTGTGACTGCACTATCCCTTCTTATCCTTCTCAGTCTTTCCACAGCCATTACATGTTAAAACATGTCATCCTCCTCCAGTGCCTCTGCTTTGTTGTCCTACTGAGTGGGACAGCCCTTTTTTGGTTCCACTCTGAGTTATTCAGTTGTAACCAGAGCATCTCTTGTAATGGCTTCGCTTCTTACCCCTCCATACTTACCTACATAGCTATACAAAGCCCTGGTTAGATCACATCTGGAGAACTGTACAGTTCTGGGCACTGTACCTTAGAATATATTGGCCTTGAAAGAAGTGCAATGTTGATTCACTATAATGTTACCAGGCTCCAAGGGTTAGATTATGAGGAGAGATTGCATAAACCACACTTGTATTCCCTGAAATATAAAAGCTTAACGAGTTATTTGATTGAGTTTTTTAAGGATTTTTCAAAGAAATTTATGGGCCAGATAGGTCAAAAGTGGGGATGTTTGCACAATGTTCAGCACCATTCGGAACTCCTCAAATACTGAAGCAGTCCGTGTAGAAATGCAGCAAGTATCTCTAAATAAAATAAAATAAATAAAGACCTGGACAATATCCAGGCTTGGGCTGAAAAGTGGCAAATAACATTTTTGCCACACAAGTGCCAGGCAATGACCATTTCCAACAAGAGAGAATCTAACCATTTCCCCTTGACATTCAATGGCATTACAATCACTGAATTCTCCCACTATCAACATCCTGGGGGTTACCATTGAACCAGAAACTGAACTGGGGTGGTCATATAAATACCGTGGCTTAAAGGCCTGTTTGGGTCTGCAAATGAGACCCGACCCGAGCCCGACAGAACCCCATCTGAGCCCGACCCGGCCAGAGTCCTTCCATTTTTTTTTCCCGCGCCCGACCCGACCATCAGTTAACCTACCTTCCGTTTTTCACTTTGTTCCTTACCTGAACAAGCTTAAAATAACTGTAGCAAAACCACCTTTAAAGTCCAAAAAGTAAATTAACATTAAAGTCACTTATCTGAGGTGGTGGTAGTGCTTGTCCAATCCGGCCGGACCCGAGCCCGAATGCAGAACCCGGAAGTGTGACCTGACCCGACCCGAACCCGACACATGTCGTCGGGTCCCATTGTGGTCGGGTAGCAGTCCTTTACCGTGGCTACGAGGGCAGGTCAATGGCTAGGAATCATGCGGCGTGTAACTCACCTCCTGACTCCCCAAAGCCTGTCCACCATCTACAAGGCACAAGTCAGGAGTGTGATGGAATACACTTGCCTGGATGGGTGCAGCCCCAACAACACAAGAAACTCAACACCATCCAGGACAAAGCAGCCTGCTTGATTGGCACCCCATCCACGACATTCATTCCGTCCACCACCGATGCACAGTGGCAGCAGTGTGTACCACCTACAAGATGCACTGCAGCAGTGCACCCAGGCTCCTTAGACAGCTCCTTCCAAACCCACGACCTCTACCACCCAGAAGGACAAGGGCAGCAGCTGCATGGGAACACTACCATCTGCAAGTTCCCCTCCAAGCTACACACCATCCTGACGTGGAACTATATCGCCTTTCCTTCACTGTCGCTAGGTCAAAATCCTGGAACTGCCTTCCTAACAGCACTGTGGGTGTACCTACCCAACATGGACTGCAGCGGTTCAAGAAGGCAGCTCACCACCACCTTCTCAAGGGCAATTAGGGATTGGCAATAATCCCAGGAAAGAATAAAACATTTTCTGCTGGTGGAAGAGTCTAGGACAAAGGGACATAACCTTAAAATCAGTGTCAGGCCATTCAGAAGGTAAGTTAAGAAACACTTCTTCATGCAAAGGGTGGCAAAAGTGTGGAGCACTTACCCACAAAAGGCAGGAGGTGCTAGTTCAATTATTAGTTTTAACTCAGATTGATACATTTTTGCTCTATTAAGGGATATGGAGCCAAGGCAGGTGGAGGGAATTAGGATAAGATCAGCCGTGATCTCGTTGAAAGGCAGAGGGCTGAATTGTCTACTCCTGTATTCCTACTTCGAGTCCCCCAAGTATCTATCCTTGAATGCCCTCTTCTTTCTCATCTACAGGATTCCCCTTAGCAACATCATCCAAAGATTTGATGCCAGGTTCCACATGTGCACTGATGATACCCAGCTGTACCTCACTATCATCTCTCTTCCACAGCCTTTGTGATGCCAGCCAGTCTGGCAGCCAGTTCTGGACAGGTCACTATTTCCTCTAATTAATCATCGCAAAGATCAAAGCTGTTGTCTTCAGCCCTGGCCACAAACTCCATTCTTTTGCCACTGCTTCCATCACTGCTACCGACTCTCACTGAAGCAGACTGTTTTAAGCTTATTTTCCTATTTGACCCTAAGATGAGCTAAGGTTAAAGGTGCTATATAAATGCAAATAGTTTTGGATGCCTTAGTGTTGCCACAAATCATCCGTCTAATCCCACTTTACTATTTGCTGCCAATACCCTTTGATATTCCTCTTTTTCAAGTAACTAATTATGGACTTTGCTTCAGGAAAGGTTTGTTGCAGAGAATTTTGTGTTCCAATCACCCTCTGTGTAAATATTCTTTCTAATCACCTCTTTGTGAAATATTATGACTTATTGCATGGAGATATCGTTATTTTTGTGCAATAACATTTAAATGTTCAATATTTTGTATATTTACATTTTTAAAAATCAATTTTATGTTGCCCTACTCACAAAGGCATTGACTAAATGCTTGAGGTATGATTCCACTGGTAACTTTGTCTCTCTTGTCCAAAGCTTTATAAATACAGATTCCAGTACTATTCTTTAAATTCATTTGTGGGATGTGAGTATCACTGGCAAGGTCAGCATTTATTGCCCATCCCTAATTGTCCTTGAGAAGGTGGTGGTGAGCTGCCTCTTGAACCACAGCAGTCCATGTTGTGTAGATACAGCCGCAGTGCTGTTAGAGAGGGAGTTCCAGGATTTTACCCAGTGGCATTGAAAGAGTAGTAATATAATTCCAAGTCAGGATGTTGTGTGACTTGGAGGGGAACTTGCAAGTGGGGTGGTGTTCCAGTGCATAGGCTGCCCTTGTCCTAGGTGGTAGAGGTTGTGGGTTTGGAAGGTGCTGTTGAAGGAGTTGCTGGTGAGTTGCTGCAGTGCATCCTGTAGATGGTACACATTGCTGCCACTGCATGCCAGTGGTGGAGGGAGTGACTGTCTAATCTGGTGGATGGGGTGCTGATAAGTGTCTGCTTTGTTCTGGATGGTTGTTGAGCTTCTTGTTGGAGCGGACTTGTATAGGCAAGTGGAGAGTATTCCATCACACTGCTGACCTGTGCCTTGTAGATGGTGGACAGACTTTGGGGAGACCGGTGATGAATTAACTCGCCTCTGACCTGCTCTTGTAGCTTCAGTGTTTATATGGCTAGTCCAGTTAAGTTTCTGGTCAATGGTAAGCCCCCAGAATGTTGATAGGGAATTCAGCAATGGTAATGCCATTGCACATCAAGGGAAGATGGTTAGATTCTCTCTTGTTGGAGATTGTCATTGCCTGCCACTTTCATAGCGCAAGTACTTGAGACTGAATGTTATCCAGGTCTTGCTACACGCGTGCATGGACTGCTGCAGTATCTGAGAAATTGCGAATGGTACTGAACACTGCAATCATAGGTGGACATTCTCACTTCTGACCTTATGATGGAGGGAAGTTCATTGATGAAGCAGCTGAAGGGTGGACCTAGGACAGTACTCTGAGGAACTCTGGGACTGTGATGATTGGCCTCCAACAACCGCAACCATCATCTTTTGTGCTAGGTATGGCACCCACCAGTGGAAAGTTTCCTCTCTGATTCCCATTCACTTCAATTTTGTTAAGGCTCCTTGAAGCCATGTTCGGTTAAATGCTGTCTGATGTCAAGGCAATCACTCTCACCTCATTGCTGGAATTTCAGCTCTTTTGTCCATGTTTGGACCAAGGCGATAATGTGGTCTGGAGCTGAGTGGCCTTGGCAGAACCCAAACTGAGCATTGGTGAACAGATTATTTGTGAGTGGGTGCAGCTTGATAGTACTGTCAAAGACATTTTCCATCACTTTGCTGATGATCAAGAATAGACTAATGGGGTGGTAATTGGCTGGATGGGATTTTCCTACTTTTTGTGTGGACAGGACATACCTGGGCAATTTTCCATATTGTCGGGAGATGCCAGTGTTGTAGCCGTACTGGAACAGTTTGGCTAGTGGCGAGGCTAGCTTGGAGCACAAGTCTTCAGTACTACAGCTGGGACGTTGTCAGGGCCCGTAACCTTTACTCCAGTGCCTTCAGCTGTTTCTTGATATCATGTGGAATGAATTGAATTGGCTGAAAACTGGCATCTGTGGTATTGGGGACCTCAGGAGGATGCCACAATGGATCATCCACTTGGTACATCTGGCTGAAGATGGATGCAAATGCTTCAGTCTTATCTTTTGCACTGACATGCTGGGCTCTGCCATCATTTGAGGATGGGGCTGTTTCTGGAGACTCCTCCTACATTTAATTGTTTAATTGTCCACCACCAATCACGACTGGGTGTGGCAGGACTACAGAGCTTTGATCTGATTTGTTGTTTGTGGGATCGCTTAGTTCTGTCTATGGCATTCTGTTTCCTCTGTTTGACATGCATTTAGTGCTGCGGTCTAGCTTCACCAGGTTGGCACCTCATTTTTAGATATGCCTGGTGCTGCGCCTGGCATGATCTCCTGACTCCTCATTGAACGAGGGTTGGTCCTTTGGCTTCATGGTAATGTTAGAATGTGGGATATACTGGGCCATGAGCTTACAGATCATGGTTGAATGCAATTCTACTGCTGCTGATGGCCCATAGTGCCTCATGGATTCCCAGTTTTGAGCTGCAAGATCTGTTCTGAATCTATCCTATGTAGCACAGTACTAGTGCCACACAGCATGATGGAGTGTGACGATGGAACTTTGTCTCCACAAAGACTCTGCAGTGGTCATTCCTACCAATACTGGACAGATGTATCTGCAACAGATAGATTGGTGAGGATGAGGTTAATGAATGCAGGAACAAGAGGAGGCCATACAGCTGCTTGAGACTGTTTTGCCATTAAATGAAATCACAGCTGATATATATCTCAACTTCATCACCCAAGATACCTTGGTTTGGTATCTTAGGATTTTGTTAGGAAAGGGTACTATCAGTCTCCTTTTGAAATCTTCAATTAACCTTGCTTCAACAGCATTTTGGGGAAGAGTGTTCCAGATTTTGAAAGTAGTGCCCCCGAGCGGGCTAGCTCTAATTTTAAGTTTCTGCCACCTTGTTCTGTACTCTCCCACCAGAGGAAATAGTTTTCTGTATCTACCCTGCCTATCACATCCTGTAATTAAGTTAAACACCTCAATTAGATTACCCCTTAATCTTCTATACCCAAGGAAATACAAACCTAGTCTATGCAACCTATCCTTATACTTTAACCCTTTAAGCCTCTGTATCATTCTGGTGAATCTGCACTGCGCTCTCACCCAGGCCAATATATCCTTTGAGATGTGGTGTCCAGAACTGAACACTGTACTCTAAATGGGATCTAACCAGAGCTTTATATAACTGTAACATAACGTCCACTTCTTTGTATTCCAGCACCCTAGAGATAAAGGTCAATATTCCATTAGTCTTTTAAAACATTTTTTACCTGTCCACTCGCTTTGTGATTTCTGTACTTGGTCTCCTAAAACTCTGCTCTTTCACAGTTCTTAGTATATCACCATTTCCAAAGTACTCTAATCCAAAGTAAAGGACCTCATACATCAACTCTTTGAACACCATCTGCCACAGTTTTTCCCACTCACCTTAATCTACCTCTGTCCCTATGCAATTTTCTGCTCCACCTGCACTATTATGCCACTTAACTTGATGTCACCAGCAAACATTGATACATGGCTCTCTATTCCTTCATCATTTATAAATATACTGAAAAGCTGAGGCTCTAGTACAGATCCCAGGGCAGCACCAGAAATCACACCCTGCCAATTTGAGTATATACCCATTAACCTTACTCTCTGTCTCCTAATTCCTAACTGATTTCCTACCCAGGTCAATAGACTGCCTCCAATTCCACGTGGTCTCGTCTCTTAACGTGGAACCTTGTTGACTGCTTTCTGGAATCCCAACACTTGTCAGTAAATGCAGGTTCTAGTAGTTGCACATAAAATTCAGAAGTTCCGGGGTTCAATTTCCAGTCTGTATAGTGAGTTCATTGCCAGCGCAGCAGTTGGGATGTTTCTATTTGGCCTTAATTCCAATGGGCAAGAGAGGGGAAAAGATTATATAGGTGGATGAAGGAAAAGGGTTGAAGGGATATGGGAGCAATATATGATTAGAACAATTGGAGAGTAAACACTGATTCATCCTGTTCGGGCCAAGTGACCTGTTTCTGTGTTATAACTTTTATGCGTTCTGTGATGTTGGTCCATGGCCTTTTTTATTTAATGAATTTTGCAGCTCATATGCTTGAGAAGTTCAATTACCTACCTAATGAAAGCTGAACCCCTTGCTTGTTAGTTGTCTAATGACTAAGTACAAACTATTCTCCTTGGAGTGGAGGAGAGAGATCAGCAGGATTTCTTCATGCTTGAGTTGCTACTAAGATGACACATAGTGAAGGAAGATCTTAATAAAGTTGTCTTTATTGCAAAGTCAGTAATCTGATACCGAGACCAAGCAAGTCTTCAGTGCTCCAGGATGCTGTTAATGATTGAGCAGCTAACTTGTTCATTCGTGGGATGTGGAGGGGTAGACTTGTCACCAGTGATGATTTGTCCCACTCAGCTGCAGGAAACCTTGCAAATCAGTGCCTTAATGGGTTGGATGTTTCTGGTAGGACAAGCAAGAAGCTTCCCAGTGCTTTGTATTGTACTTGAACACAGCACACGCTTGGTGGATTTATGAAAATGAGGTATTTCCCTACTTGGAACAAATCATTGAATGGTTACAGCACAGGAGGAGGCCATTTGGCTCGTCGAGTCTGTGCCGGCTCTGTGTGTGTCATCTAGTCCCACTCCCCTGCCTTTTCCCCGTAACCCTGCAGATTTTTTCTCTTCACTTAATAATCCAGTTCTCTTTTGATGGCCGTGATTGAATCTGCCTTTGAAATGGATTATAATCCTAGCCCCTTTTTGGGACTATCCCAGATCGGGCGTGCTCTCCAGATGATCGCTCTCACTCAAGGTTGAGAAAGACAGATCTCACAGACACTTGAATTGGTCTGAAGAACTGAGCTAACGCTCCCCAAAGGAAAGGAACCAGCTGAGAATATTACCATCTTCTAGATAGCCTTTTTATCAAGTTTTAGCCGGACTATAACAACCCAGATATTACAAGGGTCCGGGTATCTCTCCCCAATAATGTACCTCCCCACTGAAGAGTGTACGGAGATGGGTTCTCAAGTTTGAGTTCCAGAAGACTATATGAGAAAATATATTTTCTAAATTATATAAAAGTTTATTAAAGAACCAAACATGCACTTCACATTTGATGGGTATGACGATCGCAATGTTAATAGTTTGAGGGAAAGAAAGTATAATCTTATTTCTAGTAGAGAATCCAAATTTTATTTTGTTACAGTAAAATATTTAAGATATCCAACATTTAAAATAGCATTTACCTTAAATCCCTGAGTAGAAAGCTACAGACTTTAGTGAGATACCTCTATCCCACTAAGGGGGGAACTATCTTTGCTGTACCACAGCAGCTGTACCTTTACCGTGAGAAAAGCTGAAATGAATCCAATGATTTTAAAGATCCATTGTGTGGTTCCAATATTTATACTGTTACTACGTGCATAACTAGTTTTTTTTACGTATGGGGGTGTTAACCTCTCTTCCAAGTAGGTTTGCCCCTTCTATTTCCCAAATAAGGCTTTGCAACTGTCAATTTCTAATTGAAATCTACATTATTTAATTTCTAAGAAAAGGCTGAGCCAGCAGGAAGTTGTGGGCACATGTGCTGGTCAGCATCCTTAGAGCCAGCAGGATGCTGAAAGTTGCAAATGATGGTACACTTCCTAGCTAACCAGTTGTGTTTTAAGATTATAACTCAGTTTCCCGGATTCAGTTTACAGGTGATCCGTAGAAAATCATGTCATGCATTGTTAAACTGTCACAACTTACAATGATTATTTATGAAACTTGTATTGTCAGTGCTTTGCTAATGACCATTTGAAGCGAGTTCCTGTTTTTCAGAACCTGCCATTGTGTTCTTACGAAGGGGCAGTTATGCTGTGTCCTTGACCACAGATTGTTAGAGTCCTTGACTACGGGGGCATGTTACAGGCATGCTTATGAAACTTTTTTTTAACCTTCCAGGCCGATCAACTCGGCTTTTAATTTTTTAATCCCTAATTCATAAGAAAATAACTCTTTTAACTTTATAACCCCTTATTATCACCGGATTCCTTCAACCCTCCACCACACACTCAGGAAGTGGATTCCAGATCCTAACCACTCGCGTAAAAAAAACAAAAGTGTTTCCTCATGTTGTCGTTGCTTCTTTTGCCAATCACCTTAAATCGGTGTCCTTTGGTTCTGGATCCTTCGGCCAATAAAAACAGTTTCTCCCTATCTACTTTGTCCAGACCCTTCATAATTTTGAGCCCCTCTATCAAATCTCGTGTTAATCTTCTCCAAAGAGAGCAGACCCAGCTTTTTCGACCTATCCACATATGTGCACTCCATATTGGGTAAATAGAAGCTATTAACTATGTGAATTTCTCAGTAGCTTGGTTTGGAGTCTTTGAATCATAGTGGTGGGTTTCCATTTGTGCTAGACATCCAGCTGACTAAAAATACACTATTGAAATCACATTATCAATGACTTCAGGAGAGCAAGGGAGAGAATTGGGGGGTGGGAGAAAGGAGTTACTTTAGATTTAGGTCTAGAATTACTCCGGTTGTACCATAGTTCATGGTGGTGTTACAGTAACTGTCCAATATAAGAACGCTGAATCATCCTTGTTCAATGAGCTGTAGTCAAATTCAGCACAGTTCATGGATTGAACCTGGAATCTTTCTAGTCTACATGGTTGAGCTACATTCTTCCCTCAACCAACATCACTAAAAACAGATTAATTAGTTGTTTATGATCTTGCTGTTTGTGAGTTCTTGTATATGAAATATATTGCTGTATTTGCTTGTATAACGAGTACCAAATTTCCAAATAAGTCATGGTGTCTGAAGCATTCTTAGACATTTCGGAGACACATGATAATACATTACATAAGTGCAAGTCCTCCTTCTGCTTGCCGCATTATCCAGCTAAACAATTGGAGAAAGTTTTAGGTACTGAAGTTTTAACATTTTTGATGGGCAAGGAAAGTACCTCCTGAGGTCCCCGGATATCAGTCTTCAGCCAATTTGATTCACTCCACGTGATATCAAGAAACGGTTGAATGCATTGGATACAACAAAGGCCTTGGGCCCTGACAATGGCTGTAGACTAGCCGTGCCCCTAGCCAAACTGTTTGGTACAGCTACAACAGTGGTATCTGCCTGACAATATGGAAAATTGTCCAAGTATGGACTGTCTATGAAATGCAGCCAATTACCAAATGCAGCCTAATACCTGGGATGGGCGGGTTGTCTTATGAGGAAAGGTTCGACAGGCTTGTATCTGCTGGAGTTTAGAAGAATAAGAGGTGACTTGATTGAAACATAATATCCTGAGGGGTCTGGACATGGGTGGATGTGGAAAGAATGTTTCCTTTTGTGGGAGAATCTAGAACTGGGGGTCACTGTTTAAAAATAAGGGATCACCCATTTAAGACAGAGATGAGGAGAAATATTTTCTCTGAGGGTCATGAGTCTTTGGAACTCTCTTCCTCAAAAGCTGATGGAAGCAGTCTTTGAATATTTTTAAGCAGAGGTAGAAAGATTCTTGATAAGCAAAAGGATGAAAGGATATTGGGGGTAGGCAGGAATGTGGTGTTGAGGTTACAGTCAGATCAGCTATGATCTTATTGAATGGTGGAACAGGCTCGAGAGGCCAAGTGGCCTACTGCTGCTCCTAATTCGTATGTTATAGAGTCATAAAGTTTTACAGCACAGAAACAGGCCATCGGCTCAACGCGCCTGCACCGACCATCAAGCACCCGTCCTAACTAATCCCATTTCCCCGCACTTGGCCCGTAGCCTTGTATGTTATGGCGTTTCAAGTGCTCATCTAAATATTTCTTGAATGTCGTGAGGGTTCCTGCCTCTACCACCCCTTCAGGCAGTGTGTTCCAGATTCCAATCACCCTCTGGATGAAAAAATTCCTCCTCAACTCCCCTCTAAACCTCCTGCCCGTTACCTTAAATCTATGCCCCCTAGTTATTGACCTCCCCGCTAAGGGAAAAAGTTTCTTCCTATCTATCCTATCAATGCCCTTCATAATTTTGTATACCTCATTCAGGTCCCCCATTCAGCCTTCTCCGCTCCAAGGAAAACAACCCCAGCCTATCTAGTGTGGTGACCAGAACTATACACAGTACTCCAACTGTGGCCTAACCAGCATTTATACAGCTCCATCATAACCTCCCTGCTCCTATATTCTATGCCACGGCCAATAAAGGCAAGAATCCCGTATGCCTTCCTAACCACCTTATCTACCTTCAGTGATCTATGGACAAGCACCCCAAGGTCCCTCTGACCTTCTGTACTCCCTAGGGTCCTACCATCCATTGTATATTCTATTGCCTTGTTAGACCTCCCAAAGTGCATAGGCTGACACTTCTCAGGATTATACTCCATTTGCCACTGCTCCGCCCATCTTACCAGCCCATCTATATCGTCCTGTAGTCTAAGGCTTTCCTCCTCACTATTTACGACACCACCAATTTTCGTGTCGTCTGTGAACTTACTGATCATACCTCCTATATTCACGCCTAAATCATTAATGTACACTTCAAACAGTAAGGGTCCCAGCACCGAACCCTGCGGTACACCACTGGTCACAGGCTTCCACTCGCAGGAACAACCCTCGACCATCACCCTCTGCCTCCTGTCACTAAGCCAATTTTGAATCCAATTTGCCAAATTACCCTGGATCCCATGGGCCTTTACTTTCTTAACCAATCTCCCATGCAGGACCTTATCAAAAGCCTTACTGAAGTCCATGTAGACTACATCAACTGCTTTATCCTCATCGACACATCTAGTCACCTTCTCGAAAAATTCAATCAAATTTGTTAGACACGATCTCCCCCTGACAAAGCCATGCTGACTATCCTTGATTCATCCCTGCCTCTCCAAATGGAGATTAATTCTGTCTCTCAGAATTTTTTCCAATAGTTTCCCTACCACTGATGTTCGTACCACCCCATCTGTCTACTCTTAATCATCAGCAATCAGTGCTACCAAGTGGCACTTACTCAGCAATAACCTGCTCACTGATTCTCAGTTTGGGTTCTGCCAGGGCTGCTCAGCTCCAGACCTTATTACAACCTTGGTCCAAACATGGATAAAAGAGCTGAATTTCAGAGGTGAGGTGCGAGTCACTGCCCTTGACATCAGAGCAGCCTTTGACCGAGTGTGGCCCCAAGGAGCCCCAGCAAAATTGAAGTCAATGGTAATCAAGGGAAAACGCTCCACTGGTGGGATTCATACCTAGCACATAGGAAGATAGTTGTGGTTGTTGGAGGCCAATCATCTCAGCCCCAGGACATTGCTGCAGGAGTTCCTCAGGGTATTGCCCTAGGCCCAACCATCTTCAGCTGCTTCATCAATGACTTTCCCTCCATCATGAGGTCAGAAGTTGGGATGTTTGCTGATTGCACGGTGTTCAATTCGATATTTCTCAGGTAATGAAGCAGTCCATGCCTGCATGCAACAAGACCTGGGCAACTTCAGGTTTGGGCTGATAAGTGACTAATAACATTCATGCCACACAAATTCCAGGCAATGACCATCACCAACAAGAGAGAATCTAACCACCTCCCCTTGATGTTGAATCCTCCCAATATCAACATTCTGGTGGGTTACCATTGACCCAAAACTTAACAGGATCAGCCATATAAACAACTGTGGCTACAAGAATAGGTCAGAGGCTGGGAATTCTGAGGTGAGTAACTCGCCTCCTGACTCCCTATAGCCTCTATAACTTCTACAAGGCACAAATCAGGAGTGTGATGGAATACTCTCCACTTGCCTGGATGAGTGCAGCTGCAAAAACAGTTAAGAAGCTCGACACCATCCAGGACAAAGCAGCCCATCCACCATCTTCAACATTCACCCCCTCCACCACTGGCACACTGTGACAGCAGTGTGTACCATCTACAAAATGCACTGCAGCAACTTGCCAATTCTCCTTCAACAGCACCTTCCAAACCTGCAATCTTTACAACCTAGAAGAACAATGGCAGCCTACACATGGGAACACTGCCACCTGCAAATTCCCCACCTAGTCACACACCATCCTTGTTAAGAACTATATCATCGTTCCTTCATCGTTGCTGTGTCAAAATCCTGGAACTACGTCCCAAATAGTATTGAGGGAACATACTGTAGCAGTTCAAGAAGGTGGCTCACCAACACCACCTCAATTGCAATTAGGGATGGGCAATAAATGCAGGCTTTGCCAACGCTCACATCCGATGATCGAATTTTTAAAAAAAGGTAAAGTAAACTTTGAATAAACCTTGTTTTATGCAAGATTTTAATTCCATTTTATGAGAATTCGCAGGAATATCTTTGAAGGGAGGTTAAATGAATATTACCATGTTACAAACATCTTTGAGCTCATTGGCCTTATTGTGTTGTTTTCTCCCAATATTGTCTTATGAAAATTCATTAGGATAGTCACTGCAGCCTTTATTGTAACCATCTGCTGCAAACATTGGAATGAATTATTCCACAGTTTTTAGAAAATATAGGTATGATGTAAATATGATTGACTGGAGGACAGTGGAAGTAATCTCATTTCCTGATTTTGTTTGGCTGGACTGCAATCTATATGGCTGCACCCTGCATCTACAGTAGATTTGATCCTATGCTGAACGATAGTTGGAAACTGTTAATTTTTCTTGCATTATTAGGAAAACCGGTATAATTAAACGCAATGATAAATGCAGAATTTTCATTAAGTCAGAGATTAATAGCACACGTTAACAGAACTGTTAGGGAAAGGAATTCCAGATATAGACTGTATGTACGTTTTGAAGTGAATTAAGTAGCCAAACAGCGGACTGATATGAAACAAAATTTGGTATAAATGAAAGGCTGCTTTTTTGATGAGTGAAATATGCAATGGTGTACCTCAGGGGTCAGTATTAGTATCACTGTTCTTTTTTGATATGTAACGATGACTTGAACATTATACATGGCATAATTTCAAAGTTTGCAGTTGACACGAAACTTGGAAATGTAGTAAACAGCGTCGAAGATAGGAGTGGACTTCAGGAGAAGACTGGCAAAGTGGGCACATGTCTGGTGAAGTTTAATGTAGAGAAGTGTGAATTAATGAATTTTGGAAGGAAGAATGAGGAGAAGCAATGTAAACTAAATGGTACAATTTTAAAGGGATTGCAGGAAACAAGATGCCCTGGGGGTTTACATATACAAATCTTTGAAAGTGGCAGGACAAATTGAGATTGTTAAGGAAGCCTACTCAACTCTTAACGTTATAAATGGAGTACAAAAGCAGGGAGTCTATGCTAAACCTTTATAAATTATTGGTAGGATCCCAGCAAATTCATGGTCAAATTGAACAAATTTCACGGTCACAGCATTGTAAGAATCGTGGATTTCATGTATTTAAATCACAATTTCATGGTTTCGCAACAAACCATTAAAATTATCTATTTAAAACAAAAAGACAAGGAAGGTTTATATGTGCATTACATGTAATGTGGACAGCATTAGGCATTACACCTTGGAGCACAGATTTGAAAGATTTTGTCATGTAAGTTGCATTGTCACTAATGAAAACAGACATTTTGTTGAAATCTGCACAGTATTTTGAAACCGTTTTGATTATCGCTTGGGAAACTGGTGTAACTAACAGCTTCTAGGTGGACGCAGTCTGTGAGCTTTCCTGACTCTGCGCATTTTTAGCCTTACCAGACATAAAATCAAACTAAACATGCAGCACATAGTTGTCATGCTCATCAGTGGACTCATCACAAATAATTGCAAAAAACGAATGTGCGTTAATCTGAGACTTAATCTCACAATGTGCAACCACAACCTTCTGTAGGTAGTTCTGTCGTAGATTATTTGCATTTGGCAAGCAACCACATTCTGCACATCACGTTGAATGAATACTCGCAGCTTTGGGTGATCAAGTTTTTCCAATTTTTAAAAATTCTTTCATGGAATGTGGGTGTCACTGGCAAGGCCAGCATTTGTTGCCCATCGCTAATTTCCCTTGACAACTGAGAGGCTTGCTGGGCCATTTCAGAGGCCAGTTAAGAGTCAGTCACATTGCTGTGGATCTGGGTCACATGTAGGCCAGACCAGGTAAGGACAGCAGATTTCCTTTTCTAAAGGACATGAGTGAACCAGATGGGTTTTTGCAACAATCGATAATAGTTTCATGGCACCATTACTGACACTAGCTTTCAATTCCAGACTTTTTTTTGGAAGTTAATTAATTGAATTTAAATTCCACCAGCAGCCATGGTGGGATTTGAACCCATGTCCCTGAGACATTAGCCTGGGCCTCTGGATTACTAGTTCAGTGACTTACCACTATGCCACCGAAATAGTAATCACGAATTTTGGCATTTACTTTAATTGACCAAAGTGACATGAGGTGATGTGTATAACATTTAAAGGCTTGAAGAGAAAGTGGACCTGGAAATCGCAGCCCTTCTAGTGCACTCCCATCGTAACTCTGGTGGGACTGTCGTGTAATTACTGCACATTAGACCAGGTGGTGGCCTTGCATCAGGAATTCTGCAGGGTCATGTAAGGGACCAGCCCCAAACAAAGCCAGCAGCATAGGAGAGGCTGGGGGCAAAAGTAAGTGTTTCCCAAGCCGGGAGCTTCCTGCCTATCATTTGATGGACAGATTGCTAGTGAAACCTGGAGCACTGGCCTGTGGAATGACAATTGTATGCTCCACCAAAGGATTCAGGCCTGGGTTCTTGAACCCAAGTAGAACGAATTAGACAGGTAATATGGCTGTTGCTCCTCTGAACTTTCCTCTTTTGTTTCTTCTAAATGACAAACATGCCATCCTGTGCACACTTCCTCCTCCTGTATTCTTTCTCACTTGAAAAGATCACTTGATGCAGTCTCCACTTTAACATTCTTTCCCAGGATTGCTAAGCAATGCAGTTCTGTATCTCTCAATTTTCTCTTCCTCCTAAAATGCACATGCTTTTACAACCTACATTTGGTGTCATCGAATGATTGCTTCATGATCTGCCTCTCATTGTTTTCAGCCTTGGTGGATTAGTACAGTAAATCTTGATTGCCAGTTTCCATTGTCCATTGGAGGGAAGATGTGTCTATTCTGATAGATAATGAAGGTTCACATTACAGTGTGCCTTTTTTGGTAGCAGATAAAAGCTAACTAATTGCACTTAAGTGTATTCATGTAAAGTAGGCAATTTTTTTCCAGTTTCAAAACGTGGCAACAATCATATCTAGATATTTGATACTGCTTAATATTGATGTACCAATCTATAATTCACAACCAGGCGCAGCAGAGCTTGTCATATTCAATGCAATAATAGTGATGTTTTAAAATTATAGTCTAGCAGATGAGACCAAGGATCTCATTAATTTGAAATATAACTAGGCAAGTGTAAAGTATTTTCTGTTTTAGAAACGGTTTGTTCACAGGTGGTCTTTTTATCTTGTGCAATGGCTGTGCTCTCTTGAGCCAAGTGGCAACCACTTATTTTCATGGGTCTGTTCATGAATGTCATGCACTGGCTCCTGTATAACTTGATTGAAAACTAACAAATTATTGTAGAATCATGATGTTACCTGATACCAAGGAGCTATTGGGAAAATAAAGGATTCCCCAGTCTCATAACCAGCTCCTGGAAATCCGCAGCCCTTCTAGTGCACTCCCATCGTAACTCTGGTGGGACTGTCGTGAAACTACTGCAAATTAGACCTAGAGGACAGCTAACGTACCATTGTGTAGAAAGGGAAAGACTGAGTAATTACAGGCCAGTCAGCCTAACATTGGTGTTGGGAAAATTCTTGGAAAAATTCTGAGGGACAGAATAAATCTTCATTAAGAAATACACAGATTAATCAAAGACATCAGCACGGATTTGTTAAGGGTAGGTTGTGTCTGACTAACATTGATTTTTTTCAGGAGGTAACAGGAGGGTTGTTGAGGGTAGTGCATTTGATGTAGTCTATATGGATTATGATGAGGTCCTCCTTGACAGACTGGTCATGAAAGAAAAGCCCATGGGATCCAAGGCAAAGTGGCAAGTTGGATCCAAAATTGGTTCAGAGGCAGGAAGCAAAGGGTAATGGACGACGGGTGTTTTTGTGACTGGAAGGCTGTTTCCAGGTCTGGCCTCACCAATCTCCTGTATAATTCGGGCGGCGCAGTGGTTAGCACCGCAGCCTCACAGCTCCAGCGACCCGGGTTCAGTTCTGGGTACTGCCTGTGCGGAGTTTGCAAGTTCTCCCTGTGTCTGCGTGGGTTTCCGCCGGGTGCTCCGGTTTCCTCCCACATGCCAAAGACTTGCAGGTTGATAGGTAAATTGGCCATTGTAAATTGCCCCTAGTGTGGGTAGGTGTTAGGAGAATGGTGGGGATGTGGTAGAGAATATGGGGTTAATGTAGGATTAGTATAAATGGGTGGTTGTTGGTCGGCACAGACTCAGTGGGCCGAAGGGCCTGTTTCAGTGCTGTATCTCTAAATAAATAAATAAATTGTAATAAAAGACTTCTTTGCTCTTAAACTCCGATCTCTTTGTAATAAAAACAAACATACCATTTTCTTCCTAATGCTTGCTGTACCTGCATATTAACTTCATGTGATTCATTTACAAGGACGTCCAGATCCCTCTGAATGCAAACATTTCCCAGTTTCTCGCCATTCAAGAAATATTCTAGTTCCTAATAGAGCAGAGCAAAAACTGGACCAATTTTGGCAGTAAATTGGCAATTTTATTTAGGCCACTGGTTTGATCACATGGGATATCGAAAAATGTTACAACTGGTAAGGAAGGCGATGTTCATCGGAGATTGAGGGCTGAGGCGCACTATTGGTAAAAGAAATGTTACTCTGCATGTCTGAGGTAGAATATCATGAGTCCAACCCACTCCAGAGACTTGAGCACATATTCCCTCAAGAGACTGTTAGCTAAAGTTGAAGCTCTTGGAATTGAGGGCGAATTATTGACCTGCTTTGAAAATTGGCTAAGCGTCAGGAGACAGAGAGTAGGGATAATGGATGGATGCTCAAATTGGCTGGATATGGCTAGTGGTGTCCCACAGGGATCTGTACTGGGGCCTCAGCTATTCACTATTTATTAACAACTAAAATGATGCCCTTTCCCCCTCAGCAGCACTATTTAAAGGTGTTGTCAACTACTTTCAGGTTAGTTGCTGATTGATGTCTACTGACTGCTACTGAATTAGTAGAAGTGCTTGTACTGCTGTTTAAAGTTGCTACAGTCTACATGGTCAAGGCCGGATTCTGCTCAGTCCACTTGCTCCCAGACATGAGAGCAGTAGTTTCTTTTTCCCCTTTGCCTGCAGCATTACAGGGAAAGTGAGCAGAGGAGGGCCAGCTGCTCAAAGATGGAGGAGGAGGGGGAGAAGGCCTTTCAGCAGGAGGCCATATCTACCCAGGATCTTGGAGAGCAATTGTCCTATCTGAACCTCAGCGAAGAACAGTGCATTAGACATCTCCACTTCAACAGAAGATACTCACTGAAATCAGCCACCTGTTGCAGCCTGAACTGCAGCATCAGAGCAGGGCGAAGACAGCGTTTCCAGTGACTGTGAAGGTAGCTGTGGCCATGAGCTTTTATGTTGGACCCCTTCCAGGATGGAGCAGGCACTATTAACAATAGCTCCCAGTTCACCATCCACTGTTGCATCAGGGCTCTGTATGCAAAGAGAGCTGAATACATTTCATTCTCTCTTGCCAAAGAAAAGCATTTGGCTTCGCTAGGATTGCAGGCTTCCCCACGATGCAGGGTGCTATGCTACTTCGTGGACACCACATGCAAATTCTGAGATTTACTGCAACCGAAGGGATTCCATTCCCTCAATGTCCAGCTCGTGAGCTACTATACTCAGCGCTTGATCAACAGTCATGATTCCTTCATTCTGTGGGAGTTTGTCGTGCAATTTGCATTTGAGCCACCACAACAAACCAGAGGGTGACTACTGGATGACAAGGATTATCCACTGACCATCTGGATCGTGACTCGCGTGGGCAGTCCACGCGCACATGGGCAGCATACATATAACAAGAGCCATGCTGTCACACAAAATATCGAGCCATCATTGAGGTCCCTAAGCAATGTTTATGCTGCCTGGATCACTCTGCAGTATTTGCCAGTGTGTGTGTCATGATTCGTCCTGGTCTGTTGCATGCTACATAACCTAACTACCATGAGGTACAGCCATTGCCAGCAAGTATACGGCGAGCACCTGAGGAGGAGGCAGCCACCACATCCACTTTCTGGGCAGGTTGTCTGTGATTGGTTCATCCGACTGTGGTACCAGTGAACGTAAGCCCAATTCCCTATTCACCAACAATACTGGAAACAATGGGCTGCAAGCTCTGCACAGAGCCCTATGCCAAGTTCGTGCCGGACTCTTCCATGCTCCTGGACAGTGACTGCTGGCTTTCTGGTAGTTTTGCCGATACACCAAGCATTACAGTGTGCATACCATCAACCTTTTTCTGTAGGTCACCCCATCAAAGTCTTCACCTGAGTCCACTGCAACAGAATTCGTGTGGCTACATCCTCTGGCGAGCTGGCACCTGCACTGCCCTTGCTCCCTGCCTGACTGCAGACCACTCATGCCGAGTGACTCACCGTGTGTATATCCTGCCTCTGAGCTCGCCTCTAAAGTACATGCAGTGTCAGTATCTGAGCTGATGGCTCCAACTGAGTGATGCTGTTTCTTCCTCATCACTTTCTTCCTTATCTTCAACCTCCTTCTCTTCCACTAGGTGCACCTATTCTCCACCGGTTAGCTTCTTCTGCCTCTAATTATGTGCCACCTTGTCCTGCAAGTGAGAGGGAAATGTGTCACTGAGTGTGGTGCAATGTGTTTGGGTAATATGGCTGTCATAGTTGAATAGCTGGCAGTGTGTGCAGACTGAGTATGAGGCTTGCAGTAGTGCTAAGTGTCATGAGTGAGAGATGAGGGCGGCGCAGTGGTTAGCACCGCAGCCTCACAGCTCCAGCGACCCGAGTTCAATTCTGGGTACTGCCTGTGTGGAGTTTGCAAGTTCTCCCTGTGTCTGCGTGGGTTTCCTCCGGGTGCTCCGGTTTCCTCCCACAAGCCAAAAGACTTGCAGGTTGATAGGTAAATTGGCCATTAGCAATTGCCGCTAGTATAGGTAGGTGGTAGGGAAATATAGGGACAGGTGGGGATGTGGTAGGAATATGGAGTTAGTATAGGATTAGTATAAATGGGTGGTTGATGGTCGGCACAGACTCGGTGGGCCGAAGGGCCTGTTTCAGTGCTGTATCACTAAAACTAAATAAGTCATATGAATAAAAGCAAAATACTGCAGATACTGGAAATCTGAAATAAAAACAAAAAGTGCTGGACTGGTAGCAACTGTGGCAAGAGAAGCACAGTTAATGTTTCAGGTCAGTGACCTTTCATCAGAAGGCATATGAATGTTAGGTTTGAGTCATGATTGATAGAGATTGTTGGTAGATGAGTGATGGGGGTGTTGTGCATTGAGCAGTGTGTGAGGCTAGTGGAACACTTGGAATATGGCATTTGAAGATGCATTTACTGACCTTGACCACGCCTGTGAGGTCATTGAACGTCTTGCGGCACTGTATCTAGGTCCTTGGGCTACTCTCCTGGCATTGACAGCCACAGCTATCTGCTTCAACTACCTTTTGAGTTTCTCTGGCCCCATGTGATAAATGACATCTCTTCTCTGCACCTCTTTGACCAGGGCCTCTAATGCATTGTTGGAAAATCTTGGAGCCCGCTGTCTGCCATATTGCGCCATCATTCATTCTTCTTCACACACTCTTCTGCAACCAGTTCCAGCTCTTGCAGCATCAAGCAGGCACTATCCTTTAAGAAGTGCAGGCTGGCTTTAATGTAGTGCAGGCTAGTTTTAAGTGGTGCTAGTCCCTCATAATTTTGTGACCCCTGCTCAGGTGTGCAGTCACTCAACAGTGCACTTTGCACTGTCTGCATGCAGGAATTATTTAAATGAGCAAGCTGCCCAATGTTTACATGCTGCCTGCATTGGAAGCAATGGGCATGGGTTATTTACGTTTCCTGCACCCATTTTTGGGCTTTATCAAATTTCACAGCCAATACATCTGTGGCTTGCAATTGTGGCAACAATAGGAGAGCAGACAAATGATTTGCAGTTAATTAAGAATTAGGTTTGTTGCTCAAAGTATTTTGCTATGTTCTGTGATTTGTCTTTATATAACATTTTTGCTGTGTTGTGCAAATTGTTCTGTGCTCTGAAAAGGAACCTACTTGATATTTTAATGGTAGTCTTTACTGTAAAATGTCTTATACACTGATTGTCAGAGGGTGGTGGTGTGGTAATGTCACTGAGCTAGAAATCCAGAGGCCCAGGCTAATGCCCGGTGACATGGGTTCAAATCCCACTATGGCAGCTGGTGGAATTTAAATTCAATTAATTAATAAAAATCTGGAATTGAAAGCTAGTGTCAGTTTCATGGCACCATTGCTATCATCGATTGTTGTAAAAACCCATCTGGTTCACTAATGTCCTTTAGAGAAGGAAATCTGCTGTCCTTACCTGGTCTGGCCTACATGTAACTCCAGACCCATAGCAATGTGGCTGACTCTTAACTGCCCTCTGAAATGGCCTAGAAAGCCACTCAGTTGTCGAGGACAATTCGGGATGGGCAACAAATGCTGATCTTACCACTGACTCCCACATCCCTTGAAAGAATCAAAAAATAGATTGCTCACTGTTCTGCAGGTTCACCTTAAAGATTCCAACTCATTAATCTGGGG
Organism: Heterodontus francisci; assembly: GCF_036365525.1. Lineage (NCBI taxonomy): Eukaryota > Metazoa > Chordata > Chondrichthyes > Heterodontiformes > Heterodontidae > Heterodontus > Heterodontus francisci. Next base: position 19,225,278 of record NC_090407.1, on the reverse strand, counting down.
AGTGTTGTTAAAGAATGAGGAAAGTTACATAGTTTTAATTTTTAAAAATTGGTGTATCGGGTAGTTGCTGCAAAATATCTATTGGATTTTTACAGAATGATTACTATTATATAACTTGAGTATTGCTGAAAATAGAGACATTGTCGAAGCTTTTCATCTTGCACTCATCAGGACAATCCTTCGACAACGTGTCTCTTTTTTCAGCAATACTCAAGTTCCGTTCTACCGAACAACTATTATATAAAGTGAAACTTTACAATAGAACTTAGATTATCCATATTGCAGTTTCTGGATTGCTCTTTACTGTGATATTACATCCCTCAAACTTACTTTTTCACCTTCCCATTTAAATTCTTTCTCTCAGACAGATATTTATGGTTATAGCTGTATTGCTCTTTTTGGAAACTGGATAGAGTTGTGTGGCACTTGATCCAAGCCAAGTGAAATGATATTCCATTTGCCAGCACTGACATCCCTCATTTCAATGAGAAAAAAGAAATCACCTGTGCAAAATAAAAAGCTTCAATCTTGTGATGTAATATGGGAGATTTTACTGTGTGTCAGTAAAGTTTAAAATATAGTATTCATTCCTATCACTGAATAATGTTTTCCTTCCTTTTATCTAAAATTGATGTTAAAATCAAAATAGTCAAAATTTGGAGTCAACAAATAATGTGACATAATTTACTGTGAGGAAGCCATCTTTATGTGAATTCTTTTAAGGAGAATAAATATTTTTGTGTCTTTGCAACATATGTACTCCTTACCATGTTTCTTCTTGCATTGTCTTTCCTAATTATGTTAACGTTCTTGTTTGGATGTATATTTCCAGTGCCCTCTAGTAACCACCTCCCCACAATGGCTTGAAGAGTCAAATGGCCTACTCCAGCTCTATTTCTTATGTCCTTATTTTTAAACTGTTTGGATGGAAAATGCATTGACAAATTCAGGTGAATTTTCTAATGACCACATCGTGTTTCGAAAACATTAGCCCTTCCAAAGCTGTAGTGCTGAAACATGAGCTGTCGTCTCAGTTATAATGACAGAACAATGCTGTACCGTATAGCTTGAAATGAAGAAGACATCTCATCGCAGTTGATGGTGTTGAGAAAGGCTGATCTTAAAAATTAAAAACATGATATTGTACTTGTATTACAAATGACCTAACAAGGAATAGATATTTTTAGAACTGTTAATGTTCTATATAAACTGAGGTAAGTGTTTTAGCTGAAATTGTCAGGTGCATTTTTCTATAGCTCTAATTCGCTCAATTTTGCAGATCTAACTAAGGCAGAGATTGTAGCCACTTCCATCAGAAATGCTAATTAAAATAACAAGCTTGCTGCAGCAGTACACAGAATTTGAAGTTCAAATACAATCTCTCGAGTGAGGGGCATAGAGAAATAATAAACAAATGAACAATAGTGTAAACTGTATTGCAATTAAGCATTAGGACTGCAGGTAAAGTCCTTCAGTGAATTGGCTTACCCTCAATTTCCTACCTCAGGATCTTAGTTATTGCCATTCCATCCTACCTTTCAAATATATATAGGAACATTCTTTTGAAAGTAACTGGGAATGCTACTGTGTCTAAAAATATCTGTGTCACGCTGGGCTGGGAACAATGTAGTGTGAAGACAGGTAAAGAAAAATCTGTGAGCACTAGAAATCTGAAATAAAAATAGATGATGTTGAAAGTTCATGGTAAATCCAACAGCTTTTAAAAAGGAAAAGACATATTACCATTTCAGTAACCTGTGTTGTCCAGTATTTTCTGTGTATCCTGTGATATTGTTTATTGTGTCACAGGATGTGCTCAATCGTGATATTTGGACTGTGATGGCTAAAAAGTGAAAGAAAGTCATCGTACTGCTCGCAGGAAGTAAATGTATACAAAAATGTTCATATATTACTAATTGATTCCCCTGCCAACTCATGGATACCAAGAACAATTGTAGTGCTCTAACTTCTGCCCAGGCTGAGATCAGCTAACTGCGGACAAAGCAAAGATTGAACCTAAGCCCTTTCTGCTCTGCATGGCTCAGCCAGTAACTGGACAAAATGAGCTTTTATCTTTATAGAGCGTGCTGCTAATCTCTGGAGGTTCATTAGAAATTGCTGCTGGGACATGGGGTGGCGGGGGTGTGGGTGTTGGGGACAGGAGCTGAGAATTAATACATATAATGCTTATAGATGCAGGAACCATAAAGGAAGTAAAATAGAAAATGCTGGAAATACTCAGTGAGTCAAGCAGCATTTTGTAGAGAGAGAAACAGAGTTAATGTTTCAGGTCAATGACCTTTCATCAGAACATCGACTTGAAACATTAACTCTGTTTCTCTCTCCACAGATGCTGCCTGACCTGCTGAGTATTTCCAGCATTTTCTGTTTTCATTTCAGATTTGCAGCATCTCCATTATATTGCTTTTGTAGCCGTAAAGGAAGACCAGTCAACCTTGTGTGTTAAATGAACCAAAATCATAAATGTGTCTGGGAACAATAAATTATGTTCGCTTCTTGTGATGTCATTTTTTTGTGTACAGAAGCATAAAGCAACATTTGCATTCATCGTCAAGTGGGTTTTGTGTATCCAAACTGTCTATATTCATTTAGTAAACCAAGATTCACATCCAATGCAATGTTTGTTTCAAGATTTTACAGGTCTACAGAATGCTGGGGATTTATTTATGTCAGGGAGTGCAGCCAATCTGGGTCGGGGTGGAGAAATAGAGGGGTATGAAGCACCCTTTGTTTGCTGTTGCCTCCTCTCTAATAAAGTAAAAGTGCCTAACCTCATTGAGCCAAGTGAATAAATAGCATTCACTTTTAAAATAATCATTCCGTCAAATCTTGGTGTGAAGAGTTGAATTGCTTTAAGTTTGTGGTGTTGAGTTGCACCTACCCTTGCACCAAGATTAGGAAGCGAGTTTATGTCATTGTGCTAACTCATCTATTTTTAATGAATTAACTAGAAAATGTTCTAATTAATGCAAAAAGTTCCTGGTTTGTGGGTGCTGATGGGTCATTTTATTTCTGGGTTTTCAGTAGCAGCATTCTGAAATGTGAAATTATCATGTTACTTCTCTTTTTGAAAGACACATTGATCAGGAAATTGCTTTGCTGTTTGCCTGAGATGAAACACATTTAAATTCAGAAGGCGTGTCACTCCTGTTGGGTTAATGCTGCAACTTAATCTGCAGTTTTGATTGCTCACAATGACAATATCTGGTTGAATCCCAACATTTCTCAAATTAACAGCACCCCTTCCTCTGTACCCCAGCCTACTGTGATTTGCTGAGAATTTGTTAATATTTTCACTGCATGAGATGACAGTGTATTAGATATCTAGCCTATCTAGACAGCTTTGGAGAGGCACCAGGGTAATGCTGCACTCTTCGCTACAGGTAGAGAGAAAGATTGATCTGCAAGGTACCCCAGCCACCTTTTTGTTGACATGAGGCTTATTTAGTATATCGGTGTCACATTTGCCTTCATAACAGTCTTTTGTCTTTGCTTTTCAAAAAGATGTTTTGATGTAATGCACAATTTGTTATTGGTTATTACTCTCACCAGTAACAGATGTGTAACCATCACTGTTATTTAGCTCCCAATACTCTCTCCAGACTTAACCCTAGTTTGGAAGAACAAAATCTATAATTTTTAAAATTGAAGTGGGTGTAGTCCAAAACACTCTTCCTACCTGCCACTATGCTTTAACGTTCTTGGAACAATATTCCACTTTTCTATATCTCTGTGGCTGGCTTTACACTGGCATTGGTGGCAGTATATCTCCTGGCCTCTAATCCAGAGAAGGTGCATAGTAGCAAGGGAGAAAACATTTGGGCTGAAAAATGGAAAGCATTATTCATTTAAAAAAATTTGCTCCACTGTTTGTGAAGTCTGAAGGATCACACTGCAGATGATATCAATGATTTGATTTCTAATTATGCATTTCTCTGCTCCAGGATTCATCTACATTGATAGAGTGCACTATTAATAATGGTCTGTGTACTTCAACAAGAAGCAATTAATGTATAACGTGCTTGGGAGAAGTGGCTTGATAAATAGGTTATCAGTTTCAGTTTCAGTGAAGTAGAGCATTTAACAAATCAAAACTGCGTCTGTTGTTCATGCTTTGCCAGTTTCATCTGTCTTTTTAAGTGGCAAATATTACTTTTGCTAGGTCCCACCAAATGATATTCTGCAGAAGCATAACAGATCTATATATCCAGATTATTAAATAAGTGCTGTAGCAATAATGAATTAATAATAAGTGAGAGGAACTGCTTTTTTAAAAAAAAAGTTTTAAAAATATTTTTGTTCCAATAGTTCAAACTGTTGCTGTGATTATCTGCTTAACGTCCAATAATATTGTGCTTCAGTTTTGAAAAGGTATATAATCACATGCTTTTCTAATGAACATGCAGTAGCTTTTATGTTACTATTTCAGTGAGAATTATAAATTACATTTATTGCTCTTATTTTCAAATGTTTGTATCTCACAAGTGGAAGTTGCCCTTTTAAGCACAGTTCTGTAGCATTTATCCTGCATGGGAAGACTAGTGATGTAGCCCCTTCTCCTCCTCCTTTAATTTTTTTTATTCATGACTGATATGCTGCTTCCTAGATGCAGCTCAGTGAGCACTTAATTGTTTCTGTATACACTGTAATGCTGCCGAGTGTCAGTACTGACTGCAGAGAGCTTTAATCCTGCGGTGATACAACAGTCCTGGCTAGGACTCAGAAACAGCACTGGAATGTTTTTTTAAGATATGTTGCAGAGTTTTGGATTTCTCATCGGATCTTTGGATAAATGCTTCTTCATTGAACATTTGTTGATGATGGACAGCGATGCTTCTGAATGACTTTGATAGTGAAGAACAAGAAATGATTAAGTGCAATATGCGGTGATGGATTGCAAGGCTGGAGTGCTGAAATCTTTCTTCTGGTTTGAAAGAGTTGTGGTTCCGATTTGTTCCTTTGCAGTGTTAGGGAGTAGGGGAAGAACAATGCTGACAGTTGAGAAACTACCAATGCTGGGAAAAAAAATAAAATCCTTTGGAGGTTCTGCTGTTTTATTCATCAGTAAGGATTTAGTGTAGGTAGGATACATGAGTAGTGAAGAAAGAGTGAGAAGCACCAATCCCGTAAAAAAGGAAATTTGCCATAACTTTTTCACTCTCCAGTTAACTCGATCTTTCTGTCTTTTCTGGTTGAAGTTTTTGAAGTTTTATTTCAATTGCTGTAAGATTATCCATGTTACTTTGAAAGCTTCATCAGCTAGGTGGACATATTTATTTTCTTCCACACTGAAAAGACATTCTATCATCATCCTTCCTGTAAGGCTTGTAATTCTGAGAAAATTGAGCTTCCTCAAAGCAAGTATGCAGGTGTCGTTTATGTGCACGGATCACAGTCTGAAGAACAGAAATACAGACGAGCGACTCAATCGGCACAATGCAAGTAGCCCCAACTTGGGAAGTAAGAACAAATTCAGAATGGTGGCCATGGTCGCACGGAGCTTAGGACAGCTGTCGGTGCAAAACGTGTCATTCACCAGTGATTTAAGCACAAAATACCCAGGGATGAAATATAGGTATGGAAAAAAAACTTCGATATGCTGCATATTTTTGAGAAATGGAGTACTTGCATAGCTCTACTTCACAGTAGATTCAACGTAGATGAATGAAGTATTTGGTAGTTTTCAAAATTACAGCTTTTTGGTCAAATAACTCCTGCATAATACCACTTTTTGTTACATATTGTAGTCAGCAAAATGTTAAAAACAAATTTTATAATTCCCAATTTTAAGTAGGCTTGTATTTTTTTTTTTACCTTTTCTAGATATGCTAAAACCTAAGCTGTTGGGAATAGAAACTGGGAAGTGGAGAGAAGTGCCATTGTTTTTTTTTGAATTGTACATAACATTTTGTTTCTGGTAATGTAACAATAGTAGTTCTTAATTTAAGTGCTCAGAATTTACCTTCAGCCAAGTATATAACCTTGATTGCGTATATCCTAGTTCTAAGTGGCTACTGTGTGTAGGGTGAGGTGGTGAATGCTTTAATTGTCCAGTGAAATATAGGGATTAATTTTAATCCTCAAACGGTAGATTTTAGTTCAGGTGGGATGTGAAAATGTTAAAACTTTCAAATCCCATCCTAACTTGCCCACTTATGGTTTTAATGGGGGCCGAGCGACCAATCCCCTCTCGGGAGGTGGGTCAGTCATTGAAACTTTTTAAAGAGGCTGCAGAGCGCTGTTTTAAAACAATTTTTTTTACTGTTGTTGGCCAGGTTTAATGGGCCTTGGGAAATCTGGCAGATAGAAGGAGACCAGAAAGGCTGGAGCCACAAGGCAAGTGCCTTTACAGCATTGCTTGTGGGCCAGGAGGAGCAGGGGTGTTTTCCACAGGCAAAACAAGGTTCTGATGAAAGGTCTCGGACCTGAAACGTTAACTCTGCTTCTCTCTCCACAGATGCTGCATGACATGCTGAGTATTTTCAGCATTTTCTGTTCTTATTGATTTCTAGCATCTGCAGTATTTTGCTTTTCTTACCCTGTTAAACCATCCCCCTACCCCACCAACCTGTGATCATGCGCCCCCCAACATCCCCATGATATTCGCAATGCCACCCACCCACCCTACCAACCATCCTGACCTCCCTGCCACTGTTGAATCCTCACAAACTGCTGCCTTCCTTGCCTGACATGCAGCCAAGCCTGTCAATCAGGCTGGTTTTGGAGAATCTGGGAAGAACAAATCACACATGCCAAAACTCCAGGGAGGGTGGCCCACAACTCCCCCCACCCATTCGCCTCCTCCCCACCCCCCAACCACTCTGAAACCACATCCCAGTAAATACTGGGGTCATAGAAACTCAAAACTATATAGGACACTAAATTTTTCGTTCCGTTTTATTTTTCCATTCAGAACCAGTACCTAGAGAACATAAAAAGCAGAAGATTTATGGCAGCTCAACACCACCTTCTCAAGGGCAATTAGGCATAGGCAATAAATGCTGGCCTTGCCAGGAATGCCTACATTCCATGAATAAATATAAAAAAGTAAATTCTGAGAGTAGAACAAGGGAACCCAGATTCTAACTGGTAGAAAGTAATTTTAGGACTCGTCAGGAAATTCTTCTTTATTTCACACTTTGGCCAATATGTGTGTAAACTTCCAGTTAGAGTAATAGAAGTAAAAACACATGAATCATTTAAGAAAACATCAGATATTGCAATCGTGGAACGTCAGGATCTTTCCAAATGCAGAAATTGAGATAGACTGAGTGGCGCGCTTGGTCCTTAATTGTTACGTGAATCAGTTGCTAAACTTGGACTGTCCCCTTTTGATTACATGACCAAGTTTGCTTGCAAAAAAAAAACTCTCTAATCTTGGATGGTTGGTGTGTACATTTTATATATTTGCAGAGATTTCTGTGATTCTGCTGTGAACTTTGGAGCATTTTAATAAAAGTGACTGTGTGTGAACACAATCTTGTAAGCGATTCCAGGGCATGATAGGGTACAGGTACTGCCTAATGTGGTATTCATACATGTAGACCAGGAAATCTCGCAGTAGGTTCTGCAATATATGTTGTGTTAACTGATTTCAGCTGGGGCAGCAATGAGGACATTACAATCGGCTTGTGTAACCCTTGGCTAAGGAGGAGAAAAACAGCCACGATTCCTGCTCCTGATCACTTTCCAGTATGTGGTCTTAGGCTAAATAACCTGGCAATGTTCAAAGTTGAGGCTCCTGTGGCCATTTTGGTGAGATAATGGAGAGCTGCAGGCACCTATGGAACTGGACCCCCGCAATGTTTGACACCGGAGGAGGGAAAAGGGAAGACATTTGGGATAGAAAAATAAGTGCACCTTTAAAAAGGCTAAAAATGCCTAACACACAAGAGTTAACTGCATGTTTTTTAACCACAGGAATTGTCTGTTTCCAATAATCTAATTCTGAGCCCTCATAAAGCAGTTGTTTCTGTTAAAACAAATGCTGATTAAATAGCTCCAAAGTGAGTGCTAATGGAACTCTGAGAAAACCATAGTTCAAATTCTAACCAAGTTACAACTTTTTGATTATTTTAGAGTGTTGTAGCGTAGAGGTAGCCTATGGTTTAGTTCCTTTCATTCTGCTCTGTAATGATTATCATCTCTACACTATTAAAGTAATACTGTGACTTGCAGCATTCGTGGTAGACTAAGGTCTTGGAATTGGGAATCTTTAGACTATTTTACATTTCTCTGTGCACACAACTCACAAGATTTGAGCACAAATATTACATGTTAATGTCCTGTGAAATAGAATTAGAGCTGCAAATTTAAGTGAAAAATTAAAATAAAATGTTACCAGTAAGATATCGAAAAAAAAATTGACCAGTCATGATATAAAGCTTATGGATCCAACGTTTTGCTGATGTGCTATGTTGTGAGGTATATCCTTATTTTAAACTACATCTGGATTTTCTGGAGTAGCATTTTTTTAAAGATCATGGATGGGCAGCTGAGACCTGTTGCTTGCAATTCCTGCACCATGTGGGAACTTCAGGACACTTAATGTGTCTCCAGCTGCTTCAGCTCGAGGTTAGGATTTCTGAGCTTGAGGGGTAGCTCCAGTCACTGCGAAGCATCAGGGAGAGTTTCTTGAATTGTATGTTCCAGGAAGTGGTCACCCTACAGGCAGCAAGAGTTCAGGATAGTGGATGGATGGCCATCCGGAAGAGTAGAAAGAGCCAGGAGGTACAGGAGTCTTGGGGTATTTGCCATTCTGAAACTGGTACTCAGCTTTGAACAGTGCTGGGAGTGATGATACCTTGCAGGATTGCAGTTCAGACCATGGAACCAATGGACTGCACAGGAGGGAACAGCAAAAAGTAGCAATGCAGTCATTATAGGGGATTCCATAGTTAGGGGGACAGACAGGCATTTCTGTAACAGTCATTGTGAGTCCTTTATCGTGTGTTGCCTCCCTGTGCCAGGGTAAAGGACATTGCAAAGAGGGTGCAAAATATTCTGCAGAGGGAAGAGAGAGCAGGTATTGAGGTCCTACAGTCAAATTTTCAAGAGCTAAGGAGGAAGTTAAAAAGTAGGACCTTGAAGGTAGTAATCTCTGGATTATTCCCAGTGCCGCATGCTAGCGAGAGTAGAAATACGAAGATAGGGAGGATCGATGTGTGGCTTGAGGCATGGTGCAGGAGGGAGGGCTTCAGATTCTTGGGCCATTGGGAACAATACTGGGCACTTATTCAAAAGGGCCAGGTCACAACTCGATAGGACTGGAACCAGTGTCCTCACGGAGATTCATTAGGTGTTGTGGGGGGTTTAAATGAAATTGGCAGGGGGATAGACACCAATATTTAGAAGTAGAAAAGAGAAATAAGGTGCATAAAGTGTTGGATAGTACTCAAGAAGGGAGTGGTGCCATATTAGATAGGAGCAGACTAAGAAGAACCTCTAGTAATACAAAGACAGGATTGCAATGCATGGTATGTAGATGCAGAAAGTGTGAATAAGCTTGGTGAGCTGCAAGCACAGATAGCTGTGGGAATATGATGTAATGGCAATAACAGAAAAATGGTTTAAAAATGTTGAGGACTGGGCGCTGAATTTTCAAGGATACAGAGTGTTCAGAAAAGATAAGGAAGGAAAAAAGGGAGGGGGGGTGGCAGTACTGATCAGAGGAGACATTGTGGTGTTGAAAAGAAAAGATGTCCTAAGGACAGAATCCATTTGGTTAGAGTTGAGAAGCAAAAAGGGGATGGTCACGTTTCTGGGGGTATTCTATAGGTCTTCAAATAGTGAGCGAGAGATTGAGGTGTAAATCTGCAGGGAAATCACAGAGATGTGCAAGAACTCTAGAGTGGTAATATTGGGGGACTTTAATTCCCCAAATATTGATGAGAAGAAAAAGAAAGACTTGCATTTTTATAGCGCCTTTCATGACCACCTGACGTCTCAAAGCACATTACAGCCAATGAAGTGCTTTTTGAAGTGAAGTCACTTGTAATGCAGGATACTATTAGTGGGATAGTCTTAGAGTAAAGGGTAAGGGGGGGAGGAATTTCTGAAATGTGTTCATGAGAACTTCCTTGACCAGTATGTTCTCCCTCCAACTTGGAAGGAGGCATTACTGGATCTGGTGCTGGGAAATGAAGTGGGCCAAATGTCTGTGGGGGATCACTTTGGTGATCGTCGTATCATAAGGTTTGGACTAGTAATGGAGAAGAGCAAGAAAGAATCTAAAGTAGAACGTCTAAATTGGAAGAAGGCTAACTTCAGTGGGATGAGAAGGGATCTAGCCTGGTTAAAATGGAACCAAAGACAAACAGGAAAAATCATATTGGAGCAATGGGTGATCTTTGAGGAGAAGCTTCAGGTATAGGCTAGGTACATTCCAAGAAGGATGAAAAGTAGGGGGAAGTGAAGCCAGGGCTCCTTGAATGACGAGGGAGATAGAGAATATGATGAAACAAAAAACAGGGTGTATGATGCATACCAGATGAATTCTTTAAATGAGAACCAGGTCAAATACAATAAGTTGAGAGGGGAAGTGAATAGGAAAATACGAGTGGCAAAGGGAGAATATAAGAATAGAATTGAAGTTGACATAAAAGGGAACCAAAAAACTCATCTGGCATGTAAGTAGTAAGCAGGTAGTAGGAGGTGGGGTGGGGCCTTTTCAGGACAAAGAGGGTGATATATGGTTAGAGGAACAAGGCAAGGCTAGAATATTTAATGAGTAAAAGCAAATACTGCGGATGCTGGAAATCTGAAATAAAAACAGAAAGTGCTGGAAATACTCAGCAGGTCCGGCGGCATCTGTGGTAAAAGAAGCAGAGTTAACATTTCAGGTCTGTGACCTTTCATTGAACAGATGTGTTCTGATGAAAGGTCATAGATCTGAAATGTTAACTCTGCTTCTGTCTCCACAGATGCTGCCAGTCCAACTGAGTATTTCCAGCACTCTCTCTGTATACTTAATGAGTGCTTTGTATCGGTATTTACTAAGGAAGAGGATGCTGACAAATATTGGAAGAAGGGGAGATGGGAGAGGTAATGGATGGGGTGAAAATTGAGAGGCAGGAGGTCACTGCTTTTTTTGTTACATATAAATGACTTGGATATTGGAATACAGAGTAACATTTCAAAATTTGCCGATGATACCAAACATGGAGGAGTGGCAAATTCTCTGCAATAGGACATAGGCAAGCAGAATGGGCAGACAAGTGCAAATGGAATTTAATACAGAGAAGTGTGAGGTAGACAGGATGGAGAAAGATCATGTAGACTTAATAGCACTGTTCTAAAGAGTGTGCAGGGACAGAGGGTCCTTGGGTGCATTTTTTTTTATTCATTCATGGGATGTGGGTGTCGCTGGCTATGCCAGCATTTATTGCCCGTCCCTAATTGCCCTTGAGAAGGTGGTGGTGAGCTGCCTTCTTGAACCGCTGCAGTCCATGTGAGGTAGGTACACCCTCAGTGCTGTTAGGAAGGGAGTTCCAGGATTTTAACCCAGCGACAGTGAAGGAACGGCGATATAGTTCGAAGTCAGGATGGTGTGTGACTTGGACGGGAACTTGCAGGTGGTGATGTTCCCATGCATCTGCTGCTCTTGTCCTTCGAGGTGGTAGAGGTCGCAGGTTTGGAAGGTGCTGTCCAAGGAGACTTGGTGCGTTGCTGCGGTGCATCTTGTAGATGGTACACACTGCTGCCACTGTGTGTCAGTGGTGGAGGGCGTGAATGTTTGTGGATGGTGTGCCAATCAAGTGGGCTGCTTTGTCCTGGATGCTGTCGAGCTGCTTGAGTGTTGTTGGAGCTGTACCCATCCAGGCAAATGGAGAGTATTCCATCACACGACAAGACTTGTGCCTTGTAGATGGCGGACAGGCTTTGGGAGTCAGGAGGTGAGTTACTCACCACAGGATTCCTAGCCTCTGACCTGCTCTTGTAGCCACGGTATTTATATGGCTACTGCAGTTTAGTTTCTGGTCAATGGTAGCCCCTAGGATGTTGATAGTGGGGGATTCAGTGATGGTAATGCCATTGAATGTCAAGGAGAGATGGTTAGATTCTCTCTTGTTGGATATGGTCATTGCCTGGCACTTGTGTGGCGCAAATGTTACTTGCCACTTATCAGCCCAAGCTTGGATATTGTCCAGGTCTTGCTGCATTTCTACACGGACTGCTTCAGTATTTGAGGAGTCGCGAATGGTGCTGAACATTGTGCAATCGTCAGCGAGCATCCCTACTTCTGACCTTATGATTGAAGGAAGGTCATTGATGAAGCAACTGAAGATGGTTGGGCCTAGGACACTACCCTGAGGAACTCCTGCAGTGATGTCCTGGAGCTCAGATGATTGACCTCCAACAACCACAGTCATCTTCCTTTGCGCTTGATATGACTCCAACCAGCAGAGAGTTTTCCCCCTGATTCCCATTGACTCCAGTTTTGCTAGGGCTCCTTGATGCCATACTTGGTCAAATGCTGCCTTGACGTCAAGGGCAGTCACTCTCACCTCACCTCTTGAGTTTAGCTCTTTTGTCCGTGTTTGAACCAAGGCTGTAATGAGGTCAGGAGCTGAGTGGCCTTGTCGGAACCCAAATTGTGCATCGAGCTTTGAAGGTGGCAGGACATATTGAGAGTGTGGTTAGCGAAACATCTTGGGCTTCATAACTAGAGGTATTAAGTACAAAAGGGAAGTTATGCTGAACCTTTATAAAACTCTGGTTAGGCCACAGCTGGAGAATTGCGTCCAGTTCTGATCACCACACTTTAGGAAGGGTGTGGGGGTGCAGAGGAGGTTTACCAAAATGGTTCCAGGGTTGAAGGATTTCAGCTACAAGGTTAGGTTGGAGAAGCTGGTGTTGTTCTCCTTGGAGCAAAGGAGATTGAGGGCAGATCTGATGGAGGTGTATAAGATTATGACAGGTTTGGATAAGGTAGACAAAGAAAAACTATTAGCATTAGCTGATGGTACAAGCATTAGGGAACACAGATTTAAGGTTTTGTGCAAGAGATGCAGGGGGGATGTGAAGAAGAACGTTTTAACGCAACGAGTGGTAATGACCCGGAACTCGCAGCCTACAAAGATGATGGAGGCAGAGACAATGAATGATTTCTGAAGGAAATTGGATGGACACTTGAAGGAAATAAACTTGCAGGACAATGGGGACCGAGTGGGGGAATGGATTGCTCTGCGGAGAGTTGACATGGACTTGACAGGCCGTATGGCCTCCTCCTGTGCCTTAAATGACTATATAGCTTCTCTATAAAATCTTTCAAGCCTTTCTATGTTTCCTACTTCCTTCACAACTTCATCCTTGTCAGTTTGAGTCAATTGTGAAATTATTTTATCATCACTGTTCTGCTCAACAACTCCATTCCTTTGCCCATAAAAATAAATATGTTCTTGCTCTTGACCAGTCCCTGAGACTGGGTAATCCTGATTTAGAAAAATGGACACAGACTGCTATAATTTCAGCACTAAGGTTTTGCTTTGAAGTGTTTGTTTTAACCTTTACAGTGCCAGTTTTGAATGTAGGAAGAGTATTAATTTGTAATTTTGAATTAAAATATTGTCGGATGTAGAATTGAACACTCAATTTATATTTATATTTCTCTGCATTTTTCTGTTTTTGGAGTTGATTTGCATTCTACTTTAGCTGTTGAGGAAGCAAGGCTTGGATGTGTTGATGGCAGTGGACCTAACAATGATCAAAAATTGAAACGGATAATGTGGGGAGCATTTTCAATACAAAAACTTTCAGCCTAATGTATAATTCAGGGAAAGTACAAGTTTCATATCTGTATTTAACTGGTACTGGCTTTTTCTGCCTCTAGTCCTCCTGATTGCCATCAGGGCCAGTCATGGGTCAGTCCATGGGATTCCCTATAGGGCCACTTGCTGATGTCACCTAAGGTTAAATTTTGAGCACATCAATGGAATAAATCTTGGTGTAAAGAATGCAATGAGATGTAAAGTGGTGAGGCAACAGGATTAGAAATTGAATTCCTTATTCCAAATTTTAATCATACTGGAAATTTCAGAATTGCTGATTTCTTGCAGTACAGGAAAACATGGTGCAAATTTATTTCTGAACTGTTCTATCAACATGGTCTTAAGGGGAAACATTTTTTTCTAACATGCCAAGGAATATTAGATTGAACCCTTTGATGACATTATAATTGTTGCCAATGACTTTCAAATATTTTAGTAACTCCAGGCCGTTACCAAGTTCTGATTTCTAGTTATTTTGTCAGGCTGACAACTTGGTATTCAAATAAAACATCAACGAGGTTCGTAGCTGTAGACAATGTTGAAATTGGGAATTTAACAGAATGGAGGAACAATGTCTGTACACTTCCCTGGAGTCATAAGCATCTGGTCAGAAGAAGCCAAGGAGACTGACTGGTCATGTACGAAAAGTAGTCAACATGGATTTATGAATGGGAAATCATGTTTGACGAACCTGTTGGGAGTTTTTTGAGGATGTTAATAATTGATGAAGGGGAGTTGATGGACATAGTATACTTGGATTTTCAGAAGGCTTTTGATAAAGTCCCCCACAGGTGGTTGGTTAGCAAAATTAAAGCACATGGGGTAGGAGGTAATATACTGGCATGGATTAAGGATTGGTTAACAGGCAACAAACAGAGAGTAGGAATAAACTGGTTATTCTCGCGTTGGTATGCTGTGACTAGTGGGGGACTGCAAGGATCAGTACTTGGGCCCCAGCTGTTCACAGTATATATCAATGATTTGGAAGTGGGGACCAAATGTAATATTTCCAAGTTCACGGATGGCACAAAACTAGGTGGAAATGTGTGTAGTGAGGAAGATGCAAAGTACCTTCAAGGGGATTGGGACAGAATTAGTGAGTGGGTAGTAATATGATAGGTGGAATATAATGTGGAAACATGTGAGGTCATCCACTTTGGTAGAAGGAACAGATGTGCAGAGTATTTCTTAAATGGCAAGAGGTTAGAAATTGTAGATGTACAAAGGGACCCAGTGTCCTTGTTAATAAGTCACTGAAAGCTAACATGCTGGTGCAGCAAGCAATTAAGAAAGTTAATGGTTTGTTAGCCTCTATCGCAAGAGGATTTGAGTACAGGAGTAGCGAAGTCTTGCTTCAATTGTATAGAACCTTGGTTAGACTGCGCCTGGAATACTGTGTGCAGTTTTGGTCCCCTTACCTTAGGAAGGATATTATTGCCATTGAGGGAGTGCAACGAAGGTTCACCAGACTTGTTCCCAGGATGGCGGGACTGTCCTATGAAGAGAGATTTTGGAAACTGGGCCTGTATTCTCTAGAGAATGAGAGGTGATCTCAAAATACATAAAGGGATAAACAGGGTAGATGCAGGTAAGATGTTCCCCTGGTTGGGTGTCTAGAACCGTGGGACACAATTTCAAAATAAGAGGGCAGCTACTTAGGATCGAGATGAGGAGAAATTTCTTTACTCAGAAAGTTGTGAATCTTTGAAATTCTCTACCCCAGAGGAAGCTCAGTCATTCAGTATGTTTAAAGCAGAGATTGACAGATTTCGAGATACTAATGACATAAAAGGATATGGGGATAGTTGGGAAAAAGGGGGATAGTCGGGAAAAAGGCATTGAAGTGGATGATCAGCCATGATCGTATTGAATGGCGCCCTACTCCTATTCCTATGTATTAAGTAAAATCAGTCAATAAGTTGCTTATTTCACAGTGGAGGTTATAGAACATACTCCATGAAAAGGAATACATTTCATGTCAATTAACTCCTTCAAAAAGTAGTTGGATGACTATCTGCCTAAGAATGGGATTGGAGATTTAGGGAGGGTTGAGAGGTAGTGAAATGGTCAAATATTGCATGGATTGTCTCTCTGGGTCCTGGGCTACAAGACCACAGCGTATCATCTGTGGAGAACAGAAAGCAGCTTGCCAGGATTGATCAAAGCTGGTTGGAAGGGTGGTGGGTAGAGTTCCCCCCTCCGGTAGTTCCCCTTGTCGCTATTCTGCTCCCTCGAGATTGAATGGATTAAGGCTTTTCCCCATCATGTGCATAAACTTTATGCTGCAGCACATAAATGATCTGTACTGAGGTGAAAATCTGCTCTGTGCGTTTGGATGCATTGGCACACTAAATGTAGTTTATCGCACCTCTCTGGGGTCATGCAAAGTCATCTTTGTTAATTGATTGATGCTACCCTAATAAGCTGTCGGTGATTATGTAAATATGCATTTGCCTACAGCTGGGTCCCAAACTCAAAAAGATAGAATGTGTTAATAAGTATATCTTAGCAGTTAAGCTGTTTAAGATAAATGGTTTATACTCAAAGTAACATACAAAGTAATTTCATAAGAACATGCTAGGAGTTCGCACTAATATCACAGTGTAATTTCTAGGCTTATATTTCATCAAACAGTGCAGAAATAATGTCATTTCTGAGTGGAGTTGGTCATGTTCTGTAAATTATTTCTGACGAATTACTATAATCAGCATTGAACAGCAGATTTCCCAGCAGCCAATGCGCTGCATCCACATTATAATTGGTTGAAAGAGCAGGATGTTCCATCCCTTGAACATTTCCATGGATACTGTCATTTCTCTCTGCTTTATGTTTCACCAGACACACTTGAGTCATGTGGGTAGATATCAATTTAGCATCTTCCTCCCACCCCCAGCTGCCTTCTTTCCACTGCTCCATTCTTCTCTCGCAAACTCCTCCACTGGGGGAGACCTGCTTGTAAATGCCAGCCAGGACTGACATTTTTGTTAACTGAGTTAAATGAAGTTCATGTATTTGGTGACTGCTTCATATAGTAATGTAAGAGGTAAAGATTGAGTCATTGACCAGCCAACTTAATACATTCCTTAAAAGCCAGCTGTTAGAGGCCTGTTTGCTTGTCCCAATATGAGAAGTTCAAATAAATATGCATTCTCAGTCAAAAAACATAAAAGATTACCACAATTGCAACAAAATTCTGAAAATCTCTGAATCTGATCTGATCAATTTCACAAGATTTCTAGTTGCCATATGACGATATCTATAATACTGCAGTGGTGTTTTGCTATTCAAGTACAGCCGTATGCTGTAGTTTTAAAAATTGTTCCTATAAATCACATTTACTGAGGTCACTGAACACTGTCACATCACATTACACTGATTAGACTCTGCAGAAAGGTTTAATGAGAGCAGAAGTCTGCATGATTTTGGATTAGCTTAGTATCTGGTTCCTACAATTCCAAGTGCTGCATATGTCCTTTTATTTAATCAGATTTGTTTCTCAGTCTCAGCCATGTTTCTCAGCCTTGCTCTGGTTTATATTAATTTGAGCTCTGGCAAGATTAGTTCTGGCTAATGTTGCTTCTGTGTTCGGTGTAAATTATGTTGAGAATATGGCACCTCCATAATGTTGGTTCTTGGGTGTAGTACTCGTCAAGTGTAAGTTGAGAATTGTGTTATGTAACGTGTGATACTACATTTCCATTAAATGACGCAACATTTTGTGACATCAAACGTGAATGGAAACCTCTGCCGTAGTAAACTTTACACATACGTTGACTATACAGATATAAACTTAAGTGGTATAGTGTGTGATGCCATGGTAATTTGCTGTTTAAGCACATAATACAAGAATTTTTAGGAACAGGGATAGGCCATTAAGTCTAAAATGTCCACATGTTTTTCCACACATCTGCTTCATGTGCTCGCTATTCTCAATATATCCCTCAATTCTATGTCCAGAAATTCTTCTGATTGACTCTTGAACCCAGTTGCTGTGCCTGCTTCAATAACTTTTCTTGGTCACCTTTTCCAAGACTCTAAAGTTCAGTCTCAACAACAGTAACAACTTGCATTTATATAGTGCCTTTTAATGTAGTAAAACATCCCAAGGCAGTTCATAAGAGCATTATCAAACAAAATTTGGCACTGAGCCACATGAGATCCTAGGACAGATGACCAAAAGCTTGTACAAAGAGTTGGGTTTTAAGGAGCCTCTTAAAGGAGGAAAGTGGGATAGAGAGACAGAGAAGTCTAGGGAATGAATTACAGAGCTAAGGGCCTAGGCAGCTGAAGGATGAAGGCCCAGTGGTGGAGCAATGCAAATCAGGGATGCTCAAGAGGACAGAGTTAGAGCAAAGGTTCTCAAACTTTTTTGGTTGAAGGATCCCTTTTCAAATGAATTGGTAATCGCGGATCTCCCTATCTAAATTATAATACTATATATAGTACTCATAATATGTAAGTACGGCGGGTAAAGAGTTTTACTAATGCTTTAAAGAAATTTGCTTACTATTTACTTACAGTGAGATGGATGTGCCTGCTTCTCACTGTAGTCTGTCTATCCTTGGTGTCATGTTTGAAATGGCCCTCATAAATCATCTCCACTTCCAGACGGGACCTGTACTACCATAACTCATGAAGCTACCGAGTACTGCGAGATTCTGGACAAAGGCCTCCCATGGAAGGCTAACTGCCTGTTACAGATGACCAGCAGTAGCTGACTTTATTCCACACTAAAGTGCCCAGATGCACTACGTCAATTTAAACTCACAGCATGTGGTATAACTCCTAACTAGTCTAAAGACCCTGGCCAGCTTCTTTAGATGCCCTATATTTCAAAGCAGATATTTTCCTCCCATCTCAGCTCCTGCAGCCAAATTTTTTGTTTTAATCTGCTGTTGCTAATGTTCATAAGAAAAGTTTTATAGAAAGGAAAACCTTCCAGATATAAGTCCCTAACTTTTCATTGGTTTATTGACAAGACATTGTGCGGCCATTAGATGAAGATGACATCAGTCATCAGCAGCATGTTTGTGAGCATTTGAAATATTTCCATGCGAGTGTGGTCACTGTTGGAAGTGAGGAGGCACTTGTGGGAGCAATGGGCTGTCACTGGTTTGCTCACGATTATCAACAATAATCCACAGGCCCATGAACAGGCTGCTAATGACTGACATGATCTTCATCAATCGCCATAGGACATCTCTGGCCGTTGCTTATTTCACAGAACCCCCCCTGAAAGTCTCTACAGACCCTAGTTTGAGAATCCCTAAATTAGAAGAATGCAGAAATCTCACAGGCCTGTAGGGCTGGAGGAGGCTAGAGGTAGGGAGGGGCAAGTCCATGGAGGGATTTGAAAACAAGATTGTGAATTTGAAAATTGAGGCGTTGCCAGACCGGAACCAATTTAGGTCACCTAAGCACAGGAGTGTTTGGCGAATGGGACTTGGTGCAAGTTGGGATATGGGCAGCAGAGTTTTGAATGAGTTCTTGTCTATGTAGGGTGGAAGATGGAAGGCCAACCAGTAGAGCTTTGAAATTAAGTAGTCCAGAGGTAATAGGCATGGACCAGTGTTTCAGCAGCAGATAAGTTGAGGTTGGGTGATTTTATGGGGTTGGTAGTAGGTGGTCTTGGTGATGGGATGGATGTGTGGTTGGAAGCTCATTCCAGAGTCAAATATGACACTAAGGTTGCAAACTGTCTGGTTCAGCTTCGGGCAGTTGCCCGGGAGAGGAATGGAGTTGGTGGTTAGGGAACAGAGTTTGTGGCAGGGACTGAACACAATGGCTTCAGTCTTCCCAGTAATTAGCTGGAGGAAATTTCTGTGCATCCAGTACTGGATGTCAGACAAGCAGTGTGACAAATCAGACAGTGGAGGGGTTGAGAGAGGTGATGATGAGGTGGAGTTTGGTAAGTTATTAACATATAATAAGACTGCACCAAGTCTCTGTTCAAAGGTGGCAAAGTGAGCAACTCAGCTCCACAAAGAGCCTACAATTTCTGCCCCACCCATAAGAAGTCCATTCCTGTGTTGAGCACTTATTGAAGTTCTCCTGAGATTTTTTTTTTGCTGCTTTGAATTTGTACGGTTAAGGCTGAATTAGCCTTAATGGGAACAACAACATACTGTGTTCTGAAATAAGAACACATGACTTCCTGCCAGGAACCATGCTGTGCTAAGTTTTTGTTTTCAATTTGCCCATGTTTTTCAATGTGGTGTTCAGTGTACAAAAAGGTCCTCATAAACTCAGCTGTTTTTCTTGTATTTGGAAAGAATATGCTGATCTTGTTTCAGAGAATCAGTGTCCTCTTGAAAGAATAAAATTGATTTGGTATGGTGTGCTCCTGTTAAGGATATAAGTAGAAAATACTTAGTGAGGAATCAATACTACCATTTCAAATTCATGGGAATGAGGATAAATCAATAAGTCATAAATTGACAGTCTAGAGTGAATGGTATGGTGATCTCGCCATTGGAAATATAACGGGTGCTTCCAGATTCATTCTCAGGTATTTTCTAAAAATGGTAAAGGTCCCATGTTTCAAAAATTACAAGTATGATGAAGCAATGAAATGCTGAAAGCACAAATGTGCATTACAGTTTCCAAGAACTAGGATTAATAGTGTCTGAAGTCATCCATTTAATAGACTGTACTATCTTAGGATGGGGGAGTGATGAAGTCTAGCTTGAAGAGAAGCAATTGGATAGAAAACTGCAGGAGCCCCTCGTGGTGTTTTTGATAAAGTATTGTCTTCTCAAGTTAAGTGATTCTAATTGCATCATCTCTCTTTAACTTCAAATAGAAACCTTGGGAAATCAGGACTGAGGGTGTCCTGCCTCGGCTTAGGTAAGCAAGTGTTCTCATGCACAAATTAATTACAATTAATTTGATTATTCATACATTTCCATCTTATAGTCGATGACATTTTATTCTCAGAACCTGTGCAACATAAAAAGATAGCAATTCATAAAGGTCAGAATTGTGAAAATGCCATTTAGTTCATTGAAGCCCATCTGTCTAGCATAATTAACTGCCCCATTAACCTGTCCCATCAGACATTTTGAATTAACTCCAATATTTATCCTCTATTACTTTGTTTGACAAGACTATTCCAGTTATTTGACAAAAGGAGTTTTCCCCCAATACTGGCCTAAATTTGCTCATCACTTTTATGCACTCTGGACCTATTTTCTTGATGTCCTTTGAATTAACTGTGTGAGTTTGCCTTATCTATGCCATTTAATATTTAATAAACTTTGAACAGATTGGAAAATATCAAATTGTATTTAATAGCTTGCCATGCTGCTGAACCCTTAAATTATTTAAAAATAGATTGCCATTTTATTGATTTGGCTTGTGCCACAAACAGTGGGTAGAATGGTATATTTTTGTTGAAATGCTAAGTTAATGTTACTTAAAATAATTCTACTCAGCTGTCCAATGACTTTAAAACAATGGATGCTGAACATAAAAGACATAAAAGATTTTTGTTAATGTAAACTGCTAAGCCTGCACCTGAATCTCTTAATTACAATTGTATTGAATATTGTTTAAGTTTCTTATCAGCTGAAGACAGATAATAAAGCTCTTAACTTTTATCTTTCTACCAGGAACATGGGTTACCTTTGGAGGTCAGATCACTGATGAGGTATGCCTTTTTCCTGTCTTGAAGTTTGAAATGGCATGAGTTTTTTTTTGTCACCATACATTGATAGAACAGAGAACAGTGAATTCCTTGGAACAGTTACAAGGCTCTAATCTCATTGCTTTAGATGATCCAATATACCAAGTGAGTAAAGTTTGAGTTTTCTGAATCGTATTTGCTAATATGCCAACCTAAAATACTGATGTAGCTTGGTACTTGTGGAAGATAGCAACTTGGTCTCACTGAGAATAATGCCTTGAGGAGATATGCACGCCAGTGTTCTAGCCGAAATTGGCATTGAGTCAGCAACTTGGCTCTAAGCCAAAAGGAGTGTTTGGGAAATCAAAGTCCCCACTGATACATGCAGCAATGGAGTGTGCTTCAAATGGTGCAGTATTGTAACAGTTTCCTAATCTACTGAAAGGAGGTCATCTTTTGCATCACGCCTTTGTTTTGTCTGAACTATGAATGCATTGCTGAGAGCACAGTATATGGATAGATATGTAGGAGCATCTAAATTCAATAAATTTCAGTAATGCGAATAATATCAAAATTCAATCAGAGGCATTTTTAGTCCCCTGCTCTTGTCGCAAAAGTGCTTAATAATACCATTTGAATGTGCAATGACAAGCATAGGTGACAAACCTAATGAAAAATACTTTGCAAGTGGCATTAGAAGGCAAAACACTCTGCCTTTCTTGATGAATTTCAGGTTCTTCCAAATTCTTCCGATTCTTCCCAATGAAATATTGGGAAGACCAAATCCATTGTCTTCAGTTCCCATGACAAATTCTGTTCCCTAGCTACTGACTCCATCTATCTTCCTGGCAACTGTCTAAGGCTGAACCAGACTATTCGCAATCTGGATGTCATATTTGACCCTAAGATGAGCTTCCGACTATATATCCACAGTGGCGCAATGGTTAGCACCGCAGCCTCACAGCTCCAGCGACCCGGGTTCAGTTCTGGGTACTGCCTGTGCGGAGTTTGCAAGTTCTCCCTGTGACCGCATGGGTTTCTGCCGGGTGCTCCGGTTTCATCCCACAGCCAAAGACTTGCGGGTTGATAGGTAAATTGGCCATTGTAAATTGCCCCTAGTGTAGGTAGGTGGTAGGAGAATTGAGGGAAAGTGGGGATGTGGTAGGGAATATGGGATTAATGTAGGATTAGTATAAATGGGTGGTTGCTGGTCGGCACAGACTCGGTGGGCCGAAAGGTCTGTTTCAGTGCTGTATGACTCTATGACTCTACCATCACTAAGACCGCCTATTTCTATCTCTAACGTCCCCTGCCTCAGCTTATGTGCTGCTGAAACCCTCATCCACATGTTACCTCTAGGCTTGACTACTCCAACGCAGTCCTGGCTGATCTCCCATGTTCTACCCTTCGCAAACGTGAGGTCTTCCAAAACTCTGGTGCCCGTGCCTTAACTTGCACCAAGTCCCACTCACCCATAGCCCCACTCACGCATCACTCCTACGCTTGCTGACCTACATTGCCGCCTGGTTAAGCAACACCACAAACCAAATTTTCTCATCCTTGTTTTCAAGTCCCATCACAGCCTTGCCCCTCCCTATCCGTGTAATCTCCTCCAGACCCACAATCCTCAGATATCTGCACTCTTCTAATTCTGGCCTCTTGAATATCCCTGATTTTATTTGCTCTACCCTTGTTGGCCATGCCTTCAGCTGCCATGGCTCTAAGTTCTGGAATTCCCTCCCTAAACCTCTCCATCTTTCTACCTCTCTTTACTCCTTTAAGACACTCCTTAAAACCGACCTCTTTGACTAAACGTTTGATCAACAGCCCTAATATTTTCTTATGTGGCTTGGTGACACATTTTGCTTTATAATGCTCCTGTGAAGAGTCTTGGGATGTTTTATTTCATTAAAGATGCTGTATAAGCACAAGCTGTTGTCATCTTTTGTGGTCATGCTGATTGATGTTAGTGGTAGAAAAACAAACAACTAGTTGTATTAACCATTGCAGTGTGCCTGAAAGTCAGCTTGGGGAATTAATATTTTTCTTCAATATGTAGAATTCTAGAGTTAATAACTATTAAAATTGTACTTTAAAAAGAACCCACCTTGCTGAAAGATGCAAAGGCCAGGACAAAAATTGGACATAAACTGGATAAATTCGTACAAAGAGCATTGGTGTTTATGCATGTTGGAATTAACAGCATAATGTAGAGATAGTCAGAGGTACTCAACATATCTCTTCCTTGAAAACTAAAGGAAAAGTAAAGGAAAGTTGCTTTTCAGGTCTTTGGTAAAGGTTGAGTTCTTGAGTAGAATGTTCGGCATAACTGAGTAGATGGGATCCTACTCGCCTCATGTCGGCAGATGATGCCAAGTAGATGAGATAGAAGTGCAGGCAAAGGATAAATCCTTAGGAGACTTTGGAGGTGACAATATAAGGGTGAGAAAAAGAAGCCATTGCTCCAGATACAATGGCCCAATTTAAGAGTGGAACCATGCGAGGGCAGTCCTATGGAGCTGGACAGCAGAGGAGAAGCATTGGAAGGGGAAATCACATGGTTGACTGTAATATTGCATTGGGTCTCAGCTGTCACTTGCCACATAAACTGGTGATTCTTTTTTGAATGTGAATAAAGAGACCACCTGTTTGTGGAGGATTCAAAATAATATATATCAAAAATCAAGAGTTTATTTAATTTGCCTCATAGCAAGAGGGTTTCAAAGTTCTTTTCCATCGGTATTATATTGGAGTAGACCAAAAAAGTAACCAAAAACTTTGGGTATGTCACTGAATGTCATATGGCATCATGCCTGAAGCGGTCGATCACATCCAACCCTGGTTAGGCACCTCTGAGATAGAGAATGACTTGAGTGATTCATGGGGTGAAGGAATTATCCTACGAGGAGAGACTAGGCCTATCCTCCCTAAAGTTTTGAAGAATGACAGGTGAGCTCATTGAAAAGTACAAAATTCTTAAGGGGCTTGACAGGGTAGATGCTGGGAAGAGGTTTCCCCTGGCTGGGATGACTCGCACTAAGGGTCACATCTAAGAATCGGGACCAAGATGAAAAATTTCTTCACTCAGAGGTTTGGGGAATCTTTGGAATTATCTACCCTACAGAGCTGTGGATGCTCAGTTGTGAGTATATTTAAGATAGGGCTTGATACAATTTTGGATACTCATGGAATCAAGGGATATAGGGATAGTGTAGGAAGGTGGAGTTGAGATCGAAGATCAGCCGTAATCGAAGGGCCATATGGCCTATTCCTGTTCCTATTTTGTACGTTCTTATGTTCGCATTGAGAATCCCCCCTGCTCTCCCTCCCTCTGTGGCACTTGCACTTGTTGGGGGTTGCGGGGAAGAGAAAGGAGGAGGAAGATCGTTATTTTAAGTAACACACCGATTGCATCTGTTGTGTGTTCAACATGTAAGAACTGTCTAAATGGGTCTTTATATCAGATTTTCCCTTTTTGTTTCAGATGGCTGAACAGCTGATGACTCTGGCCTATGAAAATGGAATAAACCTCTTTGATACAGCAGAGGTTTATGCAGCTGGCAAGTAGGTACATTGGCCTTTGCAGTCACAGCAGAATATAGCATGATGTAATGATCAAACAGATCTCTTTTTAAATGAGGATAATTATTTCTCAGCCTAATAGCAAATAAGAATTAACTAATTTCATTACATCTAGGCTGGGGTTTTCATGTTTGTAAATTGTTGTATGCCCGCTCTAAGTGATGGAATATTGCAGCAATTCATATATTTTCCATGGTTGGATTTCTTATGGTTGGTATTTAGTATTCTGGATTTTGTATTGAAGTATAACGGCCACCTCCGGTAAATTTGCAATATATTACAAGGTTCTTTTACAAACACTGAAATTATATCACTGGATCTCCTGAGCATACAAGCAGTTTTAGTTGTAATGTTAACTATGCTGGTCACCTAATCAATAACTATTTGACATCCTAGTGTTTAATCAGCGAGTTGAATAGAAGGGGAGTTGGATGTGAAGGTTAAAATTGAAAAAAGAAATAAAAAAAAATTAGTCATTTTTTTAAGGCACCATTTATTAAAGAATTACTGTACTGCACTGCCAATCCACCCAAATGCTCTGTCCTGAGCAACTGTGTGACAGTGAAACTGTTGTGTCTCCGTTAGCCTAATTCTTTTTGATGTATACAGTAATGTGCGCCACATTTTAATTATCTGTTACTATATAAAATAAGTCAATTTTTGATTGGCCCAAATTTTTCAAGTTGCCATTAAAAATACCTAAATGCAATTTTCAATTCTGTTAAG
Source organism: Heterodontus francisci (assembly GCF_036365525.1). Taxonomy (NCBI): domain Eukaryota; kingdom Metazoa; phylum Chordata; class Chondrichthyes; order Heterodontiformes; family Heterodontidae; genus Heterodontus; species Heterodontus francisci. The sequence continues at coordinate 19,199,556 of NC_090407.1, read as the reverse complement.
AGTTCATGAATGCGGCATAATAGATTGCACCTATGCTTTGAGATTGCTCATGCCAACTCTCTGTCTTGTCTATAATGCACAATTCTGGTGAATTCTGAATAACATGGAAAACACCAGCCAAAAAAAGGTGAGAGTTCTATTTCAATGTTGCTATAAGGGGAATGACCCTGGATTCACACCAAGGTCTGGATTTTACCAGCCCCTCGACGCCAAGGGTCGTGTCAGGGAGGCCCGTAAAATGCTAGTGGGAGCAGCCCCCCACAACGCTGAGAAGGCCCGCTCGATATTAGCAGCGGCGGGGCCTTCATTAAAATATTCAAATGAGGGTAATAAGCATGTAAGTAAACGTACCTGCCAGCGGCGGCCATCGCACCCCGAGTTTACGGACACCAGCCACAACTTGCACGCCTTCGGAACTAAGTTCTGAGGCAAGACACTGGTGGGGAAGGAGGAGGAGGAGTCAAATTATCAGGGTGGGATGGGGAGAAGCAGGAAAGGGCTGGTGGGAAGAAGGTTTAGAGTCAAAGAGAATAAAGTTTGGGGGGAAAGGTCATTACTGATAACTAATTTTTTTGGGGGGGATAGGCCAGAAAACTAACAATTTATGCATTGGGAGGGTGGGAGAGGGGATTACAGGTGTGGACAAATCTTTATTTAAATTTTCATAGAAAAATTTAAAATTCTCCTGAAGTGGCTGGAAGCCCTTTAAAAATAGTGCCAGCACCTGTGCGGTGGCGCCGGACGCCATTGCCAGGGACCTGACGGCCACTCTCTCCATGTCATCAGGGGTGGCTGCTCCACCCCCTCCATTTATGTGAGCCACCGCATGTAATATCATAGGGGCTGTGCGGCAGCGCTGATAAAATTCAGCCCAAAATCTGTATTAATTCATAGAATATCAGTATATAAAAGCTATCCTGGGTTGCTAGACAGTTGTTGAAAGTGGGAGTGTAAGTATAAAGGGCCAGAGGGAAAAAAAACTATTGGTTTCAAAGAATGGTTTGTCAGTATTCTGTGAATTTTATTTGTTTGGTACATTGTTTTTGCACTCTTAGTGTGGCTTTGTGGCATGGGTTCCGTCACTGCTATATTTTGTTTTGGTCCTAGATTTGTAAAGTGGGTTTCCTTTTGGAAATACCACTCTGTTTATTTTTTCTTTGCAGATCATTAAATTACATCACTTTCAGTTTCAGCTAAAGTATGACCTAGCTGTTAACGCACTGAACTTTGCTGGGATCTGAATATCTACCCTATTATCTTTCAGCATTTCTCTCTATTAGACTTTTTTTCTCTAAATTCCAGGTCTGTGTTCCAATCTTCCTTAGATACCGGGGTAGTGCCAGATGGCTGGAGAATTGCAAATCTTCAATTTTCACCCTCTCTTCATGGTCGCTGGATCAAAATCCTGGAACTCCCTTCCTAACAGCACTGTGGGTGTACCTACCTCACATGGACTGCAGCTGTTCAAGAAGGCAGCTCACCACCACCTTCTCAAGGGCAATTAGGGATGGGCAATACATGCTGGCCTAGCCAGCAATGCCCACATCCCTTGAATGAATAAAAATAAATAAATCCTTGTTCAATAAAGGGTGCAAGGATAAGTCTATCAACTGCAAGCCAAGCAGCTTAACCTCAGTGGTGGGAAAGTTTTTAGAAACAACAATTCAGGACAAAATTAACAGTCACTTGGACAAATGAATTATGGAAAACCAGCTCAGATTTGTTAAGGGCAAGTAATTAAGGGCAAAAAACTAAGTTTTTTGATGAGATAACTGAGAAGGTTGATGAGGGTAATGCGATTGATGTGGTGTACAGGGAATTCCAAAAGGCATTTGATAAAGTGCCTCATAACAGGCTTGTCAGCAAAGTTGGAGCTCATGGAATAACAGGGATAGTAGTAGTATGGGTACAAAATTGGCTGAGTAACAGGAAACAGTGTAGTGGTGAACGGTTGTTCTTAAGACTGGAGGAAGCTATATAGTGGGGTTCCCCAGCAGTCAGTGTTAGGACCCCTGCTTTTCTTGATATATATTAATGACCTAGATTTTGGTGTACATGGCATAATTTCAAAATTTGGGGTGCACACAAAACTTGAAAGCATTGTGAACAGTGAGGAAGCTAGTGAAAAACTTCAAGAGGGCATAGACAGGCTGTTGGAATGGGCAGACAAGTGGCAGATGGAATTAATGCCGTGAAATGTGAAGTGATAAATTTTGGTAGGAAGAAAGAGGAGAGGCAATATCAAATAAAGGGTACAATTCTAAAGGGGGTGCAGGGGCAAAGGGACCTGGGGGTATATGTGCACAGATCATTGAAGGTGACAGGGCAGGTTCAGAAAGTGGTTAATAAAGTATATGGAATCCTGGGCTTTATAAATAGGGACATAGAGTACAAAAGCAAGGAAGTTATAAGCCTGTATAAAACACTGGTTCGGCCTCAACTGGTGTATTGTGTCCAGTTCTGAGCAGCACACTTTAGGTGTGAGAATGGTTCCAGGGATGAGGAAATTCAGTTACGTGGATAGATTGGAGAAGCTGAAGCTGTTCTCCTTGGGAGAAAAGGAAATTTGATAGAGGTGTTCAAAATCATGAGGGATCTGGACAGAGTAGATAGGGAGAAACTGTTCCCATTGGCAGAAGGTTTGAGAACCAGAGGCACCAATTTAAGGTGATTGGCAAAAGAAGCAACAGTGACATGAGGAAAAACTTTTTTTTTTGCAATGAGTTAGGATCTGAATGTACTGCCTGAGAGTGTGATGGAGGCAGATTCAATTGAGGGCTTCAAAAGAGAATTAGATATTATCTGAAGAGAAAAATTTGCTGTGCTACATGGAAAAGGCAGGGCAGTGGGACTAGGTGAGTTGCTTTTGCAGAGAGCTGGCACGGGCACGACAGGCTGAATGACCTGAATGGCAGGTTGATAGGTAAATTGGCCATTATAAATTGTCTCTAGTATAGGTAGGTGGTAGGAAAGTATAGGGACAGGTGGGGATGTGGTAGGAATATGGAATTAGTGTCGGATTAGTATAAATGGGTGGTTGATGGTCGGCACAGACTCGGTGGGCCGAAGGGCCTGTTTCAGTGCTCTATCTCTAAAAATAAAAGTAACTATTCTATGATTCTACTGCCTCTGATCTCTTCTATATAGATTATATACTGAACTTGCATCATATCCTGCAATTCATTGTGAGCAATATCGTAGGAGATTCAGCAGTATTTATTTCAAATTACATACCAGCAGAAATCTGGAGAAGTAATCACAATATTGGCAATTCTCCTTGATGCTTTTGTGTTGGCTTTCTGTTTGATCCAACCTTGAGCAAATGGTCAACTTGTCACCTACACAAAGATTGATTTTGTGCAAAGTGAAATGTGACACCAAAAGAAGCCTAACCCTAAAAGAAGGAAAAATGTTGCGATAATTGTGATAATTATCTGATGTATCATGGGAGGGTTAGTTCCCAGAGCTGTCACTTATGTCTATCAGCTTTCCTCATTAGTGACTGCTCAAACTGTCAAGGCAACATGTTGCTGTCTTCAGTTTACTCCTAGCATTTTCCCTGACATATTCTTAAGGAGACAATGGAGATTCATTATAAGCTTTAGCCATGCTTACTGGAGTTAATGAACTCCCGGGGGACAATAATTCATTTATTTTGTTATATATAGTTAAGGAGATTGTAAAATAGGGAATAACATTCACTGAATTGTGTATATGTTGAAAACTTGTGCTTTGTTGCATATAGAAACATACAGTTTCTGAGAATTTTTTTAAAAGATGCAAACAGAAAATGTTTTAGGGCACCATTTGAAAGGAAAAGATAGGTTACTGTTTTGAGTGAGACTCTTCACCTCATCTGCATATTTCCAGCATTTATGGTTTTTCCATTTCTGTGTTTACTGTTTTAGTAGCGTTTTTAAAATTAGGATCGCTTCTTAAAAATCAGCATCATAGTACACGACCACATTGAGTGCAGGAACTTGGATGAATTATTAAACATCTTAAGGAAGTGAAGTAATTCACAGGTTCCATCGAACATGTAACCAGCCTTTTTATTTCAGATGCTGATCAACCCATTTCATATTTGTTGCTTTTCCTGCTTTTATTCAATAAAGTTTCCACACTCATAATGTAAATGACACTACATAATACCTGCAGTTATATGTCGAGGCAGTGAGGAACGGAGCCCGAGGAGCAGCAGGACCGGAGGTATAAAAAGCGCGCCAAAACCTGTGTGGGAGAGAGGCAGTGAGGAGCGGAGCCCGAGGAGCAGCAGGACTGGAGGTTTGTATGGGAGAGAGGAGCGGAGCCCGAGGAGCCGGGGAAAAAAAAAATCAAAAAAAATCAAAAGGTGATATCAGAGTTTCGTCACATTGAACAGTGAGAGCAGGGAAACAGAAAGCAGCTGGGGTCAGTATTCAGGTAAGTTTTTCATTTACTTTTATTATATCAACATCGAGTAAGACTTGATTGATTTATAAGTATATAAACTAAAGACTCAAGCAGTTTTTAAAAAAAAAACTAAAAACCAGTCGGAAATTTAAATAACAAATTAAAATCTAATTATATAAAATGGAGATGCAGGGCCAGGTGATGTGTTGTACCTGCATGATGTGGGAGCTGGTAGACCCCTTTGTGGTTCCTGGTGAACACATCTGTAGCAAGTGTTGGCTGCTCGAGGAACTCCGGTTCAGAGTTGATGAGCTGGAGTCTGAGCTTCGGACACTGCGACACATCAGGGAGGGGGAGAGTTACCTGGACGCTGTGTTTCAGGAGGCAGTCACACCCCTTAGATTAACTACCTTGAATTCGGCCAGTGGTCAGGGACAGGAGGGTGTGACAATGAGTGAAGCAGGTAGAGGGATCCAGGAGGTAGTACTGTAGGAGCCTCAGCCATTGTCCTTGTCCAACAGGTTTGAGATTCTTGCTCCCTGTGTGGACGAGAGCAGGGACTGTCGGGAGGATGAGCAAACGGACCACAGCACTGTGGAACAGGGAGCCATTCAAGTGGGGGGAGAAGAGAGAAATGTAGTCGTAATCGGGGATAATATAGTTAGGGGCATAGACGCTGTTCTCTGTGGCCAGGATCGAGAGTCCCGAAGGCTCTGTTGCCTACCTGTTGCCAGGGTTCGGGATATCTCCTCTGGGCTGCAGAGGAACTTGGAGTGGGAGGGAAAAGATCCAGTTGTCGTCCATGTAGGTACCAACGATATAGGTAGAATGAGGTTAGAGGTTCTGCTGAGGGAATATGAGTAGCTAGGGGCTAAATTAAAAAGCAGAACCAAAAAGGTAATAATCTCCGGATTACTACCTGAGCCACGAGCAAATTGGCAAAGGGTCAATAAGATTAAAGAGATAAATGCGTGGCTCAAAGATTGGTGTGGGAGAAATGGGTTCGAATTCGTGGGGCATTGGCACCAGTGCTGGGGAAGGAGGGAGCTGTTCCGTTGGGACGGGCTCCACCTGAATCATGCTGGGACCAGAGTCCTGGCAAATCGCATAACTCGGGCTATAGATAGAGCTTTAAACTAAATAGTGGGGGGGAGGGTTCAGTTGCATGGAAAAACAGGACGTTAAAGGAGAAGGTAGGAGTGCAGGTTAGTGGTGAGGCTGATTGTTACCAAATTGCAAGAAGTATACTGGTTAAACCAGAAGAGAGAAATAATAAACAGGCGAGTAAGGCATCAGTGCTGAGGGACAGGTTAGGGGGTATAGCCCAAATAAGAGTTGTAGATACAAATGCACGGAGTGTAAGGAATAAACTAGATGAGCTGCAGGCGCAAATTCAAATGGAAGATTATGATGTGGCCATTGTGGAGACGTGGCTGCAGGATGGTCAGGACTGGGAACTAAATATACCTGGTTAAAAAGTTTACAGGAGGGACAGGGAAAATGGCAGAGGGGGTGGAGTAGCCTTACTGATTAGAAATAATATCACCTCATTGGTGACGGAGGATATAATGAGGGGAAAGCATCCAGTGGAGACCTTTCGGGTGGAATTGAGGAACAGAAAAGGATCTAAAACTGCAATAGGTGTTGCGTATAGACTCCTGGCAGCAGTTCTGAGGTGTTAGATTGTATAAATGCACAAATTAGGCAAGTGTGTAACAAAGGCAGAGTAGTATTAATGGGGGATTTTAACTTACAGATAGATTGGGAGAGGCAGACTAGCACCTGTCAGAAAGGTAGTGAATTTCTGGAATGTGTCCGGGATAGTTTCCTACAGCAATATGTCCTAGATGTAACAAGGGGACAGGCAATATTAGATTTAGTTATGAGTAATGAGCCAAGTTTACTTAGTAGCCTAACTGTGCGTGAACATTTATCAAATAGTGATCACAACATGATCGAATTCAAGGTAGCTTTTGAAAGTGAAAAGCGCGCATCAGCTACTAGAATTTTAGACTTGGGTAAGGCTGACTTTACTGGGATGAGACAGAGACTGTCCACGGTAAACTGGGTAGATCTGTTAATGGGTCAAATGACTGAAGAACATTGGAGAATATTTAAAGAAACATTTAACGAAATACAGAGCGAGTATATACCCCTGAGAGGAAAAAGCTCCACTTCACAGAAAAAACAGCCATGGACAACTAAAGAGATTAGACATGTTGAACAATTACTTTGCCTCAGTAATTACAGTTGAAAAGGAGGATAACTTGCCGGAAGTCCCGAAAAAATTAATAGCCGATAGGGGACAGGGACTTAATACAATTAACGCAAGTAAAACATCAGTAACAAGGAAATTAATGGAACTAAAGAGTGAGAAATCCCCAGAACCTGACAGTTTCCATCCGAGGGTGCTAAAGGAAGTAGGGGAGCACATTGTAGATGCCCTAACTAGTCTTTCAGACTAGATTCAGGAGTGATCCCTCTGGACTGGAAAGTTGCACATGTCACTCCACTTTTTAAGAAGGGTGAAAGGGGGAACCAAGGAAATTACAGACCAGTTAGCCTGACATCTGTGGTGGGCAAGTTGCTGCAATCTATAATCAAGGATAGGGTGACTGAACACCTAGAAACATTTCAGTTACTCAGGGCCAGTCAGCATGGATTCATGATGGGAAGGTCATGCCTGACAAATCTCATTGAATTTTTTGAAGAGGTGACTAAGCTAGTGGACAGGGGAATGTCTACGGATGTTATTTATGTGGACTTCCAGAAGGCATTTGATAAAGTCCCACAGTTCAGGTGAGACTGTTAACTAAGGTAGAAGCCCATGGAGTTGAGGGAAAATTATTGACATGGTCAGGAAGTTGGTTGAGTGGTAGGTGACGGAGAGTGGGGATAATGGGTAAGTACTCTGATTGGCAGGATGTGACTGGTAGTGTCCCACAGGGATCTGTGTTGGGGCCTCAATTATTTACATTATTCATTAACAACTTGGGATGATGGCATAGTAAGTCATATATCCAAATTTGCTGCTGATACAAAGTTAGGCGGCATTGTAGACAGTCACTGAGACTGCCCTCAATGCAGCCCAGTCTCTACCAGTCATGGATGAGCTGGACATACAGCCAACCAAATCGGAACTCAGTGATGCCATTGATTCCCTAGCCAGCGGAAAAGCCCCTGGGAAGGACAGCATTACCCCTGAAATAATCAAGAGTGCCAAGCCTGCTATACTCTCAGCACTACATGAACTGCTATGCCTGTGCTGGGACGAGGGAGCAGTACCCCAGGACATGCGCGATGCCAACATCATCATCCTCTATAAAAACAAAGGTGACCGCGGTGACTGCAACAACTACCGTGGAATCTCCCTGCTCAGCATAGTGGGGAAAGTCTTTGCTCGAGTCGCTCTGAACAGGCTCCAGAAGCTGGCCGAGCGCGTCTACCCTGAGGCACAGTGTGGCTTTCGTGCAGAGAGATCGACTATTGACATGCTGTTCTCCCTTCGTCAGATACAGGAGAAATGCCGTGAACAACAGATGCCCCTCTACATTGCTTTCATTGATCTCACCAAAGCCTTTGACCTCGTCAGCAGACGTGGTCTCTTCAGACTACTAGAAAAGATCGGATGTCCACCAAAGCTACTAAGTATCATCACCTCATTCCATGACAATATGAAAGGCACAATTCAACATGGTGGCTCCTCATCAGAGCCCTTTCCTATCCTGAGTGGTGTGAAACAGGGCTGTGTTCTCGCACCCACACTTTTTGGGATTTTCTTCTCCCTGCTGCTTTCACATGCGTTCAAATCCTCTGAAGAAGGAATTTTCCTCCACACAAGATCAGGGGGCAGGTTGTTCAACCTTGCCCGTCTAAGAGCGAAGTCCAAAGTACGGAAAGTCCTCATCAGAGAACTCCTCTTTGCTGACGATGCTGCTTTAACATCTCACACTGAAGAATGCCTGCAGAGTCTCATCGACAGGTTTGCGTCTGCCTGCAATGAATTTGGCCTAACCATCAGCCTCAAGAAAACGAACATCATGGGGCAGGATGTCAGAAATGCTCCATCCATCAATATTGGCGACCACGCTCTGGAAGTGGTTCAAGAGTTCACCTACCTAGGCTCAACTATCACCAGTAACCTGTCTCTCGATGCAGAAATCAACAAGCGCATAGGTAAGGCTTCCACTGCTATGTTCAGACTGGCCAAGAGAGTGTGGGAAAATGGCGCACTGACACGGAACACAAAAGTCCGAGTGTATCAGGCCTGCGTCCTCAGTACCTTGCTCTACGGCAGCGAGGCCTGGACAACGTATGCCAGCCAAGAGCGACGTCTCAATTCATTCCATCTTCGCTGCCTTCGGAGAATACTTGGCATCAGGTGGCAGGACTATATCTCCAACACAGAAGTCCTTGAAGCGGCCAACATCCCCAGCTTATACACGCTACTGAGTCAGCGGCGCTTGAGATGGCTTGGCCATGTGAGCCGCATGGAAGATGGCAGGATCCCCAAAGACACATTGTACAGCGAGCTCGCCACTGGTATCAGACCCACCGGCCGTCCATGTCTCCGTTATAAAGACGTCTGCAAACGCGACATGAAATCGTGTGACATTGATCACAAGTCGTGGGAGTCAGTTGCCAGCATTCGCCAGAGCTGGCGGGCAGCCATAAAGACAGGGCTAAATTGTGGCGAGTCGAAGAGACTTAGTAGTTGGCAGGGGTGATCCGATCGAAGTCTTCAAGATATTAACAGGAAAAGACAGGCTAGATAAAGATAAACTATTTCCACTGGTTGGAGATTCTAAAACTAGGGGGTATTGTCTAAAAATTAGGGCCAGATCGTTCAGGTGAGATGTTAGGAAGCACTTCTTCACGCGAAGGGTAGTAGAGGTTTGGAACACTCTCCCACAAACAGCAGTTGAAACTAAAACAGTTGTTAATTTTAAATCTGAGATAGATAGATTTTTGTTAAGCAAAGATATTAAGGGATATGGGCCAAAGGCAGGTATATGGAGTTAGGCCGCGGATCAGCCATGATCTCATTGAATGGCGGGACAGGCTCGAGGGGCTGAATGGCCTACTCCTGTTCCTATGAGGCACAGAAGGCAGCCATTTGGCCCATCGAGACCATGCCGGCTCTCCATGGAACTATGCAGTCTGTCCCACTCCCCTGCTCGATCCCCTTAGCCCTGCAAGTTTATTTCCTTCAAGGCAGATTATTATTTAGATGGAGAAAGACTACAAAATACTGCAGTACGGAGGGATCTGGGTGTTCTTGTACATGAAACACAAAAGGTTAGCATGCAGGTGCAGCAAATAATTAGGAAGGCAAATTGAATTTTGGCCTTTATTGCTAGGGGGGGTTAGAGTTTAAAATAGGGAGGTCTTGTTACAAGTGTACAGGGTATTGGTGAGGCCACACCTGGAGTACTGCATGCAGTTTTGGTCCCCGCATTTAAGGAAGGATATACTAGCATTGGAGGCAGTTCAGAAAAAGTTCAGTGGGCTGATTCCTGGGATGAAGGGGTTGTCTTATCAAGAACGACTAAACAGGTTAGGCCTTTATTCATTGGAGTTTAGAAGAATGAGAGATGATCTGATTGAAACATATAAAATTTGAAGGGAGCTTGACAGGGTAGATGTTGAGAATATGTTTCCACTGGTGGGGGAATCTCAAACTAGGGGACATAGTTACAGAATAAGGGGGCACACATGTAAAACTGAGATGCTAAGGAATTTCTTCTCTGAGGGTGGTGAATGGCTGGAATTCCCTACCTCAGAGAGTTGTGGAGGCTAGGTCACTAAATGTATTTAAGGAGGAGGTAGTTAGATTTTTGAAATCTCGGGGAGTCGAGGGGTATGCAGAGCAGGCCCGAAAGAGGAGTTGAGGCCTGGGACAGATCAGCCATGATCTTAATGAATGGTGGGGAAGGCTTGAGGGGCTGAATGGCCTACTCCTGCTCCTATTATGTCCTTATAAGTGCCCATCCAATTTTCTTTTGAGATCATTGATTGCCTGTGCTTCCACCACCCTTGTGGGCGGCAAGTTCCAGGTGCTGCGTAAAAAAAAAAAAATTCTTCCTCATATTCCCCCTGCATCGTTTACCCAAAACTTTCAATAGGTGTCTCCTACTCCTTGTACCATTTGTTAATGGGACAGTTTTTCCTTGTCTAACTTACCTTATAATGAGGATCTTGCAGAGCTCAGTACATTTGCTAAGCATTCAGTATTGACTGTTGGCAGGAGTCAAGGCCCTTACTTGATGGATGCAATTTCGGTCAGGCTGGAAGAGTTGGTTGAGGGCTCCCCGGACAAGGGGATGTGCGCAGGGTTTGGGCAGTGCCTCTTGGGGTTCTTATGTGGATAGTGAGAGACTGGTATCTACTTCGTCAACTAAGTTCCAGTGATTTCTTCAGCTGTGAGAAGAACCATGGAGGACCTGCGTATAGAGGGCTGCCAATTAATGGTGTTTCTGCAGTTCCACATACAGCATGTCTGTCAATTGCTTGGACTGGGGAATGTCCTCTAGTTGCCATGTCCATTTACTTGTTGCAGAAGGTGTTGTGTTACACCACTTCAGTGGAATGCTGATTCAACATGATAAAAGCAAGAACTGGATGAGTTTTTATTTATGGGGATTTGCTAGGTGAACCATCATTTGTTTGATGTCGAACTGTTGGGATGCATCCCCCCTCTTACAATCTGTAGATCTGTCACTCACCTCTTGATGGGTTTCTCCTGTTTTGCCTGCAAAAGCATATGGCCCCAGTGCAATGGTATGCTTGGTTCCACAAAATGTGTTTTTACTCTTGACTAATTTGTTGGTCTTGACCAAGACATTGTCTCGCATTTGTGGCATGTACGTGTGACTTGTTTGTCCTTCAGCATTATTCTCTGCTTGTATCCAATCTTACCAACAATTCGTAGGGGTTTATCCAATGGAATTAGTTTCTAATGCACACCAAAAGATCATGACAGCAAACACAAATTACATTGCTATTTTCCAAAATTAAATCTCCACTGAAATTAAATCACCACTGCTCCATGATGACCAGTAGTTATGTTAATGTCACTTTTCCTCTGCTGTTCTATTTGCTGTGCGCTTGAGAAATTCAGCTAGGTCATAAACTGAGCTTACACAATGTGACCCTTTTCTTGTATCAGTAAAGAAGCAAAATTCTTGTCTCTGCATTTTCTTAAAATCTGACGTTCAGTTCCTAGTTGGTGCTAAATTAGTTCATTTTGCTAGTGCAGCAGTGAAGCACTGACTACAAGTGGATTTGATTGTCCATAGGCTAGGGAAGCGAAGCCAGCCAGAACTACTACTACTGAACACTCCCTCAATCTCATGAAGACTGGGTCTGGCTTGATCATGATGCTCGCACAGTTGAATCGCCTGATGTTCAGTTTAGGCTCATGTGGGCAAAGCATCTGAATATATTCCAGCAAACTGTCAGTGCCTTCAGAACAGGAGGTGCTGAGCAGGAATTTCCTACAGCTGCTTTTTGTATTATGTTAATTCCATCCTCATAGACATCCTAACTTAACTGCTGTAAGTTGATTTTATTCCATAAAACTAATTTATTCAACTCAGTCATCTAAAACAGGTACCTTATGAACCTAATTAACCTCTATAAAAGAATATTCAAACAATGCCAGCCAAGCTGTCAAAGGAATGTTGTCAGTGTAACGTACAGATGACCGTGGGTGTCCCACAGTATTTGATTTTCAATGAATTGTTATCTTAAAGGCTTAGCATTTGTTTCTGGGCTCCTCCACAGATCCCGGAAGACTGAAATTTCACTTCTGTACTTGATGAATTGTTCAGTTCTCCATAATTAGGTATAGTTCGAGATCAAAGGGATGCATACCTTTCTTATCCTCACCTCCAATTTTTGTTGAATTTTTATACTTACAATGAGTTGAATTTCGATGCTAGGGAATGGAGCCCTTTCTCCACCTCTGACTTTGTGTCACTATTGAGTACACTCAGTTAAGTATAGCATAGTCACTTGCAAAGGAAATTTCCCTCTACTTTATCAAGCAATATGTCCTTGCACCAGGCACCATCCCTTTCTTGCACAAGTATGAATCTTTCTACTCCCCACAAAAGCTGTCATTACACCTGAGTGAGACTCACATTTGGCACAGTTTTATTTGCTGAACCTCTGCGCCTCTCCACTCCTCTCTCGTCCTTTAAGACACTCCTTAAAACCGACCTCTTTGACAAAACTTTTGGTCTCCTGTCTCAATATCCCCTTACGTGGCTTGGTGTCATATTTTGTTTGATAATTGTTCCTGTGAAGTACCTTGGGATGTTCTGGCACATTAAGGACACTATATAAATGCTGAGTGTTGTTGTATGCTTATCCCATTATTAACTGGCTTGAGACTGCCTAAATTCATTTCAGGCCAAACCCTCTTAGAAGGGGGAAAGAAATAAACACAAATGAGACAAAAGGTAATGGACGGGGTTGTACACAAATGCTGTAGGTCAACAACAAAAACAACTTTTATATAGCACCTTTAATGTATAAAACATCCAAGGCACTTCACAAGAGTGTTATTAAGCAAAATTTGACACTGAGCCACATAAGAAGATATTGGAACAGATGATCAAAAGCTTAGTCAAAGAGGTAGGAGGAGAGAGGTGGCGAGGTTTAGGGAGGGAATTCCAGAGTTTAAGGCCTTGGCAAATTGTGCAGATATGTCCTGTCCACAAAAAACAGGATTATCCAATTCAACCAATTACCATCCCATCTGTCTATTCTCAATCAGCAGCAGAGTGATGGAAGGTGTCCTCGACAGTGCTATCAAGCAGCACTTACTCAGCAATAACCTGCTCACTAATGCTCAGTTTCAGTTCCACCAGGGCCACTCGGCTCCATTACAGCATTGGTCCAAACATGGACACGAGCTGAATTCCAAAGATGAGGAAAATGACTGCCCTTGACATCAAGGCAGCATTTGACCGAATGGGGCATCAAGGAACCTTAGCAAAATTGAAGTCAATGGGAATTGGGGGAAAACTCACCACTGGTTAGATTCATACCTAGCACGAAGATGGCTGTGGTTGTTGGAGGCCAATCATCTCAGCCTCAGGATATCACTGCAGGAGTTCCTCAGGGTAGTGTTCTAGGTCCAATCATCTTCAACTGCTTCATCAGCAACCATCCCTCCATCATAAGGTCATAAATGGGGATGTTCGCCGATGATTGCCCAGTGTTCAGTATAACTGGCAACTCCTCAGATGCTTGCATGCAGCCAAGACCTGGACAACATTCAGGTTTGGGCTTATAAGTGTCAAGTAACATTTGCACCTCGCAATTGCCAACAAGATCATCTCCAACAAGAGAGAATCTAACCATCTCCCCATGACATTCAATGGCATTACTATCACTGATTTCCCCCGCCAACGACATCCTGGGTTTACCATTGACCAGAAACTAAACTGGACCAGCCATACAAATGCTGTGGCTACAAGAGCAGATCAGAGGCTGGGAATTCTGCAGCAAGTAACTCACCTCCTGGCTCCCCCAAGCCTGCGCACCATCTAGGCACAAGGCAGGAGTATGATGGAATACTTCCCACTTGCCTGGATGAGTGCAGCTCCAACAACACTCAAGAAACTCGACACCATCCAGGACAAGCAGCCCGCTTGATCACCCCAACCGCCACCTTAAACATTCACTACCTCCACCACCGGTGCACACTGGCAGCAGTGTGTACCATCTACAAGATGCTCTCCAGCAACTTGCCAAAGCTCCATTGACAGCACCTTCCAAATCCACAACCTCTACCTCCTAGAAGGACAAGGGCAGATGGGAACGCCAACATCCTGCAAGTTCCTTCCAAATCTCTCACCATCCTGACTTGGAACAATATCGCCGTTCCTTCGCTGTCGCTGAGTCAAAATCCTGGAACTCCCTCCCTAACAGCACTCTGGGTGTACCTACACCGCATGGATTACAGCGGTTCAAGAAGGCCACCTTCTCATCGGCAATTAGGGATGGGCAATAAATGCTGGCCTTGCCAGCGATGCTCACATCCCATAAACAAATAATAAAAACTGAGGCTGTTTTATTAAACGGTGATTCAATTCAGGACTGAGTGATGCCTATAATGCCCCTATAAATATACCTGTCTGCAAAGAATCTTACAAAAACAGAAGGAGGCAATTTGGCCTGTCATGCTTGTGCTGGCTCTTTGAAAGAGCTGCCCAATTTCGTCCCATAAACCCTGTAAGTTAGTCCACTTCAAGTACATGTCCATTTGCATTTTAAAAGTTCCTATGAAATCTGATTCCATCAACCTTTTAAGTTAGTGCATTCCCAATCTTGTAAACCTGTGTGTGAAGAAATTTCTCCTCATTTTCCCTCTAGTTTTTTTTGTCAATTATTTTAAACCTATGATCTCTGGTTACTGATCCACTTGACAGAGGACAGAGGAAATGGAGTGGGTAGGGAAAAGCTCTTGTTACGACTGAGGCTGGAGGAGGGCACTGTCTCTAGTTCCACTTCTCCACAGGTCGCAGCATATGTGTAAATATTTTACCCACTTACCGATGGGGCCAATTATATACTTTATTTTAGTTTCAGAATAAAATCCACCAACCAGGTTTCTTTAATAAACAACAGAATTATTAATTTATTAAAAAACAAGACATATTCAATAAAGATGCCAAGCTTATTAACACACAAGTTGAAATATGAAAGTTCCCTTCTAAATTAACCTAACACACACGCACACTGGTCAAAGAAAAAATAAAGAAGTTTTCTCTGCAGAGATCTCTTTGCAAAAAGGACAGAAAAATACTTTGGCCAAATACTTATCAATTCTTGAATTTTCTCCAGTCTGCACACTGGATTCTCAGGGTTTCTCCAAGAGGTGGAAGAAGATGAGCTGGTGGCTTCCCTTTTAGCAGGCTTATCTCCAACTGACTCAAAACAACATCCAAAATGAAACCACCTCTTGACCACCATAAATCTTGACATGTCACTTCTCTGTAAACAACTCCCCTAGTCACCAAGGCTCTTGCTGTTTACTTAGCTTAAGACATGTGACTTCCAATAAGGGTTTGTTTTTAAACAAAGACCCAAGTTCTTCTAGTGACCTTTTTTTTTTCAAAAAAAAAACAAAGTCCAGCATCTATGGAATTTCTTCAGTCTTTCAAATGAATCCACAATTTTTAAACACGAATCCTCAAAAAAAAATTTAAAAATGGAAGCACTTTCATAACACAATGAAAACTGCTCATAAATTTGCATACCTTTTATTAGGTCTTCCCTTAACTATCTGCTGTTAGAGCAGGGAAAAAGGCAGGTGGGGTGGCAGTACTGATTAGGGAAGACATTGCAGTGTTGGAAAGGGAGATTGTCCTTGAGGGAGCAAGGACAGAATCCATTTGGTTAGAATCGAGAAGCATCATGCTACTAGAGGTATTCTATAGGCCTCCAAGAGTGAGGGAAAGATAGAGAAGTCTATCTGCAGGGAAATCCGAGATATGCAGAACTATAGAGTGGTGATACTGCGGGTCTTTAATTACCCAAATATTGATTGGGATAATTTTAGGGTAAAGGGTAAGGAGGGGAGGAAATTCTGAAATGTGTTCAGGAGAAATTCCTTGATTAGTATGTTCTCAAGAGAGTTAAATTCAACATGATGAAAAGGGATCAAGCCAGGGTAAAATGGAACCAAAGACTGATGGGAAGACCTGTATCGGAACAATGGGTTATCTTTAAGGAAACGATGCTTCAGGTACAGGCTAGGTACATTCTAACGAGGGCAAAAGATAAGGGAACCAAAAGCAGGGCTCCTTAGATGGCGAGGGAGATAAAGATTATAATGAAACAAAAAAAGAGGATGCATGATGCCTATCAAGTGAATTCTTCAAGTGAGAACCACGCCATATAAACTAGGTTGAGAGCGGAGGTGAAGAGGAAAAGAAGACTGGCAAAGAAAGAACATGAGAATAGAATGGCAGTCAACATAAAAGGGAACCCAAAAATCTTCTACCGGCATGAAAATAATAAGTGGGTAGTAATGTGGGGCCTATTAGGGACAAAGAGGGTAATATATGCTTAGAGGCACAGGGCAAGGCTAATATACTTAATGGGTACTTTGTTTCGATGTTCACTAAGGAAGAGGAATCTAACAAAATATCGGTAGAAGCAGAAAGAGTAGAGGCAATGAACAGGGTTAAAGTTGTCGGGGGGAGGTACTTAAAAGGCTGTCTTTGCTTAGGGTAGATAAGTCACCTGGTCTGGATGGCTTGCATTCCAGGTTGCTAAAGGAAGTAGGGTGGAGATAGTTGAAGGGCTTGCCATAATCTTGCAGTCTTCTCTAGATACAGGAGAGGTGTTGGAGGATTGGAGAGTGGCAAATGTGACACCCTTGTTCAAAAACGGGTGTAAGGACAGTCCTAGCAACTACGGACCTGTTAGTTTAACATCAGTGGTAGGTAAGGTTTTAGTAATAGGTAGGTGGTAGGGAAATATAGGGACAGGTGGGGATGTGGTAGGAATATGGAATTAGTGTAGGATTAGTATAAATGGGTGGTTGATGGTCGGCACCGACTCGGTGGGCCGAAGGGCCTGTTTCAGTGCTGTATCTCTTTAAAAAAAAAATCAGGGAAAAAATCAACAGAAACTTGGAGAGGTTCGAGTTAATTAAGGAGAGTCAGCATGGAGATCATGCTTGACTAATCTAATTACATTTTTTGCTGAAGTAACAGAAAGTTGATGAAGGGAATGTAATGGATGTTGTTTATATGGATTTTAAGAAAATGTTTGATAAGGTACCACATAAAAGCCTGGTTAACAAAGTTGAGGCTCATGGAATAGAAGGGTCAGTGTCCAATTGGATTTTAAAAATTGGCTTAAGGACAGAATGCAGCAAGTCATAGTAAATGGCTGTTTTTCAGACTGGAGGATGGTAGACAGTGGTGTTCCCCAAGGGACAGTGCTGGGACCACTACTTTTTTGCTATATATAAATTACTTGGATCTTGGCATGCAGAGTAACATTTCAAAGTTTGCCAATGACACCAGACTTGGAGGTGAGGCAAACATTGAGGTTGATATGAATCCGCCTGCAACGGGATATAGACTAGCAGAATGGGCAGACGAGTGGCAGATGGAATTTAATACTGGCAAGTGTAAGGTGATGCATTTTGGCAGAAGGAAAAGGGAGAGGCAATATATA
Organism: Heterodontus francisci; assembly: GCF_036365525.1. Lineage (NCBI taxonomy): Eukaryota > Metazoa > Chordata > Chondrichthyes > Heterodontiformes > Heterodontidae > Heterodontus > Heterodontus francisci. The sequence goes on along the minus strand of NC_090407.1, from coordinate 19,181,958 downwards.
TTTAATGCACAGTTCTAAAGAGTGTTCAGGAACAGTGGGACCTGGGGGTGTATGTGCATTGATCTTTGAAGATGGCAGGATATATTGAGAGAGTAGTTAGTAAAGCATATGGGATCTTGGGCTTCATAAATAGAGGCTTAAAGTACAAAAGCAGGGATGTTATGCTGAACCTTTATAAAACTCTGGTTAGGCCCCAACTGGAGTATTGCATCCAGTTCTAGTTACCAAACTTTAGGAAGGATGTGAGGGTCCTTGAGAGGGTGCAGAGGAGATTTACCAGAATGGTTCCAGGGATGGGGGATTTTTGTTACAAGGTTAGGTTGAAAAAGCTGGAGTTGTTCTCCTTAGAACAAAGGAGATTGAGGGGAGATTTAATAGAGGTGCGCAAGATTATGACAGACTTGGGTAAGTTAGACAAGGAAAAACTGTTCCCATTAACTAATGGTACAGGGACCAGGGGACACAGATTGAAGGTTTTGGGCAAGAGATGTAGGGAGGCTATGAGGAAGAACTCTTTTATGCAGCGGGTGGTAATGACCTGGAACTTTCTGTCCATAAGGGTGGTGGAAGCAGAGACAATCAGTTACTTCAAAAGGAAATTGGATGATCATTTGAAGGAAATAAACTTGCAAGGCTACGGGGACTGAGCGGGGAAGTGGGACTGACTGGATAGCTCTGTGGTGAGCTGGCAAGGACTCAATGGGCCGAAGGGCCTCCTTCTGTGCCATAAATGGCTCTATAACTCTAGACTCCCTTGTATCATCCTGGTAAACTTCCTCTGTACCCTCTCCAGAGCCTTGACATCCATCCCAAGATGTGATGTCCTGAATTGTAAATAATATTCTAGTTGAGGCCTGACCAGAGATTTTTTAAAGAATTAGCTTCGCTTCCTTGTTTTTGTATTAAATTCAGTATAAAACTATAATTTTAATTTGATAGACTACTATTGAAGATAGATGTGCAATTCTCCTGCCAAAATTCTCTGCTAAAATGCTGTGGACGTCCATAAACTCAGTGGCATTAAACACTCATTTTCATGGCTTTGCTGAGCTGTCTGTAAGGTTCTCCATTTACCTGCAAATATGTTTTAATTACGAATAGCCATAGGAACAAAGGTTTAAAAAAGAGACATGCTCAGAAGACGATCTGCAACTTCTGGGAACTCTTCTTGAATATATTAGCTTCCAACTGTGCAAACCTTTTAGCACAGTTGCTGATCCCAGGCTCTCAATCTCAACAGCTTTCCACTAATGTTGCTGTACAGTATCAATCTCTCTAAATAATGCATAAGGCTACCTAATGTCTCGGCCTTTAAAATATTAAAAGGTGCATCCCATTTCAGATGAGCTTCAAAACCTGTGTCATCAATTTGGCCAACGTGAACAGAAATAAGATAGCTATAAAAAGGCCGTTAACTTGTCGATCATTGAACACATTCTTCCTCAGGTTTTTTTAATTTAAAAAAAAGATGACGAGTGTCTTAACAAAAAGCATAAAACTCCGGATACTGGAAATCTAAAACTGAAATAGAACATGCTGGAAATACTCAGATCTATCAATCGGTGGAGAGAACAGATGAGTTAACGTTTTGGGTGTGACCCTTTTGTCAAAACTGTAAACGAATAGCATTTAAAAAAGAACAGAGCACAGGGAAAAGGAAGGCAAAAACACAGGAAAAAAAGAATGACCTGTAAAGTGTTTAAGTAGAAAATGGCAGAGATTTAAATGACAGAAATGATATTGGTAATGCGAATAGGAAGTAAAACCAAAAAAAAAAAGTTTTGTAGTGACCACCTCCAGAATTATATTGGCAGAGAAAGAACTTGCGTTTATATAGCACATTAATGCACCCTCACGACATTCTGAAGCACTTTGACATATGTTCACTCTTATGTAGGAAACTCAGATGCCAATTTGGGCACAGCAAGGTGCCACAAATGAACATTCAGATATATTTTGGTGTGTTGGTTGGGGGTGAAACTCAGTCAGGACACTTGGGAGAACTGTCCACTCTTGTTTGAATAGCCCATCTGAGTAGGTGGACATGGCTTCGGTTTAACACTTAATCCAAAGATTTCATCACTGACAATGCAAAATTCTCTCAGTACTGCATGGAAGTGGTCAGGCTAGATCATATATGCTGAGTCAATTAAAATTTTTGATTGAGATCAAAAGATTTTTGTTAGGTAAGTGTATCAAAGGATATGTATCAACTGTTGGTAATGGAGTTGTGATACAGATCAGCCATGATCAAATTGAATGGCAAAGTGGGCTTGAAAGGTTGAATGGCTTACTCCTATTTCTATGTACCTTATATGGAACATAGGAGCAGGAGTAGGCCATCCAGCCCGTCAAGCCTGCTCCGCCATTCAATTAGATCATGGCTGATCATCTACCTTAATGCCACTTTCCTGCGCTATCTCCATATCCCTTGATATCATTAGTATCTAGATATCTATCAATTTCTGTCTCAAACATGCTCAATGATTGAGCTTCCACAGTCCTCTGGGGTAGAGAATTCCAAAGATTCACCAACCTCTGAGTAAAGAAATTCCTCCTCATCTCAGTATGGCCTACCTCTAATTCTGAAACTGTCCCCTGGTTCAAGACACCGCCCCCCCAACCCCCACAGCCAGGGGAAACATCCATCCTGCATCAACCTTGTTGATCTCTAAGAATTTTGTATGCTTCAATGAGATCACCTCTCATTCTTCTAAACTCTAGAGAATATAGGTCCAGTCTCCTCAATCTCTCCTCATAGGACAATCCTGCCATCCCAGGAATCAGTCTGGTGAAACTTTGTTGCAGTCCCTTTATGGCAAGTATATCTTTCCTTAGGTAAGAAGACCAAAACTGTACACGCACGATACTCCAGGTGCGATCTCACTGCAGTAAGACATCTTTACTCCTGTACTCAAATCCTCTTGCAATGAAGGCCAACATACCATTTTTATAAATTAAAAGGGCCAGAGCAAAAACTGATTTTAAAAGCCAATAGATAAGGAGAAAGGTTAAGATGGGAAATGAAGAGAAGTGTTTCTATTAATAGAAAAATGTTAATTGGCTCATGAGTCAACAAAATGTGTTTCTGGAGAGAAGGGAGAGAGTTGGAGAGGGGTCATGAGGAATCTGAAAGGGACCAGCTTGCTGAGCCTAATGGCACATTCCCATTGCTAGGTATTGTGATATGCTCAAGTACCATACTTGAACCCACAGCCTACCAACTCAAGCAAGAATGCTACAAGCGAAGCTAAGCTGGCACAGAAGTATAAGATGAGGTCACCTTTGTGCTTCATTAGTCTTGGAACTAAACTAATAGAAAGTTAAGGCTTTACAATGTATTCGCCAGGCAATACTGAATACTTTTCAGTTCTAAATATATCATAAATATCAATAAGTTATATTAGAAAGGTTACAGAAAAGTGCAACAAGACTGATCCCATGGGCTTGAGGAAAGATTCAGGCAATTTAAGCCCTATAGTCTAGAAGGAAGACAATTAACTGGGAGCACTCATCCAAGTATGTAAAATATTAAATAGTATACCTAAAGTAAACTCAGATTATTTCAAAGTAGCATTGAAAAGTTGACCCATAGGGCATTAATAGAACTTTTTTTTTTTAAAAAAAAGCAAATTTAGAGCCAATATCAGTTCTAAAAACTATTGGAATAATAACCATTTAGAATAATTTACCAGGCAAGACATTAGAAACGCCTACACTGGGGTGATTCAAAATGCAATTATAAGCCTGATGGGTGGGTTAATGTACTAAATAAATGAACTGAATGGCCCTTTCTCATCATGCACAGTGTACAGTACAAAAGATTCCAGAGGAAGATGACTACAGGCAAGGCATTTTTAAAACAAAATTTTTGTGTATCTTGGTTTGATGTAAAGTTTCAGGAGATGTGCCTGGTGATTTTATTACCGGAGTTCAGTTTGGAGCTGGTGATTAATGCTTATCTAATTTGCGCACACAGCCACTTAAGATCATGGATAGCATCTAATTGAGTTGAAGGTACCATTCCTATATGCCTGGAGGATGTTGCCTGGCTGACAGTAGGTCCTGTAGGATTTCTCATTATGTAATAGCAGGTCTTTAGAGGAATGCTGGCTGGTCACAGTTTGGTGCACAGTTTGAGTACTTCAGCTATGACAGCATGTCTTTAAAGCTGCCAGTTGCAACATGTTGAGGAGTGATGAAGAAGGTAATTGCAACAACTCAACCAACCGGGGAAGTAAAATCCCAGTGTTAGTAATTTGGTATAGCGCCTTTTGTTTTATTACAGTTGAAGATATTTAATCACGAAAGATCAATGAAACAGCTTTAGATTGGGTGAAGGCAAATTATGGGAGGATTTCCTTAGGTGACCGTTGTTCACGGCACCAAGGTTATGCAGTAGTCTGCAGTTAATATCATGAGGATTTAAAAAAATTCTTTGATACTTTATTGTAACATGCCATGGTAATGGTTCTTCCCTGGTGGCACAGCTGGTTAAAACAGAGTGAGTGAGCCAGAGAGACCAGAAAAGCCCAAGGTTTAGAACAGGATCTGTGCTGTGTAGCTGATCTCAGTGGTGGATTTTCAGTAACAATTACTTGCTCTAAATCCTGGATATGACTTATCAAAATGTGCATCAAATGGCTACACTGGAGTTGCCAACTTTGGTTGCAGATAAACACCAGTTGGTGTACCTACACCCCAAGGACTGCAGCGGTTCAAGTAGGCAGCTCACCACCACTTTCTCAAGGGCAATTAGGGATGAGTAATAAATGCTGGCCTAGCCAGCATTGCCCACATTCCATGAACGTATAATGTAGTGCCTTATAGAATACCTTTTGAAAATCCAAGTATACTACATCCACTGGTTCCCCTTTATCTACTCTGCTAGTTAAAACTTCAAAAAAATTTTAACAGCTTTGTCGAACGCAATTTCCCCACCATAAATTTGTGTTTGATTCTGCCCAATCATGATTTTCTAAGTGCCCTGTTACCGTCCCTAATAACCCAGAAGAGAAAAACAATTTTCTGTTCTGGAGAAGAACAGCAGCTAGGTATGTAAATATAAATTAATTACATTATGCTCTACTTAAATTAATACTATGGCTGGGTAAGGTCTGAAATCCCATTCCAATGCAGCAAGCTTCCACGTGGTCTTCATTGAGTTAACTAATTTTTTTAAAATTGCACTTGTATAGCACCTTTCACGATCTCAGGACATCCCAAAGTGCTTTACAGCCAATGAACTACTTGTGAAGTATAGTCACTGATGTAATGCAGCCAATTTGCACACAGCAAGCTTCCACAAACACCAATGTGACAATGATCAACCACAGTGGGGGGGAATCCTCAGTTGAGGAAAAAGGAAGACATATCAGAAGCACTGTCATGGAAGGTAGCATCATCAGAACAGATGTGTCAGAGACTGGGAGAATGGAATGGAGTCCTTACAGGAGGTAGGATGTGAAGAAGTGTAGTTGAGGTAGCTGTGGGAGTCGGTGGGCTTATAATGGATATTAGTAGACAGCCTATCCCCAGTGATGGAGACAGAGAAGTCGAGGAAGGGAAGTGTCGGAGATGGACCATGTAAAGGTGAGAGAAGGGTGGAAATTAGAAGCAAAGTTGATGAAGTTTTCTAGATCGGGGCAGGAGCAGGAAACGGCACCGATACAGTCATCAATGTACCTGAAAAAGAGTTGGGGGAGGGGGCTTGAGTAGGACTGGGACAAGGAATGTTCAACATATCCCACAAAAAGACAGGCATAACTAGGACCTATGCGGATACCCTTAGCAACACCTTTTACTTGAGTGGAGTTGAAGGAAAAGTTGTTCAATGTGAGAATATGTTCAGCCAGGCCAAGGAGAGTGGCGGTGGATGGGGACTGGTTGGGCCTCTGTTCAAGGAAGAGGTGGAGAGCCCTCAGACCGTCCTGGTGGGGGATGGAGGTGTAGAGAGATTGGACGTGCATAGTGAAGAGGAGGCGGTTGGGGCCAGGAAACTGGAAATTGTCAAAATGACGTAGGGCGTCAGAAGAGTCACGGATGGAAGTGGGAAGAGACTGGACCAGCAGAGAAAAGATAGAGTCAAGATAGGAAGAATTAAGTTCAGTGGGGCAGGAGCAGGCTGACACAATGGGACTGCTGAGACAGTCCTGTTTATGGATTTTGGGAAGGAGGTAGAAGCGGGCTGTCCGGGATTGCAGGGCTATCAAGTTGGAAGCTGTAGAGGGAAGATCTCCAGAGGAGATGAGGTTAGTGACAGTCCTGTGGACAGTCACTTGATGTTCGGTGGTGGGGTCATGGTCCAGGGGGAGGTAGGAAGAAGTGTCGATGAGAGTTGGCGCTGAGCCTCTACAAGGTAGAGGTCAGTACGCCATACAACAACAGCACCACCCTTGTCTGCAGGTTTGATGACAATGTCAGGGTTCGACCTGAGAGAACGGAGTCCCTCAAGTTCAGAGGGAGACAGGTTAGAGTGAGTAAGGGGGGCAGAGAAATTGAGATGACCAATGTCTCGCCAACGGTTTTCAATGAAAAGATCAAGAGCGGGTAAGAGGCCGGGGGAGGGGTCAAGGTAGAGGGAGAATGCTGGAGGCGGGTGAATGGGTCTGCTGATCGGGGGGAGGACTCCTGGTCAAAGAAGTGAGCCCGGAGGCGGAGGCGATGGAAGAAGAGCTCAACATCATGCTGAGCACGAAATTCATTGAGGTGGGGGGCATAAGGGGATAAAATCGAGTCCTTTGCTGAGTACAGAACGTTCAGCGTCAGAGAGGGGGAGATCAGAGGGTATAGTGGTAATACACGGCAAGGGGTCAGATCAGAAGAGGTGGGGTCAGAGGGAAGTGAATGGGAAGAAGGATCTACAGGGAGATTACTCTCCATCAGCTGCTGGAGCTTGCATTCCTTGACACCTGAAAGAAAGAAAAAAAGTTTTTTGTTAATGTGTCGGATAAGACGAAGGATGAAATGAAACTGTGGAGTAGAACAGCTTTGAGATAAGGTGAGGCGGTGCTGCTGGAGAGAGAGGTCCAGTGTGTACATGTAGTGGCGCACAGCACTGAGTGTGGATCTCAGGATGCGGCGAGAATAGCAGTCTGAGGAATGATACCTGTAACCGGAGATGCCTGTAATTCTGGGTGGATTCAAAACATGATGGTTGAAACTGCAGTTGGAATCCACGGGGAATAAGTCAGAGCCGGAGACAGTCACTGATGAAGGAAATGTGGCTGTGAAAACGAGTTTTGATAGACACTTTATCAAACACCAGGAGGGAAATAGAAAGCAATGAAGGTGAACATGGTAAAAGAGACAAAACGAAAATCCCGTCTGAGAGAAGAGCAGAACTTCTTCAAGGTAGGCATTCCTGGAAGAGAAGTGGCAGTGAATTATTTCCCCCTGCTCACATCTCTGTCCTGGGATTGCTGCAGTGTTCCAGTGAACATCAACGCAAGCTCGAGGAACAGCATCTCATTTACCGATTAGGCACGCTACAGCCTGCCGGACTGAACATTGAGTTCAGTCATTTCAGAGCATGACGGGCCCCCCATTTTACTTTTATTTTTAGTTATTTTTTATTTTTTTATCATTTTTTTTTGTTTGTTTTATTTTATCTTAGTTTGTTCAATTTGCCTACCCACTGTTTTTTTCATGTTTGTGCTTGTGGCTGTTCAATTTTCAGTCCATTAACACCCTATCTGTACTAATGCTTTGTCTTTCAACACACCATTAACATATTGTTCGCCTTTGCTCCATGACCTTCAGGTCGGTTATTCTCTGTGACCTTGACCATCTACACCTTCTCCTTTGTTATCTCTTGCCCCACCCCCGCTTTTCTTGCTTAAAACCTTTCACATTTCTAATATCTGCTAGTTCTGAAGAAGGGTCACTGACCTGAAACATTAACTCTGCTTCTCTCTCCACAGATGCTGCCAGACCTTTCAGCATTTCTTGTTTTTATTTCAAATTTCCAGCATCCGCAGTATTTTGCTTTTATTTTAATGATCAGATAAATCTGTTTTTGTGATGTTGAAGAGATATTTGAATAAATATTGGCCAGGACACTGGAGATAACTCCACGAATCTTCTTCAAAATAGTACCATGGGATCTTTTACGTTCAGCTGAAAGGGCAGATGGGGCCTCGGTTTAACATCTCATGCAAAACATTGCACCTCAGACAGTGCAGCACATCCTCATTATTGCACTGGAGTATCAGCCTTGATTTTTGTGCTCAAGTTCCAGAGTGGGACTTGAACCCACAACCTTCTGACTGTGGTGAAAATGCTGCCAACTGAGTCACGGCACATTCAGCTGGGGCAGCTGCAAGAATGCTACAATTAGCTACATCATCCCTGGGCTAGGGAGGAGAAAAAGTAACCAGGAAGACAGTCTTTGATCACGACCAATGACCTCTGCTAGGTCAGATGAAGACAAGAGTCAGAGTAGCTGTAATGCCCTCCTTCAGGCACTCACTGTTTAGATTTAAGGAGTGGAGAGGATCAGCTCAAATGGGTTGTCACTCTTTGACTAAAGAAGCTTTTTCCTAATTTATCTGTTTTAACGTTACTTTACAATATTTTCTATTAATGTTCATTGGGCCTACCACTACCTAGGCTACAGCAAATTAATTGGTCATGTAGATATTCCCAGGACCTGAGGTTCCTTACAAACCTGTGTAGGAAGGCATTATTCCTTTACAATTGTGAAAACTGGTAGTACATCAACAATAATCTGGATTATTTGCTGCGGTCATGAATACAGCACTGTGTTGCAGGAAATTCTTATATTGCCTCAGTCATTCAGCAATAGTTTTCCGTCTGTAAAATATTGGAAACATCTAATTAATACCCTGCATAGACCCTTAAAAGAGACATTGCAAATATATTATTTATTAAAGATATTACTGGGGATCTCTCGAATCTGAATTTTAAAAATTAATATTGGACTTTGGGTGGAAAAGAGATGAATAACACAAAGATGCCCAGTTGTCTGAGAACACAAATATCCTTCCCCTTAGCACTCAAAAAAAAAATCAAATGAAATGGGAACAATTGCATTTTTCGGCTTTTGAATAGGTAGAACCATTAATTTGTGTGAAGCAGATGTCCTTTGCAGTATTACATACTGCATTGATGGATGTTAAGTTTTTTTAAATTGCACTTCAATGGAAAATGCATAGAAACATCAGAATATAACTCTGCTTTCCAATAGAAGGCCTACAAACCTCTACCTATCACATTGTTTATAGTACTTCTGCTGATAATAAGTCTGCGTACACGCCTTACCTATAAAATGGGTCCAAATACTATGTGACCTGCTGAGTGTTTCCAGCATTTTCTGCTTTTATTACCTACAAAGCGATTCTTTTATGATATCCAAAGCCATTTCTAGGTCTGCTATGGATGTACTTCCTTCCTGTGTAAGATGACAATATTGTGTGTTACAGACAATGAAATACCTCCTGAACTGTCCTGACGGTTGCTAATGATATACCACTATACAAGAAAGGTGGCGGAAACTACAGACTGTTTAGCCTAACATCAGTGGTGGGGATGTTGTTGGAACCATTATCAGGACAAAAGGTGGTGAATGGATGTTTTTCAGACTGGAAGGTGGTTTGCAGTGGTTTTCCCCAAGGGTCAGTTTTCAGTCTTTGCAGTTTTTATATAAACAAGTTGGACTCTGGTATAGACAGCAGTATTATAAATTTTACAAGTCATATGAAACTTGGCAAGTAGTAGATCATGCTGAGGATAGTTATAGGCTTCAGGATGACATAAGCACAATGGTGACGTGGGCAGAACCATGGAAGATGGAGTTCAGTGTGGGGAAGTGTGAAGTGATGTGCTTTAGGAGGACTAATATGGAAAGGCAGTATACTAAAATTGGCACAATTTTGTAAAGTGTAAATGAGCAAAGAGACCTTGGTGTCCATATACACAGCCTTAAAGGTGGCAGGGAAAGTAGATAAGGTGGTTAAAACAGCATATGGGTTTCTTGGGTTTATAAATGGAGGCAGAAAGCCTAGAGTACAGAAAGTGCAGGGGTGAAGTAAAAACAGGAAATTAGAAAAGCAAAGAGAGGACAAGAAAAATTATTGGCAGGTAAAATCAAGGAAAACCCAAAGATGTTTTATCAGTACATTAAGAGCAAGAGGATAACTAAGGAAAAGGGTAGCGTCTATCAGAGAAGTACAAGGGAACTTACATGTGGATGCAGAAGATGCGGGCAGGGTTCTTAATGAGTTTTTTGTCTCTGTCTTCACAAATGAGAGGGATGATGCAGACATTGTAGTAATAGAGGAAGAGTGTGAAATATTAGATATGATGAGCATAATGATAGAGGAAGTACTTGAGGGTCTGACATCCTTGAAAGTGGATAAATCGCCAGGGCCGGATGGATTGCATCCCAGGTTGTTAAAGGAAGCCAGGGAGGAAATAGCAGATGTGCTGAGGATCATCTTCAAATCCTGACTGGATATGGGCGAGGGGCCAAGAGGACTGGAGGTCTGCGAACGTTATACCATTGTTTAAAAAGGGTGTGAGGGATAGGCTAAATAATTATAGGTCGGTCAGTCTGACTTCGGTGGTGGATAAATTATTACAATCAATTCTGAGGGACAGGATGAACTGCCACTTAGAAAGGCATGGATTAATCAGGCATAGTCAGCATGGATTTGTTGAGGGAAGATCATGTCTTACTAACTTGATTGAGTTTTTTGAGGAAGTAACAAGGAGGATTGATGAGGGTAGTGCAGTGGATGTGGTCTACATGGATTTTAGTAAGGCATTTGACAAGGTCCCACATGGCAGACTGATCAGAAAACTGAAAGCCTATGGGATACAGGGCAATGTGGCAGGTTGGATCCAAAATTGGCTCAGTGACAGGAAATAAAGGGTAGTAGTCGCCTGATGTTTTTGCGAATGGAAAGCAGTTTCCAGTGGTGTTCCACAGGGCTCTGTGTTGGGTCCCTTGCTGTTTGCGGTATATATTAATGATTTGGACTTAAATGTGGGAGGCATGATTGGAAAATTTGCTGATGACACAAAAATTGGCCATGTAGTTGATAGTGAAGAGGATAGCTGTAGACTCCGGAATGATATCAATGGTTTGGTTGAGTGGGCGGAAAAGTGGCAAGTGGAATTCAATCCAGAGAAGTGTGAGATAATGCATTTGGGGAGGGCAAATAAAGCGAGGGAATACACAATTAGCAGGAGGATATTGAGGAGGGTAGAAGAAGTGAGAGACCTTGGAGTGCATGTCCACAGGTCCCTGAAGGTGGCAGGACAGGTAGATAGAGTGATGAAGAAGGCATATGGAATGCTTTCCTTTATTGGCTGAGGTATAGATTACAAAAGCAGGGATGTAATGCTGGAACTGTATAAAACGTTGGTTAGGCCACAGCTGGAGTATTGCGTACAATTTTGGTCATCACATTACAGAAAGGACAAAATTGCTTTGGAGAGAGTACAGAGGAGATTTACAAGAATGTTGCCAGGGCTTGAAAGTAGCAGCTATGAGGAAAGATTGGATAGTCGAGGGTTGTTTTCCTTGGAACAGAGGAGGCTCAGGGGTGACTTAACTGAGGTGTACAAAATTATGAGGGGCCTAAATAGAGTAGACAGGAAGGACCTGTTTCCCCAGCGGAGAGGTCAGTTACCAGGGGGCACAGATTTAAGGTGATTGGTAGAAGGATTAGAGGGGACATGAGGAAAACTTTTTCCCCCAGAGGGTGGTGGGTGTCTGGAATTCACTGCCAGAAAAGGTGGTGGAGGCAGAAACCTTCAACTCATTTAAAATGTACGGACCAGGTGCTGAAAGGTGGGATTAGATGGAGTGGCTAGATTTTTTGGCCGGCGCAGGCACGATGGGCTGAATGGCTTCCTTCTGTGCTGTAATTTTTCTATGGTATAGAATTTAAAAGAAAAGAGTTTTTTGCTAGAATTTTATAAATCACTGATTAGACCTCAGCAGGAGTACTGTGGACAATTCTGGGCACCACACTTCAAGAAAGATGTAAAAGCTACAGAGGAGGTTTCTCAAGATGTTCCAAGGAATGAGGGACTTCAGTTATGAGGAGGTTGGAAAAGTTGGGACTGTTCTCCTTGGAACAGAGAAGGTTAAGAGGTGACCTAATAGAGGTTTCAAGAAGATGAGAGGTCATAGGGAATGGAATATTCCCTCTGCTGAGTGGATCATTGGAAAAAGATCTAGAGGAGGTGGCGAGGAGAAATTTTTTCACTGAGTTGTCAGGATCTGGAACGTTCTACCTGAAAAGTTGGTAGAAGCTGATTCCATAAATAATTTTAAAAGGGACTTGCAAAGGTACTTGAGGCTGAGGAGCTACAGGGTTACGGACAAAACGTGAGGATGGGGAACTAAGCAGGACTGCTCTTTCAGAAAGCCGGCACAGGCAGATGGGCCAAATAACCACCTTCTGTGCTGTAAGTTTCTATGATTCAAAGGAAGCGTAGCACTGTATAGTAGTTCAGATATGTTGTGAATATAACTACTACTCTTAGAGTCACACTTTGCTCACGTAAATTTATCATGGCTGTGCATGCACTGTGGTTGGGAAATATTTAGTGATTGGAGCAGTTTGTTTGGCCTTGATGTCTGGGATTCAACTGGGTTGGCGGGGTACAAAGGGGTCTCACTTACATCAAGTGGGACAATTGATGATGCGGTTTGGTTCATTTTTATTGACTTAGCGAGTTAACCTAGGAGAAGGACTATATAAAAAGCAGTTTGGATTCAGGGGCTGAAAGAATTGTATCGAGTGAGCCTCCAACGTTAATCTTTAAGAAGTAAATATTATTAAATTATTATTCATTGTGATTCTAATTACACCGTTGGTCTCAGCATCCCCTGTGGGAGTGTTTTGAAGGGCTGTGACAAGTGAATTTAGAAATTTTTGTAACAGCTGTGGGTGAGAAATTCTGCTCGTGTTGATGCACGGGTGGCCCTTCTGCTTGGAATGATGCAACTTCTTTGGTCTGAGTCTAACCTTGCTGCACACCAGGGAGTGGTCGGTGTCGCAGTCCGCACTGTGGAAGCTGCGTGTGATTTGAACACTGTTTAAGGCGGCTCGCCTTGTGACAATGAGGTCTAGCTGGTGCCAACGACGCGATCTTGGGTGCCTCCATGAAACCTGGTGATAGGGTTTAGTGTGAAGGAACGAGTTGGTGATGCAGAGGTTATGATAGGCACACAACTCAAGCAGTCTCTGCCCGTTCTCATTCATCCTTCCAACGCCATAGCGCCCAAGGCAGGAGGGCCATGAGTCATGGTCGGCCCCAACCCTGGCATTAAAGTCCCCCAGCAGGAATAGGTGTTCGGTGTTGGGGATGCTGCTAATGATGTTATGGAGTTGCTCGTAGAACTGGTCTTTAGCTTCGGGTGGGGAGCAGAGTGTTGGAGCATAGATGCTGAGTAGGTGTACTGGACCAGAGGTGGTGAGCAGTCGGATGGACAGTATGCGTTCCGAGCCATTTGAGGGAGGCTCTATCATGCTGAGCAAGGAGTTTCTGATGGCGAAGCCCACTCCATGCTGTCTTGGTTCTTCAGGATCCCTGCCCTGCCAGAGGAAGGTGTAGTCTTGCTCTGCTAGAGAGCCACTCGCGGGGAGGCGTCTCCTGAAGTGCTGCAATGTCCACATTGAGTCTACTGAGCTCGTTGTTAATGATGGCGGTCTTCCGAGAATCGTTGATTTGTGTAAGGTCTTCCGACAGGCCAGGACACATAGTTCTGACGTTCCAGCTTGCAAAGCGAAGGGCTGGTACCTTTCCTTTTTTCATGTAGTTTGGTGCGGTGTATCAGTCCACCTTTCGGGCAATGACCCTGAGCTCCAAGCACCCATTGAAGCAGGCAGACTGTGGCGGGACAGAACCTTATTGACCGGGGGCTGCCCGGTTTGAGGCGGGCGGTAGCTGTCCAGTGAGGTGCAATGACCTCTCCCACCGACAAAGGCAACCCGTGGCGCCCAGTTTCTACGCCAATTTATCTGGACTTATAACCCGTAACTGCTGCCTTCCGTGTTGTGTCAGTCGCTGTGAGGCAACTATGGAGTGACCTCTCCATGGCGCATGCCTGGGCAAGTTTATGGAGGTTGAGAGTTGCCCAGTCGTCAAAACCCCCCTCTCGGCCTTTCTGGTGGGGTCCAAAGGAGTGCAGGACACGACGTTTGGCACCAGTATGGCTGCAGGAACTGCCGGAAACATGCCAAAGGTGACACATGACCGCCTACGGGGTTCCGCTCCGGATTATCTGTTAGGGTTTACTCCCTTAGCCTTGGTCTCTCCCGAGACGCCCACAAGGCAGTGGGGTTGTTGGGGCCCCTACACAGGTGTAGGATGGTGCCGGTGGGAGGAGGGGATGCAAGGGGGAGAGGGGTAGAGGGAGGGGGTGGGAGGGGAAGGGGGCTGTAAGGGGGTGCGGGGTGAAGATGGTGCGAGGGGGGTGCGGGCTGGGACGGGGTTGTGAGGGGGTGAGCTGAGAGGGTGGAGCAGGGAAGGGGACGGGGGGATGGAAGTGGGGTAAAGCGGGGGGGGGAAGCTGGTGCAGGTAATAAGCCATTTCCTCAGTGCCCACCATCGACGTCCGGAAAGCTCATCCACGTCCTTCGGGAGGTGAAGCATCTTTTGGCAGACTTAGAGGTGATTACATTTGCTAAGGGTTTTTTTTGCAGTGGTTTAAATAAAGGCATGCAGCATTGCCGACAGTGCGCTGCAGATGCTCTCCGAGCCATCTCCCGCGGGCGCTTTGAAGTTGCGGTCAGGGGGGCCGTTCGTGGATTTTTTGGGTGTTCAGGGCACCTTTTCACAAGACTTCTCTCGGGTCCCGCTGCTCCTTCTTCACCTCAGTGGACTTACCGCACGCCGTGGCTGCAGACACTCTGGGCGGTGAAGACAGCAGGATCGGAGATTAAAGTATCGGCAGCTGTGCTCGTCAGTTTCATCCGGATCAATTTCAGACTGCCCTCAATGCAGCCCAGCCTCTACCGTCATGGATGAGCTGGACATACAGCCAACCAAATCGGAACTCAGTGATGTCATTGATTCTCTAGCCAGCGGAAAAGCCCCTGGGAAGGACAGCATTACCCCTGAAATAATCAAGAGTGCCAAGCCTGCTATACTCTCAGCACTACATGAACTGCTATGCCTGTGCTGGGACGAGGGAGCAGTACCCCAGGACATGCGCGATGCCAATATCATCACCCTCTATAAAAACAAAGGTGACCGCGGTGACTGCAACAACTACCGTGGAATCTCCCTGCTCAGCATAGTGGGGAAAGTCTTTGCTCGAGTCGCTCTGAACAGGCTCCAGAAGCTGGCCGAGCGCATCTACCCTGAGGCACAGTGTGGCTTTCGTGCAGAGAGATCAACCGTTGACATGCTGTTCTCCCTTCGTCAGATACAGGAGAAATGCCGTGAACAACAGATGCCCCTCTACATTGCTTTCATTGATCTCACCAAAGCCTTTGACCTCGTCAGCAGACGTGGTCTCTTCAGACTACTAGAAAAGATCGGATGTCCACCAAAGCTACTAAGTATCATCACCTCATTCCATGACAATATGAAAGGCACAATTCAACATGGTGGCTCCTCCTCAGAGCCCTTTCCTATCCTGAGTGGCGTGAAACAGGGCTGTGTTCTCGCACCCACACTTTTTGGGATTTTCTTCTCCCCGCTGCTTTCACATGCGTTCAAGTCCTCTGAAGAAGGAATTTTCCTCCACACAAGATCAGGGGGCAGGTTGTTCAACCTTGCCCGTCTAAGAGCGAAGTCCAAAGTACGGAAAGTCCTCATCAGAGAACTCCTCTTTGCTGACGATGCTGCTTTAACATCTCACACTGAAGAGTGCCTGCAGAGTCTCATCGACAGGTTTGCGGCTGCCTGCAATGAATTTGGCCTAACCATCAGCCTCAAGAAAACGAACATCATGGGGCAGGACGTCAGAAATGCTCCATCCATCAATATTGGCGACCACGCTCTGGAAGTGGTTCAAGAGTTCACCTACCTAGGCTCAACTATCACCAGTAACCTGTCTCTAGATGCAGAAATCAACAAGCGCATGGGTAAGGCTTCCACTGCTATTTCCAGACTGGCCAACAGAGTGTGGGAAAATGGCGCACTGACATGGAACACAAAAGTCCGAGTGTTTCAGGCCTGTGTCCTCAGTACCTTGCTCTATGGCAGTAAGACCTGGACAACGTATGCCAGCCAAGAGCGACGTCTCAATTCATTCCATCTTTGCTGCCTCCGGAGAATACTTGGCATCAGGTGGCAGGACCGTATCTCCAACACAGAAGTCCTTGAAGCGGCCAACACCCCCAGCTTATACACACTACTGAGTCAGCGGCGCTTGAGATGGCTTGGCCATGTGAGCCGCATGGAAGATGGCAGGATCCCCAAAGACACATTGTACAGCCAGCTCGCCACTGGTATCAGACCCACCGGCCGTCCATGTCTCCGCTATAAAGACGTCTGCAAACGCGACATGAAATCCTGTGACATTGATCACAAGTCGTGGGAGTCAGTTGCCAGCATTCGCCAGAGCTGGCGGGCAGCCATAAAGACAGGGCTAAATTGTGGCGAGTCGAAGAGACTTAGTAGTTGGCAGGAAAAAAGACAGAGGCGCAAGGGGAGAGCCAACTGTGCAACAGCCCCGACAAACAAATTTCTCTGCAGCACCTGTGGAAGAGCCTGTCACTCCAGAATTGGCCTTTATAGCCACTTCAGGCGCTGCTTCACAAACCACTGACCACCTCCAGGCGTGTATCCATTGTCTCTCAAGATAAGGAGGCCCAAAAGAAGAAAAGAAAGAAAAAAGAAGAATTACACCGTAGGCAGTGCATGCTTACTCCATGTTCCTGCCTATATACTGCAGTCATCAATACACCATCTTAAATCCAGAAATTTCTGCAAGTTGGTATATTTATTGAACAACAAACTTCATGATTGAAATTAGACTGCTTGCCAGGG
Organism: Heterodontus francisci; assembly: GCF_036365525.1. Classification (NCBI taxonomy): domain Eukaryota; kingdom Metazoa; phylum Chordata; class Chondrichthyes; order Heterodontiformes; family Heterodontidae; genus Heterodontus; species Heterodontus francisci. The sequence goes on along the minus strand of NC_090407.1, from coordinate 19,164,978 downwards.
GAAAATATTGCAGACAGCTCGCAAATTCAAAAGGCTAGAAGCACAAGAACCATCAAGCTGGAAAATTATTTTACATTAGTGATGTCAGCAAGAAGGAAATAAAACAAAATAAGTTACTGGTTTGGTGGTTGCACTTGGAGTTTTTTTCGCAACAGCAACTTGCATTTATATAGCACCTTTAGTGTAATAAAATGTCCCAAGGTGCTTCACAGGAGTAAATTTGACATTGAGCCACATGGAGCTATTAGAAGAGGCTTGGTCAAAGACACCTTTTAAGGAGATCTTAAAGGAGAACAGAGGAGTGGAGAGGTTTCGGAAAGACATTCCAAAGCTTAGGGCTCAACAGCTGAAGGCACAGCCACCAGTGGTGGAGGATTCTAAAAGCAGGGATGTGCAAAAGACCAGAATTGAAAGAGATCACAGATGTTGGAGTGTTGTACGGATGCTGAGTTAAGGAGGGTTAAGGCTTTGGATGGACTTGAAAACAAGGATGAGAATTTTTAAATTGAGGCGTTGCCAGAACTTGCACCTATCTTGGTTAGTAGCAGGGGTAATAGGCGATCAGGAATTGGTGTGAATTAGGATATGGGCAGCAGAATTTTGAGTGAGCTCAAGTTTAAGGAGGTTGCAAGATGAGAGACTGGCCAAGATGTTGAAAACAACACAGATGTTTAAAATGGTGGTTTCTAAAATGTTTACTGAACCCTATATGTTTTAGGTTGAAGAAGATCATTTGTGTGTTAACTTTGTGATGCTTGCATTCATATATGGCCTTTCCATGCCAGTTGTTCTTCATAGAGTAACTATTATGTAGAAAAATTTTGCAGTTTAAACTATTTGCAATATTTCTGATAATTTCACATGAGAATTGTTACAACAGTATTTATGCTGCTTAAAGTAGGGAATTAAAATGTTCTCAGTCTGCTATCCGCAAGATCCAATGTGAGATGAGTTTGGCCAGACTTGATCTAGTTCCAAGTGAGCACGGGTGCTCAGTACAAAGCTGTGCTTAATTTGATGCTAATTGTCACTGAATTGGCAGTCTGTCAGAGGGGCCAAAGCATTGTCTAGCGCGGGGAATAGAAAAATAGCATATTGGTGCAGTGGGGAATACTTTTCCGAAGTGGTTGAGATCACAGATGAGAAATTTCTGCCAAACGGTGGATTTCCAGCATTGGGTTTTAAAAATCCGCCATTGTATTCTCCCTTTCAAACTTTGAACAAAAGACTGGCTTTTTAAAATAAATCGGAAATGTCAGTGACAGTTGTTCTTTTAAAAGTCGAAAAGAGACGCTGAGATGGGGCTTGGAGAGAGAGAGAGCCAGACTGGAGTGGGGGGCAGAGAGTGCGAGAGCCAGACTGGAGTGGGGGGCAGAGAATGCGAGAGCGAGACTGGGGTGGGGGGAAGAGTGTGCGAGAGCGAGACTGCCGTGGGAAAGAGTGCGAGAGCGAGACTGGTTGGGGGGGAGAGGGTGTGAGAGCGAGACTGGTGGGGGGAGAGAGTGCGAGAGCGAGACTGGTGGGGGGAGAGAGTGCGAGAGCCAGACTGGTGGGGGGAGAGAGTGCGAGAGCCAGACTGGCGGGGGAGAGAGTGCGAGAGCCAGACTGGCGGGGGAGAGAGTGCGAGAGCCAGACTGGCGGGGGAGAGAGTGCGAGAGCCAGACTGGCGGGGGAGAGAGTGCGAGAGCCAGACTGGCGGGGGAGAGAGTGCGAGAGCCAGACTGGCGGGGGAGAGAGTGCGAGAGCCAGACTGGCGGGGGAGAGAGTGCGAGAGCCAGACTGGCGGGGGAGAGAGTGCAAGAGCCAGACTGGCGGGGGAGAGAGTGCGAGAGCCAGACTGGAGTGGGGGGCAGAGAGTACGAGAGCCAGACTGGAGTGGGGGGCAGAGAGTGCGAGAACGAGACTGGAGTGGGGAGCAGAGAGTGCGAGAGCGAGACTGGAGTGGGGAGCAGAGAGTGCGAGAGCGAGACTGGAGTGGGGGGCAGAGAGTGCGAGAGCGAGACTGGAGTGGGGGGCAGAGAGTGCGAGAGCGAGACTGGAGTGGGGGGCAGAGAGTGCGAGAGCCAGACTGGAGTGGGGGGCAGAGAGTGCGAGAGCCAGACTGGCAGGGGTGAGAGTGCGAGAGCCAGACTGGCAGGGGTGAGAGTGCGAGAGCTAGACTGGCAGGGGTGAGAGTGCGAGAGCGAGACTGGGGTGGGGAGAAGAGAGTGCGAGAGCGAGACCGGAGAGGGCAGAGAGAGTGAGTGAGAGAGACAGGGGAGGGGAGAGAGTGAGTGAGAGTCTTTGTGGAGGAGAGACAGAGAAACTGTGGGTTGGAGAGAGAGCGACACAAAGACAGGCACAGAAAGAGAGGGAGGAGAGAGACACACCGGGTTGGGGGGATGGGGGGTGGGGTGGACAGAGAGAGCGACACACAGAGAGAAGGGAGAGAGAGAGAGACAGACACAAAGAGAGGGGAGGGAGAGTGACAGGCACAGAGAGGGGAGACACATAGTGACGAGAAAGTATGTTAGGTTAGTCCTCTCATTTGTGGTTTTCCAGCGGGCTTTAAAAAAAAAAATCAGAACTGACAGTTCTGGTGTTAAAATTTACTTAATTCTTCATAATTATATGATTTTTTTTAAATCACAGCCATCAGTTTCACAGCTGACAGGTATTTAGAGCAGAGAGAGTTTTTTCAATTTGGACAAGTTCAGGATTTTCCAGCGTGTTCCGATTTGTTTTTTTTAAAAGCCCGCTGTATACCCCAGGCTTGTCCGAATTGGAAGCGCTCCCTCTGCTCGAAACACCTGTCAGCTGTGAAACTGATGGTTGTGATTTTTTTTTTTAAACGGACCAATCACAAAGCAACTCTGGAGAGAGTTCCCGCTCTCTGCAACTGTCTGAGAGAGCGAGAGATAGGGGGTTAACAGAGAGTGCGAGAGATAGGGGGTTAACAGCGAGAGTGGAGGGAAGGGAAAGAGGGAGAGAGAGAACAGAGAGGGTGGATCCGAGGGCGGGGGTGGTGGATCCGAGAGAGAGAGTGTGAGGGGGGCCTTGGGGGCCATCAGAGAGAGAGAGTGAGGGGGGCCATCAGAGAGAGAGGGGGTGACGACACAAAAAGGAGGGAGCAACAGAGAGGGGGGACACAGAGGGAGTGGGGGAGAGATAGACAGACAGATCACTCCTGATAGATGGACATCTATCCGGAATACTCTACATCACTACAAGTGTGCGGACAAACACTTACTACCAGGTAAATTGCCAGGTATCTCACTAAATCATTGTCCAACATAGTGACGAGAAAGTAAGTCAATAAATTAGTCTCGTTTAAAGCTTCTGACAAAAATACACATTTGTTGTTTTGATAGTAAGATAAATTTTCAATGCCTTTATCTTTCTGAAATTGTCTCACCTGGCCCCGATGCAAGACAAAAATTGTAAAGTGGCTCCCCACGCGAAAAGGTTGAACACCTCTGCTACCAGCCTTTAATCTTGTGTTTTAAAATAACCTTGCAGCTAGGTCGTTTTAAAACAGAGGTTTAAAGGCTTGTAAACTCATTTTCAAATAGCAAAAGTCACTTAGGGAATGTTTCGATTTCTGTGCTGTGGCAGACATTACTTTCACCAGGGACATAAGCTCAGTGAGATGTTGAAAGTTGCTGGACTTTTACTTGCATGTAAATGTCACAATTCCGCTGTTATCCATTTGGAATCGCGTTGTTCCAGAACTTGTATTGAGAGGAAAATGAGCAAGAAAATCCAAGGAATCTCCAGAAATCAGCACTCTAAGTTCCTCATGAATACAACAGTACGGTGTATTGAGGCTTAGTAAAATTGGCAAAAACAGGGCGTTGCTGACCTGTATACAATAGTTAGTAAATACAATGTAATGGATAGCTTTAATAAACCTTAATCTATGATGAACTAGCTACGATTCCTTAACAAAATCTATGCTGCATTTGCAGGTTTACAAACTGTCAGGGAAGGCATAGTAAAAATGTATGATGTTTCAATGATCATGTTAGAAACAATCATTAACTGGTTTTATTTTGCTGCGAATTGGATTAAAGGACAAGTTTTACAAGTATGTCAAAGATCAGTAAGTGCAATGTGCATTATTTACTATCCAGTTTGAGGGCAAATAACCTGTGTGGTCAATGACATTTGAAAGTTGTCTGTATCATATAATTATATTACATTAAAAGTGCACCTTTGCTAACAGGTAAGTGATTTGGCTTGGACATAAATTGGTTAGTCTGGGTGCAATCGTACAGATAGTGGCTAAACATTTTGTAACTGAATAATACATGCTGTAACAACCGCTCAACCTTTTTGCAGAAAAGCTTTTTGTTAATAATTATCTTGCCAGAGCTGAATCGGAATTGACAGTGATAGACTTAGATATAGACATAGTGTATTTAAGAGAAACGCTTTATTGGAGGAACTGAAGGGTGCTTTTCATTTGTAATTTTGTTTATCTAATTTTGTCACTAGCTTTGGTGAGTAAATGACATTTTGTCCATGAGACATTCTGTTTCTGCATTTTAGAATCCAGGACCTGGTTTCATAGCCTGTCAAAATAGCTAAACTAGTCTTGTCTACCCACAGTTAATCTCTCTGTCCCTTTCTGTCCCACTCTGCTTTTCTGTTTTACATGACTGTCTGAAGCACTATCTGCTTCACCCTATAAAATTCTCCTGATTTGGAGATCACTGCTCTTTTGTTGGCTGCCCTGTCTTCAGATACATATTATAAGCAGGTGGAGAAGTTGCACAGAGACCATCACAAGTTAAATTGTCTTGTGACAACAGCAGTGTGAGAAATGGTCTGTCTCCTTATTGCTGATTTTTCTACTGCCTCACCTCAATTACCACAATAGCAATCCTCTCCTTGAGTTTCATTGTTTATTGGATAAATTTGCACTCCTGACAGTGTGAATGCACAAAGATTATCCAATAAGGTCCATTTGTCACCCTGTGACATGATGTAGCTAGCTCTATGTCAACAAAAGTAATTTGCATTGGCATTGCATACTATTTTGCTTGCTAGCTAGCCAGCTAATATAGTTGTGCTGCTCTCCATTGATGTTTGTATTCTTAGCTACTTTATAGGAAGAAATGTGTTTTAAATCAGACTGTGTTTTGATAGCATTAGATTGGCTATAGACTTTATATACAGCTTAATTGCCCCCATGTCTGTGGCTGTGTCAATAATTTTGTCAATTGTCCGTGGTGCAACATGTCAGTGCCCATCCCTGAAGGGGAGCTTTACTGTGTATATAAATGTGCTGATGCTAACACTGGGTGCCTGAAATGGAATGGGTTCCCATTCTTCTTCATTGACCTGCCCTTGCATTAATATGTTCAAAATTCACATTAAATGTTTTATAAATGTAGCAAAATGGTAAGATTTATTTCCTGGAAATTTTTCGTTTTATGGATTTTGTTTTCAAGTGGGTCTGGCTGAGGTGTTTGGCCTTGGCATAGTGGGCAAAATTATGTTAAGCAGCAGCCTCATATAAAAACTGAAAGCAATTGATTGATGCAGTGTCTTTCAAAGCCAAATTGTTCTTTTCATAGATGCTGTCCATGCAAAACCTAGTTGTTGTTCCAGGTTCACTCACTAGTCTGCGCTGAACTGGTGTATGAGTCGATATCTTTGGCAGTAGAGTAGTGTAACTGAGAAAATCTTGGGAGAAAATTTGGAGGGAAGTTAATTTTTTCTCCTGTCACCAAACAGTTATATTCTGTATATTAGAGTGTGCTAACTTATTAAAAGTTATACCAGGTAACAAGTTGTGTGCTACATACACTTACAAATTTAGCTAAAGAATTTCTGCTTTGCACTTAAAATAATTCAACTTAAGTGCCTTTAGATTCAATAACCTAATTGTGCTTATGGAGAATAAGAGAAGGAAGTAGAAATGAAGGGTAGGAAAGAGTCAATGGAGATAGTCACAGGGCAAAAATGGAAGAACAAAAGAGGAAAAGTCATAATCCACTTCTCTAAACAAGCTTGGCTCACTGAATAGATCACCAAAACAGGGCAGGCTGCAATATGGTGTAAAGAATGCTGATATTGTATATAATACTCCAGAAAACCAGTTGGTGAAAGATAGAACGGGAGCTAATCTTTACACACTTTTCTAAGCAGTTATTTACAAAGTTGCACATTACAAGCATGCACCTTCTAACCCAACAAGCACAGTTTCAGTCTGTTTCTATTTATAGGAACACAAGTGACTCCCCAGTTAATGCTCACCACCTGCATACAATTGAATGCAATTAATATACAATTAACATTGTATAGCAGAATATCATCTGATCATAAGTAAAGTAGTATGATCCTGTATGCCATCCATGGGAGACAACCTGGATTCGACCACTCGTGTAAAATGTATTTAACCTCACTCTTTCCTTTTTCCCCAGGGCAGAAATTGTATTGGGAAACATCATCAAGAAGAAAGGATGGAGGTAATTTTCATTTGTTAGATGAAGCTTTGAGAGTACGCTGAAATTTGCCAAAGGATACTTGTGTGAAATTATCTTACTTTTTACTGGTAAAAGACTTCACGCACTGATATCTCACAATTTCTAATCTTAAAATGTTTATGCAGAAATTATCTTCTTTTGACAGTTGACATTGGGAAAAGTGGAGCTAAAGTGAACAGTTATCTCAGGATGGGTGTACATGTACACCTCCATTTTTATTGTACGTAATTAGAGAACAAATGTATCATGCTGTTACAAAGTTAATTTACCCTCCTCGAAATACAAAATCTGTTTCTAAACATATGAGATTGAAATCAAGCATGATGTGTTGAATGTTTGCTCTATTTAATAGATTTCAACCTTTTCTCTCCCCTTTTAGAGAGTATGCCAAAAATGTTCTCATTCAATAACAGAATGGGAAGAGCCTATCCCTTTTTGATAAACCAACTCTGCCTTCCAATCTTTTCACCATATGTTGCAAATTCTTCTCTCTCAGAAAACTTACCCAGTTATCTCTTGAACTTCATTTGTATCTGTGATGAGGACCACATAATTTACTTGTGTACGCCAGAGTTCAAAGCAGTCACTCTATGATAGATCTTTTTTTAAACTCTCTCTCAGTTACATTTTCACTCAAAGGCTTTGCAGTGACCCCCTTAAGATATGTCTAACGCTACATTTTGGTTAAAACTGTAGTTTTTAAAACCTCCTTATGATAGTTTGGAAAACTTATGCTGCATTGCAAATAATTTCAAAACATGAAAGCTATGAAATTGGTCCATGATTCTGACCATTTTGTAAATGTTGTATTTCAACAAATAGTTTTGAAAGATACAGCGCATCAATGCCCAAACATTGGGTTTTGTTGAATACTGCTATGTAATTTTGAGACTTACACTCACAAGATGGATTCCTTATCCATAGAGAGGAGATGCCAGTCACAGACCAGGTATTTCAGTGAAAGAGCTGGTAAATAGGAAGGGGAATTGCCTTGTTCCGGCCTTGTGCACCTCCCTGTAGCTGGTTCCATAATCAGAGGCTTGGAAGCACCATGGCTCACACCTTCTCAACCGAGCTGTGACGCATATGCAGGAGGCCACAAAACTGAAGTGAAAGGGTAAAGATTATGGTTACCACTATTCATGACAAACAGTTAACATTTTTGGAACAACTTCCTTTGCATTATCTTAGCAGGTTAATGTCTGAGCTGAAATAGCAGGGAGGAGTTTGTTACGAACAAGGCAGGAGGAGTGCACTGTTTATTCTAGTTCCACTTCTCCACAAGTTACAACATATATTTAAATTTTCCCACTTACCGATACAGTCAATCATGTACTCTTATTTTTCTCAGAATAAAACACACCAACCAGGTTTCTTTAATAAACAATAAAATTATCAGTTTATTATAGAACAAGTCTTAATCAGTAATGAAGTAAAGCATAAACACACAGATTGAAAGATAAAAGCTCTTTTTTTTTTACCTTAGCCCCCCTCTCTCACTCTCATACACACATACACATACCAATTAACCAAAAATATTGAGATTTTTTTTAGAGCTCTATTACAGACAAAAAGCACTTGGGCGGAGTACTTGCTCATTCTTGAACAAACAGCAGAAGAGAGATGTGTTCCAAAGTTGGCATACAGTCTGGCCTCCAAGTACACGTAGACGGGTCACTGGGATCTTTTAGTACGGTTCTTTTCAGGTGGCATTGCGAATTAATTTAGCAGGCTTTTGTTCAAAGACAGGAGACGCGATGAGTTGGCACAGTGGGCTTCTCAGGATCTTTTAGAGAGGTGCCGGAAAGCTGAGCTGGGTTGTGGTCTTCTCTCCTTCCTTGGGAATTATTTTCTCTCCTTGGAAGTTCTCTCCCTTTTTATACAGTTCAACTCTAACTCAAAACAATTCAAAAGCGAAACCGAAAACAGGAGGTCAACCTTTTGACCTCCATCGATCTTGACCTGTCACTTCTTTGTGAACAACTTCTCCAGACATCCAAAGTTCTCTGTTGTTTATTGAGCTGGAAGTCAGGTGGTTTCCTGGAAAGGCTTCTTTTCCTTAAGACCTCTCAGTGCCCCTTTTTAAAAAAAAAGCATTTCCAGGGACTGTTTTTCAAAGTCAAGTGGCTTTTACATGACCCCCTTTGAAAACCCCAAAGTTTAACGTTTCTTCAATCTTACAAAAATGAATCCTCAAAAAGTATATTTAACAAAACATAGCACTTTCATAACATGTTGTAAACAGTAGTATGGGACTAGCGCCAATCAAAATCTCCACCCTATAAAGGATCTCCATGCTATAAAGGAGAAAGTTGTTGTATATATTCTTCACAATTAAGCCCGAACATTTTCTGGTGTTTTTTGGGGGTGAATTAAAGAATATTCTCATTGCATTAACTTATTAACCATACATACTGTACATAAAACTTATATCACCAAATTAACCAAGCTATGTATCAACATCATGTCCTGTTTTCTCTTTGCAGACGGTCTAGCCTCGTCATTACCACCAAAATTTTCTGGGGCGGAAAGTATGTAACCAGATATTTATTTACTTTTTTAATGATTAAAACAGTTATTTTTAAAGAAATGTAATTGATGAGCTTTTCCAGTGTTCTCAGTTGGTGAAGGCTGTCAACAGCTGAGCAATGAAGGTCAGAAGGCCACTGGTTTGATCCCCAGGTGTATTGAATTAGGTGATCTTAACCAAGGGACTACAATTTAGCACTGGTGAGCTAGGAAAAAAACAACTAAGGTTCCACATTTTTCATGTGTGAGGATAGGACCGTGATTGGCTTGAAGAATCAGCACTTATGCTTATGGAATTGTACCCAGCAAAGAGTCAATTCCTTTAGAAGAAGGGAAAATTGTAATTCCTAAGTTTTGACCATTGGGGCTGTGTAATTGTTAGAATAATTTTATCAAGATATACACTGATGTCTTGCTATCTAACTAAAGGTGCGTGTTTGGCAGGGACTATCAGGAGTCTTTGGATCAGTCCCAATTCAGGTGTGCAAGTTATTAATCTACATACAGTTTTATGGCACCTTTAACATAGAAAACATCCTACAGCAATTCACAGATCTAGGCCTTGTATTCGGCCTTTAATTATGTCTTCCTCCTTGTGGGGAAACCCCATTCCTTCATTTAGCGCCTTCCATGCAGCTAAAATTGAAATGCATGCACGGTATGTTTTTGAACTGGCACTCCCGATGACTTAGCAAGCTTATACAAAAGCAAAATACTGTGGATGCTGGAAATACAGCAGGTCTGGCAGCATCTGTGGAGAGAGTGACTTAGCAAGCTTGTTGGGTGGGTAGCAGAGCAGTCAAGCAAGGAGGGTATCAGGTTTGATTTCTAGTCTATTTTGAGTTAGCTAATCTGAGCTGGAGTGGTGGTAGGGATTTTAATGGCATTGGGTTATTGAAGAAAATCCAGGCCTGTTTCCTTTACCTGGTCACTATCGTTGAATTATTTACTGACACCCATTATGAAGATGCTCTGATGAATAATGTTAAGATGACCATAGTACTAGAGAGCACCTGGCAACAGTTGGACCAACAAGTCCAGGGAACCCTGGACGTCAAGAGATATAGAGGATTGGATAAGAAAAAAAAGGAGCCTTATGGCACATTCAAAGCGCTGAAAACAGCCGAGGCCCTAGAGGAGTATAGAAAGTATAGGGGGTACTTAAAGTAATTAGGAGAGCGAAGAGGGAACATGAAAAAACACTGGCGGGCAAGATAAAGGAAAATCCCAAGCTGTTTTATAAGTATATTAAGGGCAAAGGGATAACCAGGGAAAGAGTAGGGCCCATTAGGGACCAAAGTGGCAATCTGTGTGTGGAGCCAGAGGACATAGGTGAGGTTTTAAATGATTACTTTTCATCCGAGTTCACTATGGAGAAGGGCAATGTAGGTGTAGAGATCAGGGAGGGGGATTGTGATGTACTTGAACAAATTAGCATTGAAAGGGAAGCAGTATTAGCTGTTTTAGCGGGCTTAAAAGTGGATAAATTCCCAGGCCCAGATGAGATGTATCCCAGGCTGTTATGTGAGACAAGGGAGGAGATAGCAGGGGCTCTGACACAAATTTTCAAATCCTCTCTGGCCACAGGCAAGTACCAGAAGACTGGAGGACAGCGAATGTTTTCAAGAGGGGTAGCAGGGATAAGCCAGGTAATTACAGGCCAGTGAGTCTAACATCAGTGGTAGGGAAACTATTGGAAAAAATTCTGAGGGACAGGATTAATCTCCACTTGTAGAGGCAGGGATTAATCAGGGATAGTCAGCATGGCTTTGTCAGAGGGAGATCGTGTCTAACAAATGTGATTGAATTTTTTGAGGAGGTGACTAGATGTGTAGCTGAGAGTAAGGCAATTGATGTAGTCTACATGGACTTCAGTAAGGCTTTTGATAAAGTCCCCCCATGGGAGATTGGTTAAGAAGGTAAGAGCCCATGGGATCCAGGTAAAATTGGATTCAAAATTGGCTTAGTGGCAGGAAACAGAGGGTGATGGTCGAGGGTTGTTTTTGCGAGTGGAAACCTGTGACCAGTGGTGTACCACAAGGATTGGTGCTGGAACCCTTGCTGTTGGTAGTGTACATTAATGATTTAGATGTGAATATAGGAGGTATGATCAGTAAGTTCGCAGATGACACGAAAATTGGTGGTGACGTAAATAGTGAGGAGAAAAGCCTTAGATTACAGGACGATATATAGATGGGCTGGTAAGATGGGCAGAGCAGTGGCAAATGGAATTTAATCCTAAGAAGTGCGAGATGATGCATTTTGGAAAGACTGACAAGGCGAGGGAATATACAATGGATGGTAGGACCCTAGCAAGTACAGAGGGTCAAAGGGATCTTGGTGTACTTGTCCATGGATCACTGAAGGCAGCAGCGCAGGTAGATAAGGTGGTTAGGAAGGCATATCGGACACTTGCCTTTATTAGCCGAGCCATAGAATACAAGAGCAGGGAGGTTATGATGGAGCTGTATAAAACACTGGTTAGGCCACAGCTGGAGTACTGTGTACAGTTCTGGTCACCGCACTATAGGAAGGATATGATTGCACTGGAGAGGGTGCAGAGGAGATTCACCAGGATGTTGCCTGGGCTGGAGCGTTTCAGCAGTGAAGAGAGACTGGATAGGCTAGGGTTGTTTTCCTTAGAACAGAGAAACTGCGGGTGGGATCTGATTGAAGTACACAAAATTATGAGGGGCATAGATAGGAATAAACTTTTTCAATAACCAGGGGGCAGAGATTTAAGCTAAGGGGCAGGAGGTTTAGAGGGGATTTGGGGAAAAGAAATTTCACCCAGAGGGTGGTTGGAATCTGGACCATTTTACCTGAAGGGATGGTAGAGGCAGGAACCCTCACAACATTTAAGAAGTATTTAGATGAGCACTTGAAACGCCATAGCATACAAGGCTACGGGCCAAGTGCTGGAAAATGGGATTAAAATGCTTGATGGCTGGCGCAGACACGATGGGCCGAAGGGCCTATTTCTGTGCTGTATAATTCTATGATTCTAAGTACCTTCAGGAGGAAAAGGAGAAGATTAACAAAGAAAAAAAACAGATCTGAATTTAAAATTACAGTTGTGTTAGTCATTCTGGGGTTAAGTATGTCATGTAGGATACATGTTAATCAAACATGCTTGCAATTACAAAGGATCTCAATTCTCACATCTTCTGAGAAACTCAGCTCTCATCTTCTGCCTGACATACTACTGTTTTCGCCAACTCCGATTTAGATGGAAAACTACTGGTTAAGTTTCTCGGCAGAGTGGAAAGCTTCAGTCCCAGTCACCTGTAAAATATACAAGGGTAACTACTATGAATGCAGACACATATTAGGACATTTTGGGAAACATGCTTGTGATTTCTGGATAAGCACCCCGGGAGGTGAAACTTTGCACTGGGAGCACGCATGCATAGCATTTACCCTATAGATGGATAAAAGTGAAGTATTTGTAGATCTGACTGCATCCTTGTCCTGCCTTGTTTATTTACATTAGTTCTCATCCACCTGAAGCGCTACCATCCAAGGAAGTTAAACTATCCAACTGTTAATATCACATGCCAAGTACTTTTTGATGGTGTGCTTCTAGATGCCTTTGCACTTGGTGCTCCTGTCATTGGTCACAAGTGATACCTTGACATCAGAATCATAAATCCATATTTTCATAGTTTATTAATATAAATTTGAGAAATTGGCACTATATATAAAAAAATTACAAAATAAATTTATGTATAATATATATTTTATACATATATATTTATATATATGCATCTCCCAAAACTCGAGCTGGAGAAGTGCTTAACAGAGAACCTGCATTTATATAGTAAAAGCAAAATAATGCAGATACTGGAAATCTGAAATAAAAACGAGCAATGCTGGAAATACTCAGCAGGTCTAGTAGCATCTGTGGAAAGGGAAGCAGAGTTAACGTTTCAGGTCAGTGACCCTTCATCAGAACTGGCAAATATTAGAAATGTAATAGGTTTTAAACAAATAAAGTGGGGGTGGGGAAAGAGATAACAAAAGTGAAGGTGCTGATAGGACAGGGTCACAGAGAATAACTGACCAGGAGGTCACGGAGCAAAGGCAAACGGTATGTTAATGGTGTGTTGAAAGACCATGCGTTAGTGCAGAGAGGGTGTTAATGGACAGAAAAATGAACAGCCTTGGCCCAAACACAAACATGAAAAAAAAACAGTGCGCAGGCACATGGTAAGAAAAATGAATGATGAAACAAACTAAAATAAAAAGAAAAAAACTGAAAATAAAATGGGGAGCCCGTCATGCTCTGAAATGATTGAACTCAATGTTCAGTCCAGCAGTCTGTAGCGTGCCTAATTGGTAAATGAGATGCTGTTCCTCGAGCTTGTGTTGATGTTCACTGGAACACTGCAGCAAGCCGAGGACAGATATCTGGGCATGAGAGCAGGGGTGTGTGTTGAAATAGCAAGCAACCGGAAGCTCGGGGTCATGCTTTCGGACTGAGCGGGGGTGTTCCGCAAAGCAGTCACCCAATCTGCAATTAGTCTCCCCAATGGAGAGGAGACCACATTGTGAGCAGCGAATACAGTATACTAAATTGAAAGAAGTACAAGTAAATCGCTGCATCACCTGAAAGGAGTGTTTGGGGCCTTGGATAGTGAGAGAGGAGGTAAAAGTGCGGGTATTACAACTCCTGCGATTGCATGGGAAGGGGACGAGTTGTTGGGGGTAATGGAGGAGTGGACCAGGGTGTCACGGAGAGAACGATCCCTTCGGAATGCTGCCAGGGGAGGGGAAGATGCGTTTGGTAGTGGCATCACCCTGGACATGGTGGAAATGGCCGAGGATGATTCTTTGGATGTGGAGGCTGGTGGGGTGGAAAGTGAGCTTTCATTTGAAACGTTAACTGCATCTCCCTCCACAGATACTGCCAGACCTGCTGAGTATTTCCAGCACTTTTGTTTTTATTTCAGATTTCCAGCATCTGCAGTATTTTGCTTTTATTTTACTGCTTTTGCGAGATCTTGTCCTCATCAATGTAGTAGCTTACCTGGTGTTATTTGGAAATGTGATCTGACCTGGGTTAACCAGAACGTGTCAGTGACTTATTACTGGAGATTGACCCTTAAATAATGCCATACTTGTCACTTGTGTTTCTCTTGCAGGGCGGAGACTGAGCGAGGACTCTCCCGAAAGCACATTATAGAAGGTAGGACACTACACTGGTATAAAAATTGCTGTTGGCAATGTTAATTCTTCCATGAAAGTATGAAATGTTTATTTGATGTGAGCATGTTAAGTCTTTATGATAACATCAGTGCCAGTAATTCTTACCTTGTTGACATCTGCAGTTATAAGTAGAATCTGGGATCTTCACTAAGACAGAAATTGCCACGTTCCTGGCCAGGGAAAAGTAGAAGAAGACAGGCTTAGGCAGGGTGAAGATAGCATTTTGTATCTGGCATGCATGCACAGGTAAAGGATTTAGTGTTGCAGTGTGCTAAATAAATGGTGCTGCATTTTCTTTAGCCTCAACCTGGCCAACGGAAGATGATGCTGTCAGTCTCTGGTTTCTAAGAAAATACATTCAGTGTGCAAAGCCAACCATTCTATCAACCCATTTCTGTAAATCATAAAAAGAGTCTGTCTTCAATTTCCACAGAGAAATGAAATTACTTTTTGCAACTTATATAAATTACTTAGATGAAGGGACAGAAGATATGCTTGCTAAATTTGCTGATGACACAAAGATTGTTTAGTTTCGTTTAGAGATACAGCACTGAAACAGGCCCTTCGGCCCACCAAGTCTGTGCCGACCATCAACCACCCATTTATACTAATCCTACACTAATTCCATATTCCTACCACATCCCCACCTAATCTAACTTGTGAAGAGGACATAAGGAGGCTACAAAGGGATATAGATCGGTTAAGTAAGTAAGTGAGTGGGCAAAGACCTGGCAAATGGAGTATAATGTGGGAAATTGTCCACTTTGGCAGGAAGAATAAAAAAGAAGTATATTATCTAAATGGTGAGAGATTGCAGAGCTCTGAGATGCAGAGGGATCTGGGCGTCCTAATGCATGAATTGCAAAAGGTTAGTATGCAGGTACAGCACGTAATTAGGAAAGCTAATAGAATGTTATCATTTATCTCAAGAGGAATTGAATACAAAAGTAGAGAGGTTATGCTTCAGCTATACAGGGCATTGGTGAGACCACATCTGGAGTACTGTGCACAGTACTGGTCTCCTTATTTAAGGAAGGATGTAAATGCGTTAGAGGCAGTACAGAGAAGGTTTACTAGACGAATACCTGGAATGGACGGACTGTCTTATGAGGAAAGATTGGACAGGCTAGGCTTGTATCCGCTGGAATTTAGAAGAGTAAGAGGCAACTTGATTGAAACATATAAGATCCTGAGGGGTCTTGACAGGGTGGATGTGGAAAGAATGTTTCCCCATGTGGGAGAATCTAGAACTAGGGGGTCACTGTTTAACAATAAGGGGTCGCCCATTTAAGACAGAGTTGAGGAGAATTTTTTTCTCTGAGGGTTGAGAGTCTTAGGAATTTTCTGCCTCAAAAGACGGTGGAAGCAGAGTCTTTGAATATTTTTAAGGTAGAGGTAGATAGATTCTTGATAAGCAAGGGAGTGGAAAGTTATCGGGGGTAGGTGGAAATGTGGAGTAATCAGTTCAGCTATTTATTAAATTTATTTTTATTTTATTTATTTTTGTTTTAAATAAATTGAACTTAAATATTTATTTATTATTTTATTTTTTATTTTTATATTTATTTATATTTTAAATAAATTGAGCTTAAATAAATTGAAATAAATGTACTTATTGAATGGCGGCGAGCCGAGTGGCCTACTCCTGCTCCTAATTTGTCTGTTCGTATATATTTGTTCTTAGCTTCAAAACACTAATTGCATTATTTATTCTGCTAGCCCCATCAAATTCTGAGCTTCATATGATTGTCAAATTGATCGATTTTTAATGGGTGTATTTATTCTGTTTTGGCAGGACTGAAGGCTTCTCTTGAGCGATTGCAATTGGAGTATGTGGATGTGGTATTTGCTAACAGGCCAGACCCAAATACACCCATGGAAGGTGAGTTTCATTGCATAAGTGGAAAGTTGCTAACTTTTAATCTACAGGTTTTATAAATGCGCTCACTTTCTCTCTTCTCTTCCCCATTCCCACCCTCTTCCAGAAACTTCTGCTACAGTAAAGATTCAAGAAATATAGATTGACACATCCTTACAACAACTAATAGACTATTTACTAATCATTAAGCTGAAGTTAACTTTATATTAGCAAAATACAGGACCAATTTGTCTGATCATTTAATATGTGAGTGCCGATGTAAAGGATTAATTAATAATGCACATTAATTTACTTACAGGGAAGTAATTTCCATTGCCACATCTCCAGTTTTCTCCCCTTTCATCCCCTTGTCTCTTGACATGTAGATTCTTGATGGAATACAGTTCCACAAGTGGCAGCAGCCCTCAGGTACCCTGTCCATACACTATTTTACTGCGGGGACATCCTTGTTTCTCTTCACTGGCCCAGAACTACTGGGCTTGATTGCCGCATCCCAATTACTGGCCTGTCTGAGATCAGCTAACTCATCGTGGAGCAGGAATCAAACCAGGGATCTTTTGGTATTTGTAGTTTAAGGGTCATTCAATGCTGTAAATTCCAAACCTTTCATATAGAGTGCTTGTTTCCACCAATCACTGAAGTTTAATGTGTATAATTTTCATTTAGTTGACACCTCATTCAGACATTAGTTAAAAGTTCGGGCTATTTAGATGATTCACAGGAGCATAAAGAACTTGTAGCATGTAGTGTGCGTGTGTAAATTTTAATCCATACCATGGCTTTGTTACTGATTTTAGTCACTTTGTTTTGGGAGCATATCCACATACCATTTCCCTCATAAATGGGAGAGGGAGTTGTTCCTGGGTTACTGTCATGTGCTTCCGAGCAGGGACCTGGGAGAAGTTGCCCACCTGGACTTGCTGCATGAATTACAAGGCTGCAAGGGACCTGTTTAAGGAACGAGATTGTCTAAGGAAAGAGATTTCCTAACCAAATAAAAGTTGCCAACACAACATATCCTGTTACGTATTTTTGGTTTACTAATGCTAATTTGTTAAAACTAAAAGAACAGGACTGTTTTTAAGCTGTTTATATTTACTTTTAATGGAAAATCTTTAAAATTGGATGTCATTGTGTGGACAAGTCCAGTGCTTCCACATCTAGTGTCTGGGTTCAGATTCAACAAAGAAAGATTAGACAAGGGCTGTAAGTAAGGTGAGGTGAGAGTGACTGCCCTTGACATCAAGGCAGCATTTGACTGAGTATAGCATCAAGGAGCCCTTCAAAATGGGAATCTGGGGGAAACTCTCTGTCGGTTAGAGTCATACCTAGCATAAAGGAAGATGGTTGTGGTTGTTGGAGGTCAATCACCTCAGTCCCAGGACATTTCTGAAGGAGTTCCTCGGGATAGTGTCCTCAGCCCAATCATCAGCTGCTTCATCAATGACCTTCTCTCCATCATAAGGTCAGAAGTGGGAATGTTCGCTGATGATTGCACAATGTTCACCATTTGCAGCTCCTCAGATACTGAAGCAGCCCATGTCCATATACAGCAAGACCTAAACAACATCCAAGCTTGGGCTGATAAGTGGCAAGTAACATTCGCACCACACAAGTGCCAGGCAATGACCGTCTCCAACAAGAGAGAATCTTACCATCTCACCTTGATGTTCGATGGCATTACCATTGCTGAATCTCCCATTTTCAACACCCTGGGGGTCACCATTGACCAGAAACTCAACTGGACCAGCCACATAAATGCTGTGGCTACAAGAGCAGGTCAGAGGCTGGGAATTCTGTGGTGAGTAACTCACCTCCTGATTCCCCAAAGCCTGTCCACCATCTACTAGGCACAAGTCAGGAATATGATGGAATACTTTCCACTTTCCTGGATAGTTGCAGCACCAGCAACACTCAAGAAGCTCAACACCATCCAGGACAAAGCAGCCCGCTTGATTGGCACCCCATCCACCACCTTTAGCATTCACTTTCTTCACCAGTGACGTACAGTGGCAGCACTGTGTACAAGATGCGCTGCAGCAACTCACCAAGGCTCCTTCAACAGCACCTTCCAAACCCGTGACCGTTACCACCTAGAAGGACAAGGGCAGCAGATGCATGGAAACAGCACCACTTGCAAGTTCCCCTCCAAGCCACACATTATACTGACTTGGAGCTATATCGCCTTTCCTTCATTGTCGCTGGGTCAAAATTCTAACAGCACTGTGGGTTAACCTACAGCCCAAGGACTGCAACAGTTCAAGAAGGCGGCTCGCCACCATCACCTCGAGGGCAGTTAGGGATGAGCAATAAATGCTGGCCTAGCCAGCGATGCCCACATCCCCCCCGAACAAATAAAAAAAGTGAAATGTTTGATCAACCTCAATCCAGTTGCCAACACATACGTCTTCATACTGAGCTGAGTTAGCATTGAATAGGTTTAATTTACAAAACTTCCCAAGATGGGTGGTTTAAGTGTAGATCTTTTGGGAAATGTAAATTATATCATTTGTATGAGGAGAAACTCAAAACAATATAGGGGAAAATCACATTGCATCTGACATCTAGATTGGGACTATACCATGAAATTTAGGTAAACAGGCATACACAATGGATGGCACAGTAAGCATTCCAGTCTAGACTAATGGAATAATAGTCTCCTCAGTGTTGGCTCTGAGGGTCCCATGTAAAATGAATGGAGACAATCTACTGGACAAGGTCTCCCCACAAAACTTGCAATGATTTGGCATTAATTGGCTTGCAGTTAGCAATTTCATTCAAAGAGCTGCTGGATGGCTGGTGAAGGAAATGGAAAAAATATCACACTGGTTTAATGGGGCTATTCTTTTGAGGATGGGGAGGAGGAAATTTGTTGGACCAGATCGCAGGGTGCTTTGCTGTGCATCAGAATTCTTGACCATCCTCTAGGAGTACTTGATGCTGAGATGAAAATGGAAAATACTCTATTTGTCAGACTGACATTACTCTCATTTTGGTGAGTGGAATTCTTGCAAAAATGTTGGTAAACATTGGTTGAAGAGTGTATCAGAGGTCCAGTATAACTTTACAGTATCTGTTCATAAGTTCATATCACAAAGCACTCTTAGGCCAGTGGTATTCTAAACGGCCACCGTCTTGATGTTTGATGCACCCTTTTCTTTTGCTAGTGTGATGCCACAAAACCTGTAATTATGTCACTTGTCTGTGGCATCATCACTAGATAAAATGGCAGATCCATTTTTCTCTTTCTACTGACTTAACCCCCTTCTTGAGGAACAGTTCATGTTGAAAGCCATTGGAAAATGTGACATTAAGCCTCGTAAAAGTTTCAGTGCATCAAGCTCTGTTGAACTTATTTGAGGTGTGGTTTTGAAACCAGATCTTGCACCTCTGACCTTATACCATCACTTAGCTGATCTCAGCTGGGGCAGTATTTGCAGCACTACAATTAGTCTTCATGTTTCTAGATTGGGGAGGAAGAAAGTCAGCCAGAGTTCCCACTCCTGATCACTATTCATGACATAGGCTGGAAAGTAATGTGCATGAATGTTAGGTGAGAATAGGATCAGGCTTGGTTGTGAGACCATGTATAGTCAAATGGCCTGCTATCACTCACCTCCTCTCATTACAGCACCGCAGCCCATTGTGGACAATTGTGTGTGCCCATCATTGTTCCAGGCGCTTAGCAGCTCTCATGACTAACTCCATTTCTGCTGAAATTACCTTACTTTCTAGACATTTTACAGGTTGTTTTTGTGCTATGTTTCTTTACATAATTGAATATGGAATATATATCTATAGAAATAAAGCTGTATTAGATTACTTTTGTAATACTGTATATTAATTACATCACTCAGCATGTCAACAAAATGCTAATATTTTAAATTGTCAAGATCCTCTGAAGGATTCTTATAGTGAAAGATCTTCACAGTTCATTACTGAAATTTTCTTGTTCCAACCATACTGGTAATGGTAAAAGTGACTAAAGGCAATAGTGTTACTGTGGCTTCATCATTAGTCCACATGATATAAGTTAAGTAGTTTATAAAGCAATGTCCCTTTTGTAGTCCTACATAAACTGTTTTTGTGTCTGGCTGGATGGATGGTCTAAGCTCATTTTCAACGGATGCCTGTCAAAGATTTAAAGTTTTAAGCCTATAATCCTGATGTCAGTATTGCATATACAATTTGGAGTGGAATTACAATTGCACCATTAAGATGTTAATAGACAGTAAAATTCAGGAGTGCGAAAATACCCTTTGGTGCAGAAGTTCAGTTGCATGGCACCAGATCACATCGTTTACACTAGAATTTTTTTTGAAGATTTGTAAGGTGTTGTATATTTTACAAAGATTGGCCGAGTGTGTGTTGCAGGTCTGTTCACTTTGGGTTTCTGTTTTTGTATCTTCACACTTTTCCCTTGGAGAATAGTGGGAAGTAATGGAAGGATTCACAGGTTGATTTAACAGTCTGATGTGAATACTCCTTTAATGGCCGTAACCATCTTTTTGCCAACTATTTGGGGGGGTGCGATGTGGAGGTGGAGTGTTTGGAGGCGCCACAACCCATATATTGAGTTGGGTGGGTGGGGTGGGGTGGGGAGGCACCCTCACTCAAGTATCCTGCTGGATGTTAATCAAGCCTTGAGAGCTGAAGCTCCATTTGCCAGGACTGTCTGGAGTGGGGTTTGAATCGTGCACCTTCTGACTCAGATGGGAATGCTAATACTAACAATGTTTCACTTAGGTTAACTTAATGTCATAAAATCAGGGAGAAAAGACTGATTTATTAACATAAGGTGTTCAGTGTAATCTCTTAAAAGCTTCTTGTCTAATATTTAGATTTCATCGCCTCAAAATGCTTCTGTATAACAGCTTAGAATGCTGTCTCCTTAGAGTCCAAGTATGGAAAGACAAAATCTAGATTTGTAGCTGCTAGGAGTTTTTCATAGTTCAGCTGCCAGAGTATGAAAATTTTCAAACTCAAATACCCTTTACTGAAATCCAAGTAACAACATTGAACTTTACAAGCAGTTTTTATCATTTACAGTTTTAGATTTTCACCATTTCTAAGTAATTCCATTTGAGTCTTCTCTTTATAATTGTATCTCCAGTTATCTTACAGTTTTTCTCAACTGTCCTGATTACGCCCTTGAACATTTGCTATTAATCCTTTGAGTACATGACTCCCTTATATGCATAAAATTAAGAGCTCTTCAGTGGAAAGAGCAATATTGAGTTATATAGATTTGATCTCAAGTCCGTGCTGTGTTAGCTGATGTCGCAGTGAGCATCAAGAGGTCTTGACAGTAATTGTCAGTGGAAGATTAAACTATGGAGGGGATAGCCATGCTCAATCTTGTTCTCATCCCACTCATACATTCCAGCGGGGGTCAGTGGATAGCGATCAAGAGCAGGCACCCATGATGACTGTTGTTTTCGTCCTCCCCAACTCAAAGGCACCATTGATCAAATCGGGGACCACCTTATCTGTCTGTCTCAAATACTCATTAAACTTGTTCCATTGGGGGGCTAATTTTAATTGCATGTCCTTTCCCTTGCATTGTACTGATTGGAACTGTGAACTTGATTGCTGTCTCAATCCAAAGTGTATGATTTTTGCACTACAGCCCTCCTGCACAAGTTGGGGTAGGGTGTTGGGAACTTTATCATAAAGCCACTTAACAATAATAAGTGACACTTAATATAGTGCCTTTAAATATTTCAAGGTGCTTTACAGGGACAATGAGGGTGAATTAACACCAAGCAACGGTTCTGAGAAGGGATTGAATATATGGGTTTGAGGAGGCTTTTGAAAGTGCAAGATGTAGAGAGGTGCAACATACCATTGTTTTTGTAGTGCACGAACAATTTGGTTAAGTGCATAGGACCTTTTTAAATTCTTTTGCACAGCAACTTAAAGAGGCCGACTTGTGTGCGGCCTACAAGGGAACTTTCGGATTGCTGCGTGGCCATGCAACATCAAGGGAATATTGGAGAGGTGGTGAGCGTTAAGCAGAGAAGTCCAGGTTGTGAGTGTGTGACTGACACCAATAGTGGAGTGGAGGGCACACAGACCAGAGCTCAAAGAGCATAGGGATGCAGGCTGGGATGTTCAGCTATTTTAGTCACACTTCATTATTTCTGGAACAATTTGGCAGTCCTCCTCAAGCTTCTTATACATGTCTTTTGGATCCAAATCTAGCACTGTGGCTAATATTTTTCCCACTGGCATTACTACCATACTGCTGATCACTGAAGGCCAGTTCATGCTACATTTCACCCCTCCAGTTGATTTTGCCAAATAGGTTTGATTGGTACTGCATTTAAAATCTAGCCTATGTAGGTAAACAAAAGGGATACTGTCTTTTTAAACTGAGCATTTTCATGCCTCAACTGATGGAATGCATTGTTTTTATTTTTACTCATATTTGAGGCTTTACAAGTTGGATGTATTTTATAATGAACATATATGTTTCTAATGAAGGCAATCATTTCAGCGGGCTACTGTTTTCTGAACTGGGAAGTCGTGTGTGTGTGTAATATGTATGTATATATAGAATTTACTCTTGCCTGTCCCATGCCCTAAATTCTGCAATGTAATGTGCCTTCAGCTATAAACTCTGGTTTTTTAAATCTTCTTTTATTACCAGGGGATGCATTTAGTTCTTCAAAATCAAGAACATTCATCATTGAAGGTACACAGTACCCAAGAAATGAGTATTAATACTTAGCTGTGTCTGAGGCATTTTATGGGACAGATTGTTCGTTCACTCTGCTCCTACTTCCACCCCGTCCACCCACAGAAGTAACTTCCCCATAAAATGCAAGTTACCTGACTTCTAAAAACATCTTGCAAGTAAATAAAACTGATTCTGTCCTCCCCTTTTGCTTCTTATTTTTGAACATGTTTCTTCATTTATGAACGCCTATTCCTCAATCCTAAAACTTGCATGCCATACAATTGCCAATCCATTAGGTCTCAGCACTTTAATTGAGTTTCATTTACTACATGCTTTCAGATTTGTCAGCATTTCATTTTGAATTCCTGTCATTGTGAATGATAGAGCTGTGTATAGTAATGTTAAATAGATAGAATGAACCTATTCTTAGAAAGTTATCTGCTTACTTTATTTTTATGGAGATTTTGTTACTAGTTTTGTTTGAAATTAAGTTGTATGTCTCATCCTACCTGAGTGTGTGCTTTGGCTGTTTTTTTTAATTAAATGTTTGTGAGATGGTACCAACTCATTTTATTTTCTCTCAACTTTGTGAACTTTTCCCCCCCTCATTTTCTTGTTGAATTTTTTTTATGTTGCTATGAGCAATGTGTAATAATTAGGCTGCTACGACTTTTAATCCTTATCATTATAAATCAATATATTACTAAAATTAATCCCTGTGAAAGGTAGCAGACAGCCTTCATATTTCCCCATTGCTGAATGTGGCATACTGCTGAAGTAGAATGGGGATGAAGGAGGCTGTTGTAATTGTATCTAACTTGGGTAAGTATGAAACCACTAAACTGAAACCTGTTCTTGTGGTCACTTTGATTAAGCAGCGGGAAGTTGAGTAATTCTGTTTAATTTAAGATCTAATGGTTTTTGTAGTGTTTTCCCCCACCACCTTCTCTTCCTTTTCCCCAACCCAGAATGAGTTGTGCATTACTGGTGTGGAGCCATTAGATGTCACTAGCACACTACATTTAAAAAAGTGGATTAGAAATTTATGGGTGCAGTAAGCACATACATTTCTCGGTCCATCCTCCCACTTTCCTATGGCATACATCTTCGGCCAATCTGACACTGATTTTTGTCTTTTGAAAATTATTTTAATCAAATAGAGCCCATCTTAGATAAAATAAGGGAGTCCTAAAATGGCCAGAGCAATTGGTAAATATGAAACCTGCAACCAGATTAGCCCCTTTACCAGCCTGGCAAGCATCTGCCAGTGTGATTGATGTAATAGATGCAGTGGAATCTTCTTGAGAAGAATTGTAAATTGTCAGTTACCTGAAACAGGACTAGATGTTAAGAAAGATTTCAATATTGATTACAAAAACTAATCAACTTTTGGGTAGCACCAATTTCCTGTTCCTTGATCTGGCTAATGGAGTTTTACTACTCTAATTGAGTTAACAAAATGCCCTAGAAACATCTAGTGTTGGTAAACAACCTTATCCCCATTCCACTAGAAAGGAAATATGAAACATAAAATCTGTAACCATAATCAAATCCATGTAGAAGTTAAAGGTGGACAAAAAAATCAAATTTAGACGTAAGATTGAAATTTAGGTATTATCTTCATACCAGATTACATTTCAGCAAATAGAAAATATGGCAATGGAAAATAAAAGTTTATCTTGATGAGAATTTGATACAAATTTTATTGATCTTTGGTGAGTTCCACTGCATTTTATGATATGTGAATACCATTCAAATCTAAATATGGGTTATTATCATCCGAAGTAAAAATTTTTCAAACCTATAAACAGGCAATGAAAGGGATAAGCTGTTGTTCATGGCTAATCATTTTGCCTGGGAGCACTGAACCACATGTAGTTAAGGGGGTGATAGGTTGTGGTCCTGCTGGCTCAGTGAGTTTATCTAGTGAGCAGCTGAGTCATTTGGACCAGGAAGGTGCCAGGTTCAATCCTGACTCTTGCTGAGTTAGTTGACCTCAATTTGGGCCTAATAATTGACATCGGTACCACTGGTTTAGGGAGGGGGAAAACAGCTGGTGTTCCACTGCTGATTGCTGTTTAGTAATCCGTACTGGAAAGTATGGAGTAAGGGCAGTCTCAAGTTCAGTTGTGTCACCTCGCACGGTTGAGTAACCTACACCATTCTATGTGGATCACACATGAAGAATGGCCTCATGAGTGAGATGCCAGAGGGTGGACAGCACCTATGAAACTGTACCCCAACAAGGAGTCAGCACCTTCCAGACATGAGGGCCGGGAAGAGAATTTCAAAAAAAGCTATGTAGGTTACTGAGAGCCAAAGATACTTGGAACGCGTTTTATTATTTCCAAATTAAAATTTTGGCAAATTTTGAGATTTGTCAAATTAAATGTTGTGATCACAGCCTAATTTTGCCATTAAAGCTTAATTCAAGGCATGACATTTTAATGTCTGTTCAGCCATCTATGGTTGTGCGCACAGTTAGTTGCATTGCTGAAAGTGACCATTTAGTGCAGGTTTCACTGTACATTCATAATTGATTATTGCAACCCCTACCATAGGTTATTTTAGTGATAGACTGGTACTGTTTTTAGTTAAGGTGGTCTTGGTATAAGATCTTGCTAGGTGTTGCAATCACCATTGTTGAACCATTGGACAGCAGTCATTCTTCATTCAGACTATCCATATGGATTTGCTCCAAGAGCCAATGTAAAGAATTGTTCAGCTACCTGCAACTGCTTGATTCTGTTCACAAGGCTGAAGGGGTGGAAGTAACTGATATGGAACTCTGGAGTGAGTAACTAATAGTATGTAGGTCTGAATAGGGGGATTGTCCAACATCAGGTTAATTCATATCCGTACACTTGAGGTACCTGTCATTTCAGAACATTGAAAACAAAGTACAACAGGAACACGAGTCTTCTGGGGAACATTCAGTGAGACACTTTGTCTTCTATATAAGTGCATAGTGGGGTTGGGGTGACTGTTAATAAAAGATGATACTAGTGTGCTAAACATGAAGGTGACCTGGGGTTGCATTAAGACACAATGCAACTGGATAAAGTTAAATACAAATATGTATTACATGGCACTGAACAGTAGAAATGAGATGGAGGAGAAGAACTGTAGCCAATGCAGAGAGATATGCAAGAACAGCAAGGTAATAATTTTGGGTGATTTTAATTATCCCAAGAAAGACAAGAATAAAGGTAATGCACTAAAATAAAAGCAAAATACTGCAGATGCTGGAAATCTGAAATAAAAACAAGAAATGCTGGAAATACTGAGCAGGTCTGGCAGCATCTGTGGAGAGAGAAGCAGGTCAGTGACCCTTCATCAGAACTGGCAAATATTAGAAATGTAAAACGTTTTAAGCAAGTAAAGTGGGGGTGGGGCAAGAGATAATAAAGAGAAGGTGTTGCTAGAACAAGGTCACAGAGAATAACCGACCAGAAGGTCATGGAGCAAAAGCAAACGGTATGTTAATGGTGTGGTGAAAGACAAAGTGTTTGTACAGAGAGGTACATAAAGGTAATGCATGTGATCAAAGGAGAACAATTGGGAAATAGTGATCAAAGTGTAAACAGGTTCAATGTAAGAACAGAATAGAATAACAAAGAGTCAATGATAAAGATGCTGTAATCGAAAAGGACAAAGTTCAGCAAGGTAAAAAGATATCTGGTCCAAATTAAATGGGCATGGTCAGCAAAAGGTCAGGTCAGCAGTGAGAAATCTTCAAATATCGGATTGACCAAGTGCAAAATAAATATATTCCTTCAAGGCATAAAGGAATGCATCAAAGAATTGAGCTTCATGAGTAAATACATTAAACTAAACTGAGGCTTAAAATGAAGGCATATGATAAAGCTGGGTCTAACAATACTAAAGATAATCATGAAGAATATAGAAAGTGTAGTGGGGAGATGAGAAGGAAGATTAGAAGGACTAAAGGGGAAACGGGGACAATTAGCATATTTGTTAAAGGCACTCCTTGAAGAGGTGACTAGTAGATAAAGATATAGTGTATATGGATTTCCAGAAGGTGTCGCACAGGAAGCTTGTTAGAAAAATCCAGAAAGTTGGTATAAGCAAAAATGTAGCAGTGCGGAAAGCCAGTTGGTTGAAAGACCAGAAACAAAATGTTAGGGTGTTGCTCAGATTGAAGAAGTGTTGTACCCCAGGGGTGAGTGCTAAGTGCATTTCGGTTCTTGCTACATATAGATGATTTGGGTATAAGAACTGCGAACTCAAAATTTGCTGTAACACCAAAATAGGAGAATTGGCAAGCTGAGGTCTGTAAGAGAATTCGGAAAGGCATAGACATGTTAGCAGAATGGGCAAATAAGTGACATGAGATTTAATGTGTATGAGGTGTTGCATTTCGGAAGATGAAACAGGGAATGGGAATATATGGCCTTTAAGCTTTATAAATAGTGTACAAGAATAAAGAAATAACAATGAACTTACACTAATCAGTAGTTAGGTACTATATAATGTCCAGTCTTTTTTTCTTTCATGACCTCAGGACATTCCAAATCTTTACAGACAATTAAGTACATTTTTGAACTATAGTCATTATTGCAATGTAAGAACCGCAGCCAGAGTTAGAGTACAATTAGGTTTTGGGCACCCTATTGATAGTAAGAATATTTAAATAATGGAGAGAATACATCACATGTTGAAGGATATGATGGTTACAAGGAGGTGCTTGAGATGCTGTGACCATTTTCACTGGAGCAGAGAAGGCCAAGAGGAGATTTAAGTTTTTTAAATTATGAATGGTTTGGATAGAGTGAATAGAGAAAGGCTATTTCCTTCAGTTGGTGGTAGTCAGCGATGAGGGTTCATCAATTTTAAATGATCACTAAGAAAGTGAGGAGAAAGGTGGAGAGAAATTTCTTAACACAGTGATTTGTTGAAGCATGGAATGCTTTGCCATAGGGAGTGGATGAAGCAGAGATCATTGTATCTTTTCAGAGAAAGTTGCTTAAAAATTTAAAGCAGAAGAGACAGGGAGAATGCTGTCCAGTGGGATTTGATTTGGATTGTTATAGGATTATTTAATACAGCACACAAGGAGGCCATTCAGCTCATTATGCCTGTGCCAGCTCTTTGAAAAAGCTATCCAGTTAGTCGCACTCTCCTGCTTTTTCTCCAAAACCCTGCAAATCTTTCCTTTTCAAATATATATCCAGTTCCCTTTTGTGTGCTGTAAACTTCTGTGGCTCTGTTTAAACTTGTGCAGTGAGGATGCAGCAGTGTGACCAGATGAGAGCTTTGGTAGCAGCACCTCTGTACAATCAAGTAATATACACCTTCAATAACATTTGTACCAGTCGATCACTAATTGTTTGGTCCTAGCCCTTGTGTTTTGTTTAAAGCTTTATCTATACTTTCCTTTCTGTTCGATTAAAGTGAAAGCCTGCTAAACTACTTAATGCATCATCTGTAAAGTAGCAGACCTGGCAGAATTACTGCTGAATTCTTCGTGCTTTTGTCTATGGTGCATGTTTAGCATTTTCAACCTTTGTCTTTTTCTCCTTTTATCTTTGGCCTATATGTGCCTGTGCATAATTTTATGGAAAAGCCTGCATGATGACAGATTGGGCTGAGAAGCCATGGCGGGGTTATTGATTGTTTTTTGGGGTTCATTTTTTAAAAATCTTTTAATCCACAAGTCTGGCAGTAAAAATTAAGATATGCCTTGCAAGCAATGTATTCATGTAACAGAGCCAGACAGGATGGAAGAAAAGGAAAGGGAGGGAGAAAATGACCGACCTACATTCTGAATTCATTAATAAAATGTTTTCTTTTTAAATATCAATGCTTACTGCTGCAAACTACTCTCAGCCCTTTTGACTGTTTGGTGGATTCAGGCCTAAGCATTCAGTTTTGTGCCATTTTACTGATTGGTGTTTTTAAACCATCCCTCTCTATCCAATTGACTAAATTCTGTAGGTTCTACTCGGTGTTTGAGCAGCTTTGTCCCTTATTGTTGGCCTACATGAGACAATAGAACTTTTTTTGAGGACTGCAGTTGTATTTGTTTTGCACCCAAATATTACATAGGGCCAAATTTATTTCCTATAATGCACTGTATCCAGGAATACAGTGTTATAAGGAGATATTTCTAAGTGTTAGTGTGTTTATTACTATGTTAAACTGCTGGTTATGGCAGGCTGGAAGCAACCATTTTACTCCCCCTTCTCATGATCACATCACGAAGCTCCACTCCATGACATGAATGGGGAGCACTGTCCTCTGATCTCTGCTCTTATTTGTGGAACATAAGGGAGAGTTCTGGAGAAAATAGCTGCCCCCAGTTTATCTCGTACAGTCAGCTACAGGGAGCTTCTTTTAAAATAGTTAAAATAATGAGACAATTCAGCAAAATATCCTTTCCCTTTAAGAAATGTTTTCCAGGTTTTGCAAATTGTGCTTATTTGATATTTCTAATCATCATAAGGTGGCCAACACCAATCATTTTTCTGTTGTTTCCATTGGGGAAAAAATTGTTATAGAAGTTGTACAAACAATTTTATTGCTCAAATGAATTTTAAAGGTATCAAGAGTGGAATGTAGCCAATGCACACCATGCCATTTCTAGCTCAGCGAAGGGAAGTAAACGTTAGATTTTCATTTTAATATCAATGAGAATAAATCAAACATTGGTTTATATATTGTAAGAAAGAGAGCTAGAGAAACTGTAGGATGAAAAAACTATATATCTGTTCTGAAATC
Organism: Heterodontus francisci; assembly: GCF_036365525.1. Classification (NCBI taxonomy): domain Eukaryota; kingdom Metazoa; phylum Chordata; class Chondrichthyes; order Heterodontiformes; family Heterodontidae; genus Heterodontus; species Heterodontus francisci. The sequence continues at coordinate 19,135,466 of NC_090407.1, read as the reverse complement.
CATCTGTCTTATTCTCTCAATATTTTTTTTAAATTGACTACTTTAAACAAACTTTTTGATTCATCATAGTGTTCTTTCAAGTGCTTAGTAAGTTGCCTTTCTACCCATTGGCAACGAGGATGAGAAATTAGCTGGGGTTTCCACTCCTGATCACCAGCAACCGCAACATCTGACTCTGCAGTTGGATAGCCTGGTCACACTCACTCCGAAGGCTCACACACAAAAAATGGCCACTTGGGCAAAAATATCAGAAGGAGCCCCATGACTGGATCTGTACAATAGCAAGCAGTCAATGCCATCGGGAAAGAAGTGGAGAAAGTTGACAAGGAGAGTAAAGATTTTAGGGGGACTTTCGATCAGTGCAGTTTTGGTGTGGATGCTTAGCACACTTGCATACAGGAACAAAGAAAATTACAGCACAGGAACAGGCCCTTCGACCCTCCAAGCCTGCGCCGATCCAGATCCTCTATCTAAACATGTCGCCTATTTTCCAAGGGTCTGTATCTCTTTGCTTCCTGCCCATTCATGTATCTGTCTAGATACATCTTAAAAGACGCTATCGTGCCCGCGTCTACCACCTCCGCTGGCAACGCGTTCCAGGCACCCACCACCCTCTGCGTAAAGAACGTTCCACGCATATCCCCCCTAAACTTTTCCCCTCTCACTTTGAATTCGTGACCTCTAGTAATTGAATCCCCCACTCTGGGAAAAAGCTTCTTGCTATCCACCCTGTCTATACCTCTCATGATTTTGTACACCTCAATCAGGTCCCCCCTCAACCTCTGTCTTTCTAATGAAAATAATGCTAATCTACTCAACCTCTCTTCATAGCTAGCGCCCTACATACCAGGCAACATCCTGGTGAACCTCCTCTGTACCCTCTCCAAAGCATCTACATCCTTTTGGTAATGTGGCGACCAGAACTGCACGCAGTATTCCAAATGTGGTATACCACTGCACTGAACATTCAGAACAAAACAACACCCATTGGAAGCTTTGCCCTTAAGAATATATGTATGATATTGCTGATAGTAAATCTGATGTTCAGATTTTGTTAAAGTCCATACCTTTGTCCTTGTAGTCTTGCATTTATTGTCAAGTCATTTGCTAATTGTGTGTGTGTGTAGTTTAAGTTTGCTTCATGCCCTCATTTTCCCATTGATTTCACACTGAAGACTTCTTGCCTAGCTTAATCTCCTATGGGTGACAGATTTTCAGTTACAGTTGGGTATTGCCATTTTCAGTTTGTTTTCAACTGTTCACGAGACAGCTTTTATGTAGGGTAAAACGGACATTATTCTCCTTTAAAGTGACTTTTAACCAGCCAGAATTAGGGAAAGGTTGAATTTTCCCGCAACCACCATTCCATGTGGCTCCATAAAGTAGCTGACAAAGGGCTCTCTTGTCTGGAGCATAGGGGCTTGTGACCTTTTCCGTTTTTTTATTTAGCACTGCAATTGTTATAGCCATCCTTAAAAAAAAAATGACTGCAAGAAAAACAGAAAATGTTAAAAATACATGGCAGGTCTGTCAGCATCTGAAAAGAGCAAATTCAGGTTAATTGAGAACCTTTGTCATTTCTTCTCAGACTAATGGACTTACTATTTATTTACAGCATACACAACTTTTTACTTTGTCGTGTAAATGTGTGACTGCTAATAAATATGAATATCTTTCTTGACAATCACCTGACAGTAGAGACTACCGAGTGTGGTGAGATACAAATGTGCTCTAAATAACAAAGTTCAGAAAATTGTATTGTCCCTGCTCCTTAAATTAGAAAGAAGAACTTGAATTTATATAGGGCCTCTCACTCCCTTAGTACATCCCAAAGCACTTCACAGCCAATTTTTGAAGTGCAGTCACTGTTCTGTCAGTAAACAGGGCAGCCAATTTGCACACAGCAGCAATGAGATGAAGGACCAATTAATGTGTTTTGGTGGTGTGGATTGAAGGATGAATGTTGAAGCACTATCCTCTTGTCCAAAAAGGGCTTTTTTTTTTGCCTATCTGAACAGACAAATGGCACATTGGTTTAACAGCTCATCTAAGTGATGGCACCTCAAATAATGCAGCATTCTTTCTGTACTGCACTGAGGTATAAGTTGTGTGCTCAATTTCTGGAGGGATAAGAAAAAAAGATCATTTTGGTGGCCAGTCTTGACAAAACCAACAAGTTTATACTGAAATTAGTCCCGCATTCACATGACTTATGCATGGGAATCTGACTCCGCTAAGGTTGATGTAAAAGTTATATGCCATCATCTTTGGATGCGTTTGCCCAGACTGTTAGGTGGAGCAGCTTATACGAACTCAGAAATCAAATGCAATCCACCTAACAAAGCACATGTTTGCTGTCAACATGAAAAGATACTGATAGTAGTTGTGGAAAAGTCTGCTGTCCAAACCAGTCCTGGTTTTTTTCTTTTGTTTATTTGGGCTGTGGAATACCTGAACCTGTGGAAAATTGGAGAAACCCACTCATTTTTGTAAAAGACTCCAGAAATTTCAAAGGAACACTTCTCTGGACATTATTGGTACCCTGACTTCACAGAACAACAGAAATAGATACACTCCCTGAAAAATATACATCCTTGATTTAGCTGTATTTGCTAAGTGCAAATCAGTCACCTTGGTTTTTAAAAAGTGATCTCTTTTGCTACATCATGTCCTTAAAATGAAACGAAACAGTTCTTTATTGATCATAAATGCCACTGCTAACGTTTCTCTGATGTTAACAGTATAGAAGAAGAAAGATGGCAAAGATATGGATATGAAGAGGCAGACTGGAAAATTAGAGAACAAATTGGGTACAGAATGATCAAAATGCAAGACAAGCATAGCTTTAGCGATTAAATGTAAGTTACCATTGTGAGTTCCTGCAGGATGAGGTTGCTAATTTAGTGCCAAAATAGGAGGTTTATACCATGGGCATATGTTTAACAGTTTAATTAGAACTTGCCCAGTTCATTTCATTCACCCTTACAGCCAGCAGCTGACGAGACATTCAACCAGGTGGTGCAGTCTAAGTCTCAGGTGAAAGGTCAGTGTTTGATTCACTGATCACCCAATCCACCTTGGCACATAATTGGCCCAAATTGCTTCATGAGTGGAAAATGTGAAAGGAACATGAGCTTGAGATGCTCCAATCTGCTGATTTAATTTATTTGTAAGTTTTTTTGTCAATTTGTACATAGGGAGGTTTTTGTGTAAATACTGAAGTGTGGATAAATGGTGAATGTATCACTCTGTATTAAGCATGATAGACCAAGAGGGTCCTAAGTTGAGTCCCCAATCTGTACTGTTAGCCTCATCTAAGTTGGCATTTGGGACATTACAATTGACCTCCGCGCTGCTAGGCTATGGAGGGTCAGAATCAGGCAAGGTTCCCATCCCTGATTGCTGTCCATTAACCCTTTACTGGAAATTGTATATGTCTGAAGGTATAGGGATGAGTGGGTTCACTTGTGATCAAATAGCTTCCTGGTACTCACTGCCTAGACTCACCTTTGGGCAAGGCAGAAGATGGTGCCTGTGGAACTGTATGGCAGCGGCTCCCTGGACGTTTGAGAGAGCAGAGAGGAAAAACGAGGGGAAGAGTACTGCAGTCCATATTGAGTAGAAGGAAAAGTTTGGCATGTCTGACATATATGGCAATCAAATTTATGGCAAAGGAGATAAATCACAATGGTAAAGGAAAGAGTTTATCTCGGGCACACCATGCCACAAAGAAAAATTGCTGCAAAATAGCATTTGTGTTTGAGCCAGTGATCCGACTTGAATGTGTTTTTTTTTCATCTTTCTGCAAGCAGTTAAGTGGTTGAGTGTTCAATCTGTAGCAATTGCAAAGTTCAGCTCCTTCCAGTTCTAGCAACATTTTTAATATACTTATTTAAAATCTGATTTTGCTCTATTATTGCTGTTTACGGTTGTGCGCTATAGTGCAGTGATACTCATCAAACCGTAATGTTAGAGCAAAGACAAGTTTCGGCGTGCAGTCCATCACTCCTTGTTGCGATGTTCCCATGGCCCTTAAATACTTTAAAAGAAAAAACTGACTTACATTTATGTAGCCTCTTCCATGCCTCAGGATGTTTGAGTCAATTAATCATTTTTAAAGTGCCAGTGTTATAAGGCAAATGTGACAGTCAATTTGTGCATAGCAAGGTCCCACAAACAGAATGACCAGTTGGTCTGTTATTGGTGGTGTTGGTTGAGGGATAAATGTTTGCCAGGGCACTGGGAGAACTCCTCTGTTCTTCAGATAATGCCATAAAATGTTTTACATTCAACTGAGATGGTAGATGGGTCTCAGGTTAGCATCTCATCTAAAAGACTGCATCTACATTGAACTGTCTGCCTAGATTTTATTCTCAAACCCTGGAATTTTTTTGTATTCATTCACACAATATGGGTGTCATTGGCAAGGCCAGCATTTATTGCCCATCCCTAATTGTCCTTGTGGTGGTGAGCTGCTTTCATAAACTGCTGCTGTTCATGTGGTGAAGCTGCTTCATGGTGCTGTTAGGTAGGGAGTTCCAGGATTTTGACCCAGCGATGATGAAGGATCACCAATATATTTCCAAGTCTGCCTGGTGTGTGACTTGGAGGGGCACTTGCAGGTGATGGTGTTACCATGCGCCTGCTGTCTTTGTGCCTCTAGGTGGTAGGGTTTGCGAGGCGCTGTCGAAGAAGCTTTGGCGAGTTGCTGCAGTGCATCTTGTAAATTGTATATGATGATGATTTAACCTTGACCTCATGGCTTGCTAACTCAGTGGCAAGAGTACTAACATTGAGCCAAGACTTTTTGCATGGCATTGTGAGCCTTGAGATTTTGATTTACACTCGAGTAGTGAGTCAAAACCCACAGCAACCATGCTTTCCTTTCTGTTGGCAAAGCAGGGAGGGAAAACTCACTGTTTTTGTTTTTTCATTCTTTTAGAGTCACTAAGCATAATGGGGATTTTATTTTGATGCCCGAATGCTTTTTTCTTTGAGTCACAAGGTGAGGAATACAAGTGGTGGAAATGGAACATTTTTACCATTTCAGACACCAGATTCAGAAAACATTTTCAGGTCAGGTATGGCATAGTTAAAAATTACTCTGGCCAAGCAAACTGCCTCAGGCTTAACCTCAAAAGAGCACTCCGTACTGAACTGGTGTGACATTTTCCCATTTCCGACACCAGCCATTCAGTGATTTCCTTGAGATTACCAATTTACTGTCAGTTTTTGAACTATGGGCTTGTACCAAATAGGAACTGGACTGAATATGAATCAAGGTCCCAGAACTGAAAGGCCAGTGTCTACCCCACATCAATTCCTCGTTCAGGAGTGTTTTTATGGTATGTTGGTCTTCATAGCAAGAGGACTCGAGTACAGGAGCAGGGATATCTTGCTGCAGTTATACAGGGCCTTGGTGAGGCCACACCTGGAATATTGTGTGCAGTTTTGGTCTCCTTATCTGAGGAAGGATTTTCTTGCTATTGAGAGAGTGCAGCGAAGGTTTACCAGACTGATTCCTGGGATGACGGGACTGATTGAGTCGGTTAGGATTATATTCGCTGGAGTTCAGAAGAGTGAGGGGGGATCTCATAGAAACCTATAAAATTCTAACAGAACTTGACAGGGTAGATGCAGAAAGGATTTTCCCGATGGTGGGGGAGTCCAGAACCAGGGGTCATAGTCTAAGGATACGGAGTAAACCATTCAAGACTGAGATGAGGAGAAATTTCTTCACCCAGAGGGTGGTGAACCTGTGGAATTCGCTACCACAGAAAGCAGTTGAGGCCAAAACATTGTATGTTTTCAAGAAGGAGTTAGATGTGGCTCTTGGTTTTAAAGGGATCAAAGGATATGGGGCGAAAGCGGGAACAGGTTACTGAGTTGGATGATCAGCCATGATCATAATGAATGGCGGAACAGGCTCAAATGGCCTACTCCTGCTCCTATTTTCTATGTTTCTATGTTATTAGAATGCTGACAGATTCTTGATCTGTCAACAAAATCTGCAATAGTGAAATCTGCGTTAGTTAAAGACTTCAATTTGAAATGATTATAGTTTTGCCAGGTATTCCGATGTGCAATCTAGTGTAGGTAGGCCTTCAAAAAGGGGATGTTGTCTCTTGAGTCTTGCCGATCCTCAGACAAACAATTATTTTTGGCACTATTTATCAGCTTTATTCGGTACCGTCCACACATTCTCCATTGTCTTTCTTTTGCCTGATGCAGAAAAGGCAGAAAAATTGGCTCATTCTTTCTTTTAATTTTCTTTCCCATTTTTTCATACATTTACCCAAGAGTATCACAATCATCACACAAGCTCCTCCCTCATTTACTTTACTAATCCAGCAATACAAAGGAATTCTGAGGGAAGTTAAAAGGTCAGAATGCCTCATGATTCCACTGTTGCGAGACAGATGTACACTGCTTGCAAGATGTCTTGCGGCAAAAAGACCCCTGTTGTGAAACCAGTAGCAATACACATGCATATTGTGGAGCAGCCATGAAATGCCATTTTGAAAAAAAATTAATTTGCTTTTTTTCCTGACAGAAACCGTAAGAGCAATGACGCATGTAATTAACCAAGGAATGGCCATGTACTGGGGCACCTCACGATGGAGTGCAATGGAGATCATGGTAAGAGCAGTACAGGATTTTGAGCTTCATTCTTTTGTATTTTTCAGAGAAAATTAATATTAAGGGTCAGAGGTGTGGGATATGGGCTTGTGTACAAGATTCTTCACTCAGTGAGTTTAGAGGCCCAACTGAGTCACTGTCACAAGTGCTGAACTTGGTCAGTTTTTCCTCAGTGGAGAGCTTGTTTTGTCCTGTACCATCCTGTTGCAATTGGCACAGGTGCCTGTACAGTACCGGACAATCCTTCAGCGATTGCATTGTATTAGGCTATCCTATTGTAAATGGGACAGGTTTTCGCACAGTACCAGAACATTCTATAGTAATTGTGCACCATCCTACAGCAGTTCAGTTATCTGTACAGCACTGGTTCATCTCCATAGCAACTATGTTAATAAAACAACAGTAGTAAGGGGTTTACTTGCAAGCAGAGTTTTACGTGTAGTTGTACCAAAGTGACTAATTTTCTGATTGTATTAGTAATAGTTTTATAAATAAAATTAGTGATAGCTAAATGTAGTTTTTCATTAATAACACATCAAGTAAAAATACATAACACACAAAAAAATAAACTGTCAGGATTTCTAGTTTTAGATTTCAGCTAACACATAAGTTATTTTTTTTTTAATCAACAAATTCAAGTACATCTTATGAAGTCACAAAAACTGCTTCTCTAAAGGCTCAGCTGACCAGAAAAGTTTCAGGTTCAATAGCCAATCTGTGGTTTTACTTCTGTGCTACTTCATATCCTAACAGGTACTAGTACTCAATAATTTTTCAATCAACAGAAGGTCACATACATCATCATATTGGTCAGCTTAAAAGAATCTTATCAGTTTATCATGAAAGGTCAAATAAAGGTAACAATCAATACAATAGTCTTAAACAATAAGCCATACAAATTTATAAAAACCTTCATCTATTTCACATTTGTGTTAGTCCAGCTAGCTACAGTCTGAAATAAAAACAGAAAATGCTGAAATCACTCGGGCAAGTCTGGCAGCATCTGTGGAGAGAGACACAGAAATAACATTTCAGTTTGGTGACCCTTTGTCAGAACTGGAAGTGCTTAGAGATGTAACCATTTTTAAGCAAGGCAGAGAAAGAGGGGGAAGGGGAGAAAAGAACAAACAGAATGGGTCTGTGATCAGATGGAAGACAGAAGAGATTAAATGAGAAAAGGGATCATTGTGCAAGGCAAATAGAGATGGTAATGGGACAAGTAAAAGAAACAAAAAATGTGTCTAAAGGAGTTGTAAATGAGAAAAGTAGAATCACCACCAACAGCTATCATCTAAAAAAAAAGGGCAAAGGTTATGATCTGAAATTGTTGAACTCAAATGCTGAGTACAGAAGGCTGTAAAGTGCCTAATCGAAAGATGAGATCCTGTTCCTCAAGCTTACATTGAGCTTTATTAAAACAGTGCCGGAGATAGAGGACAGAAAAGTCAGAGTGGGAGTAGAGTGGAGAATTAAAATGACAGACGACCGACTGACTGTACTGAGTTATGGCGGTAGAAGTGTCAGTCCCTGCATTAGGAAAGGGAAGGATTGGACAGAGTTCCTGCTGCTATTCACTATCTAGTGATGAGTGTAGGAAAACATGTTAGTTGCTCCATCACTGCCGCCTTCAGAACCTGATTGGGAATGATTAGAATTTCCTAAGGACAGCTTTCATAGATATTGCACAACCCATATCAATGTTCTAGTGTGTGACGTGGTCCCTAGACCCTTTCCCCCTCTCTATCAACCTTCAATCACAATCTAAATATTCCTTTAAGATTTAATCTCATCACCAACCCACAGGCTTCTCCCTCAGTCTTCCCTTCCTCCTACAATCTGCCGGTTTTTTGAACCACAAGCTTAGAGTCACCTATTGATTTACTTCAACTTCTGTACTATCTTCAGATTTACTGGTGTCCTGCATTATGGGTCTTGGCCCTTCACTTCGGTTGTGTCTGTTTGACGCAAAAGGAAGGGAGGATTCAGGAGATCACTGAGGAAAGGAATTAGTTGGCATGGAGAGTGACCCCAAAGTGTAATTCACAATGAGAGGACTTAGCGGTAGGAACCCTATGCACACTTTGAAGTCCCCAAACTTTAGCTCTTTGCAACCTAAGGTGTCTGTTCTTGGTTAAAAAGAATGTGTCCCGAAGGGGAGAGTATGTGCACTCATAACAGGCAAACTCTCCATGTTTGGATTTATCAGTAGCTTGACTGCACTCTTGGGTGTATTGATGAGATTTTGTCTGTCAGATAACTAGAACAAATAAAATACAATGTGGATTACAACTCAGTGTGTGTTTTTTATAAGTTGTGCAGAGTCTTAATTTGAAGAAATATTAAATAAATTACTCTGGGATACTCTCTGATTTCTCTGAACAACTTCGACTTCACCTAGATAATGTGAAATGTGCAGCCCTGATTGTAATCCTCATTTTGACAATCTCCACAAATGTTCTTAATTATATTACATAAGAATATCCCAAAACCTCATTAGAAATCATATAAAGATCCAACTAGAGACTTGTTGGAACAGTTAGATGTGTCCTACAGTATGTGGAGCATTCATCACTTAGGATTGTATTTTTAAAATAGTGCCATGATCCCTCAGTGCATCTCCACTGACCTACATTCATAATTTTTTTCCTATTTGACTTCCAAAGAATCTTGCTTTTTCCATATTTCTCAATTTTTACAAGTGTAGCTTTATGAATATTATTAATGTTGCTGAATGTCATAATCTGTTTTTTCTACTGCGTAACACATTCTGGTGTGTATTTCTTTTGGCAAATAACTAATCTCTTGTATGTCTTTCTTTTGGGCTTTTTCAATGTGCCTTTCTGATGGTCACTGCTCTGCAAGCACTTTCCTATCTTTCTATGTGCCACTTTCCTATCACCCCTGTGCCCGTGGTCAGTAAATGTACAGACTGACACCAAAAGTAGCAGTGATGTGGGAAATAGCAGCTATTAATAAATGTGTAGTCATAAAACATTTTGGTTTAGCTCCATTTACGTCTATTTTAGTTGTATCCTGAAATGTTGTAAGAGCTGAAATTTGATTGGACTAGAGGAAATTCCCTGTTTACGACCGTGCACAATATCATGAGGTTAAGGGTACATGTCCTTGATGCCATGATCCAAAACTGGATCCATCTCTTTCATGCTGAATGAGCCAATTCTCCCACAACAAAGTCACTGACCAATGTTTATTAAGCCAACAGGCTGTATGTTTATTTTTTGTCCAGAGGTTTTCATACATACATATATTTTGTGGTTTGAATATTGTGGTGGTGTCATTTTTTTTTTAAATGAACTCCTTTTACCTGTTAAAAGCTGCACCTTGCAATCAGATTCCCTCACTGGATCAGTCATTCTATTGTATAAAAACGCTGATTACATTTGTTGTATTTCTGAGTTAATAACCATATCTCTATTGACATTAATTCATCTCCCTCATGTAGCCAGATTTTTGTAATCATCAAACAAGCATCCACCCCAGCTGGTTACTTGTAAGTATTCAACCAGCAGCATCAACTAGAACACACAGTTCTGGCATTTCCAGCAGTGCTCACATTCCATGGACGAATTTAAAAAAACATAACCCATTTCAGGAATTCTCTATGTTCCCATAGAAATGAAAAATGACAAGTTAGGCAGATGACAGTTGGGGGTGGGAGGGTGAGGAATATTCATACAAATGCTGTCCTCCTCTTCCCACCCCTCCTCTTCGCTTGAGACTTCCTTAGACGGGAATTGGGAAGTCTGATAGCAACCTGGAGGTCCGCTTCAGGGCCTGGGGGCCAGATTTGACCATGTGTTGAGTAAGGCTCCATTAGCACTGATAGCCATTGCCCCAACCCTGTAAATTGGTCAAATGTGAACCCAGACTGTGATGCAACATTGAGACTTCCTTAAAGTAGGTTTAAAAAGTGGACAGCCTGGCAGAACAGAAAAATATTTATCCCCTGGAATAGAACATAGAATTTGCAGGGCATTTTTCCTTCTCATAACAAATAATAGTGACTCTGCTACATTGTTGACTGCTGGAATTCTACATCATAAACTATCTCAGTGATAGCACTATGTGGATGGTCAGCTTTGCAAAATGTGCCTGTGAATGTTTAGCATAATTTATTATCAAAATGGTGTAATGCAGACCAAATGCAACACAAAGGCATCTGCATTCATAATTGTCTAGCCACACTGGCCCATTTCTGGCCCAGTTGTCTAGCCACACTGGCCCATGGCACCTGGCAGTTGGCCAGAACAGAAGAAAAGTCAGGAATGAAAAAATACCATTTGGTTTATCAAATGGTAGTACATTAACTAACCTTCACATTGAAGTCCATCCCGTCCCTGTACATTAACACTTCCAATGTGGTACCTAATTGTATTTTGAATTACCCTAATATTTTTGCCTCTATTACTTTGGCAATTATTCCAAACAATAATTACTTTTTGATTAAAGAGTTTACTTCTAATATCGGTTCTAGGCTTACCATTGATGATTTTCCATTTATGTACTTTGCTCTCATTTCCTTGTTGTACTTAATAACAGTAGCCTGGGTTCACTGCAATTGATAGCTGATTTTTCAGTGAGCAATAACTATTGGGACGATCTGCCAAGTGAGCTTCAAACCACATCCTAGAAATAACCCGTTGTTGGAAATTTTAATATTTTTTGAAAAGTGGTAGAGTTGCAAAATCACCTCTACCAAATTATTCTGTCATTTTTAACTGTTCCTGTCCTGCAGGAGGCTTACTCAGTGGCTCGACAATTTAACCTCATCCCCCCAATATGTGAACAAGCTGAATATCACCTCTTCCAAAGAGAGAAAGTTGAAGTGCAGCTTCCAGAGCTTTTCCATAAGATCGGTAAATACTTTTGCCAATTTATGCTTGTAAAAATCACTTGCTTTGAATCATTTATTTTCTTTTGCCAAGATTTCTCTCCATTCCAGAAGACCCTGACTTGTGCTGGAATATATTTCCATAGGTGCTGGACCATCTTCACCCAAGTGCCCAGCAAGGAGTCAGGAAACGACATTCAAAAAATAGATTTTTAAAGTTTTTTTATGTCGGGTTTACATTTTAGTAATTGCTGAACATCTCAACAGCAACTTGTATTTGTATAGCGCCTTTATATAATAAAACATCCAAAGGCGCTTCACAGAAACGTTATAAGGCAAAATTTGATATAAAGTCACATATGGAGGTATCAGGGCAGATGACCAAAAGCTTGGTCAAAGAAATAGGTTTTAAAGGTTGTCTTAAAAGAAGAAAGAGAGATAGAGAGGCAGGGAGGGAATTCCATAAATTGGGCCTTGGCAGCACAGGCACCAATGGTGGAGCAATTAAAATCAGCGATGCTCAAGAGGCCGGAATTAGAGGAGTGCAGATATCTTGGGACTGTAGGGCTGGAGGACTTTGGAGATTACAGAGATAGGGAGAGGCAAGGCCACAGAGGCATTTGAAAACAAGGACGAGGATTTTAAAATTGAGGTGTTGTTGAACAAGGAGCCGGTGTAGGTCAACAAGGACAGTTGTGATGGGTGAGCAAGGCTTATTGCGAGTTATGACATGGGCACCAGAATTTTGGATGAACTGAAGTTTGCGAAGTGTAGAATATGGGAGGTGAGCTAGGTATGCATTGGAATAGTCATGACTATAGGTAACAAAGCCACAGATGTGTGTTTCAGCAGCAGATGAACTGAGGTATAAGTGGAGTCAGGAGATGTTATGGAGCTGGAAGTAAGAGATCTTAGTGATGGTGTAGATATGTGGCCAGATGTTCATCTCAAAGTCACATATGACACCAAGATTGCGAACAGTCTGTTTCAGCCTCAGACAGTTGCCATGAAGAGGGATGGAGTCGGTGGCTAGGGAACAAAGTTTGCAGTGAGGACCAAAGACAATGTCTTGGTCCTCCCATTAATTAATGGGAGGGCATTTCTGCTTATCCAGTACTGGATGTCATCCATCAGTCTGATAATTTAGGACAGTGGAGAAGTTGGGAGATATGGTCATGAGGTAGACCTCGCTGTTGTCAGCATACACGTCGAAACCGAATGATGTCACTGAGGGGCAACATGTAGATGAGAAATAGATGGGCGCCGAGGATAGATCCTTAGATGTCAGAGGTAACAGTACAGGATCAGGAAGAGAAGCCATTGCAGGTGACTCTTTGGTTACGATTAGATAGATTAGTGGAACCAGGGGAGTGCAATTCCACCCAGCTGAGCAGTGGTGGATAAGCATTGGTGGAGATTGGTGTAGTCAACCATGCCAATTGAGGAGGGATAGTTTGCCTTTGTCAGTCACATAGGATGTCATTTGTGTCTTTAATAAGAGCTGTTTCGGTGCTGTGGCAGGGGTGGAAACCTGATTGGAAATATTCAAACATGGAATTCTAGGAAAGATGGGCACAGATTTAGGAGGCAAGACATCTACAAGTAATTTGGAAACAAAAGGAAGGTTGGAGATGCGGAGGTAGTTTGCAAGGACGGAGGGGTCAAAGCCTTTTTTTGAGGAGAGTGGCAATGACAGCAAATTTGAAGGAAAGGGGGAGAGTACCTGAAATCAGAGAGCTGCTAAAAATAAAAGTTAACATGGGAACCAGGATTGGAAGTTGGGTGGTCAGCAGTTCAGTGGGAATTAGTCAAGAAGGAGCAGGAAATAATCTCAGACAAGATGAACTTGGAGAGGGCACTGAGGGGAAATCGGGGAGAAACTAGAGATTGATGTGAGTTCAAGGCTGGGGTCGTTGGGGCATAGCGTTAGAGGAAGTTCGGCCCAGTGGGCTGGGGAAGTTGCAGAGGCAGCTGATTGCATGGTCTCAATCTTAGTGACAAAGAAGTCCATGAGCTCCTTGCATTTGTTGGAGGTGAGGATAGTGGAGACAGAGGGAGTGTTATGAAAGTACTTCCATTTTTTAATTTTTGTGAGGACTCGTGTTTTAAAATTATGGAAATGGATTCCTTTGGAGGACTGAAGTGATTCCATAGATGCTGGATTTTGCTTTTTTTTTAAAAGGTTACTGGAAGGACGTTGGGACTTTGTTTTAAAACACTTACTGGAAGTCACATGTCTTCAGCTAAGTAAACAGCAGGTGTCATCTGACAATGGGAGTTGTTTACAGAGAAGTGACATGTCAAGATTTATGGTAGTCAAGGGTTGCTCTCATTTTGACTTGTTTTGAGTCAGTTGGGGGTCAGCCTGCTAAAAGAGAAGACCTTCTTTCATCCTTTCTCCACCTCTCTAAGAAACCCTGCGAATCCAGTGTTTGAAAGCTGAAGTCCCTGATGCTGTATTTCTCCTGGAAAGCCTGCCAGACTAATCCTCAACATCGCCTGAAGAGAACTGCTCCAAAAAGATCCCAGTGACAGCTGTCTGTGTATTTGGGATACCAGAAAAGGAACAACTGATATCATTCCATATCTTATCCTTTTCCTTCAAGAATTAACAAGTATTTGACCAAAGTTTTTTTTTGTCCTTTTTTTGTAAAAAAAAGATCTCTGCAGAGAAAACTTCTTTATTTTTTTCTTTAACCGGTGTGTGTTGGGCTAAGTTAGAAGGGAACTGTTACATTTCAATCTGTGTGTTAATGCTTTGCATCTTTACTGAATACATCTTTATAATAAATTGATAATTTTGTTGTTTATTAAAGAAACCTGGTTGGTAGATTTTATTCTGAAATAAAAATAGAGTATATAATTGGCCATATTGGTAACTGGGTAAATATTTAAATATATGTTGTGACCTATGGAGAAGTGGAACTAGAGAAAGACAGTGCACTCCTCCTGCCTCGGTCGTAACATATAATTGGGAGATTTGTGCAGGAAAACCCAAAGCTGACAACGTGCAATTGTATGTGGGGTAATAATTAAAAAGGGGAAAAGAAAAACACCAGGTTTCTTGTGCATTAGAGTAAAGTTTACACTATCGGAATGGCTTTGTCGGTTGCTACAACCTTTCTGGAGAGGCAGGATTTATCTCTGTGATTTGCAAATCTTATCTGAGGCTAGGCTAAAAGCAGTGGCAGAAAAGTTGGACTTACAGTTTAAACCAGGAGCTAAGAAAGCAGAAATAATTGAGATAATAGCACAGCATTTGAAATTGGAAGAAGAAAAAGGCAATCCAGATGGTGGTTCAGTTGAATTTGCTAGAATTCAGTTGCAGATGAACCAGCTTGAACAGGAAGAAGAAATGAAAAAACTCAAACTTGAAAGAGAAAAAGGAAGAGAGGAAAAGGATAAAGAGAGAGCATTTCATAAGGGAAGAGAAGAGAGGCAGGAGAGAGAAAGGGAGCGAGAAAGGGAATTTGAGTTTAAAAAGCTGGAACTAAAACAAAAGGTTGGCCTTGACTCCATTGAAAGTTCTGAGGAGGAAGAATCTGACATCAACCCAGGACCTGTGGAGAGCTGTTTAAATTTATGCAAGCCCTCCCGAAGTTTGAGGAAAGGGTGTTAGAAGCATTTTTCATTTCTTTTGAAAAGATGGCTAAACAGATGAGGTGACCGAAAGAAAACTGGACGCTGCTCATGCAAAGCAGGTTGATGGGAAGAGCTCATGATGTTTATGCTATGCTTTCTGAGGAGGTTTCTGCAGATTATGAGATGGCAAAAAAGGCTATTCTCACTGCTTGTGAGTTAGTCCCTGAAGCTTACAGGCAGAAATTCGTGAACTTCCGGAAACAGCCTGGGCAGACTTCTATAGAATTTGAGAGGGTAAAGCAAATTAATTATGATTGTTGGATGCAGACACTAAAGGTAGAGGCCACATATGAGATCCTTAGGGAAATAATTCTGCTGGAAGAATTTAAAAATTCAATCCCTCTGTTTGTAAGAACTCATGTAGAGAACCAGAAGGTTTCAACAGCCAGACAGGCAGCTGAAATTGCTGATGATTACGAGCTTGTTAACAAGTCCAAACCCTTTGTCCATCACCCCCACAAACCCAAGAAGGATAGAAAAGGTGGGAGGGTGAAAGGAAGGCTAGTAGCCAGGGACAAGAAGAGACAGTCAGGAACACCCCGGGATCTCCTCCTCAGGCCAGAAAGGAAGATGCTGAGGGTAGAAGTGAAGTCTGAAAGCCGAAGTGTTTCCATTGCCACAAGGTGGGTACACCTTCATGCAGAATGCTGGAAGTTGCAGGGTAAACCCATGGTACTCATTTGGGTACACAAGGCCAATGCAAAGAAAGGGGTCCTGACCAAGAGTACGACAGATCAAGCTGTAGCTCTGACTGCAGCTGTAAGGTCAAGTACAAAAACCATTGTGAGTGCAGGGGATGTGAACAGGATACCTGAGAGTTATAGGGAATTCTGGTCAAAAGGAAAAGTAACTCCTTATCCCTCAAGTAAGGCAGGTAAACCTATATTTACACTTGGCGATATAGGAGCCACCCAAACTCTTTTCCTGGGGAAAGGCATGACTTTTCCACCAGAGAGCGCACTGAATGCCAAAGTTTTAGTGAATGGTATCGTCGGGGAGTATATACCCATACATTTGTATCAGGTGAACCTGGATTGTGACCTATTGTCTGGAACGGTAACCATAGGGGTTGTCCATAGTTTGCCTGTAGACGGAGTTGACCTACTCCTGGGGAATGATTTGGCCGGAGCAAAAGTAGTAGCTTCTCCAGTAGTTAGGGAAAGACCAAGTGAAGTCAAAGAGACAGAACAGTTGCAGGAAAAAGTTCCAGGAATTTTTCCTTCATGTGTTGTGACCTGAGCAACGGCTAAACAAGTTCCGTTGTCGGAGGTTAAAGTGGTACCACAGATGGATACCTGAATATCTGAAACTTGCTCTGGGGATTTGGATATTCCAAAGGAAATGTTCAGTAATTCTTCCCTGATCAAGGCTCAACAAGCCAATCCAGAGTTAAGTAAAATGGCACAACTGGCTCTAACTGAAGCTGAAGCAAAGGGAGTTCCGGAAGGCTACTATATTAAAAGTGGGATTCCGATGAGGAAGTGGAGACCTCCTCACAGACCTGCGGATGAAAAATGGACAGTAGTTCACTAGATAGTGGTGTACTGCCCATGTATCGCCGGGAAATATTAAGGATAGCCCATGAAATTCCTATAGCGGGACATTTAGGGATCCGGAAGACCCAATCGCATTTAAGTTGACATTTTTACTGGCCAGGTCTTTACAAGGACGTGGTGCAGTTTTGTAAAACGTGCCATACATGCCAGATTGTGGGAAAACCGCAACCTGCCATAAAATCGGCACCTCTAATTTCCACACGAGTTTTTGTGGAACCATTTAATAGGGTGTTGGTAGACTGTGTGGGACCTTTACTGAAAACAAAAGCGGGACATCAATATATACTCACTATTAGGGATATGGCTACTCGGTTCCCAGAGGCCATTCCTTTGAGAACAATATCTGCTAAGGTAGTGGTAGAAAAGTCAGCTCAGTTCCTCAGTAGATATGGATTACCAATTGAGATTCAGTCGGGTCAAGGTTCCAATTTTATGTCTAAAATTTTCCAAGAGGTTATGAGTAATCTGGGTATAACACAGTTAAAGTCTTCAGCATACCATCCACAGACACAAGGGGTTTTAGAACGGTATCATCACCCTTAAAACGATGATCAGGGCATACTGTCATGAATATCCCCATGATTGGGATAAAGGCCTAGAATTTCTTTTATTTGCCACTAGGGATTCACCTAATGTGTCAACTGGTTTTAGTCCTTTTGAATTACTTTATGGACATGAGGTAGGAGGTCCTCTAAAACTAATCAAAGAAACGTTTTTAGAGCAGAGGGACAAATCTTCCGTGTTAGATTATGTATCTGCGTTCTGGGAGCAGCTCATGAGAGCCTGCAAAGTGGCTCAGGAACATCTGAAAGCTTCCCAAACAATCATGAAGAAATGGGCAGACAAGCATGCCAAGGCCCGAACATTTCAACCAGGGGATGATGTGTTATATTACTGCTTTTACAGGGTGAACTGCTGAAAGCACGGTTCGGTGGACCATATAGAGTAGTCAAAAAGAATGGTAAAGTAAATTATTTGATTGACACCCCAGATCACCGGAAAAAGAATCGGCTGTGTCACATCAATATGTTGAAATAATATCACTGCCGGGAGGAGGATAAGCAAGCACAGGTATGTCAGGTTTTAGGGACAGTGAAGGATGAAAGGGATAGTGAGGATGAGGCAAAAGGGGGCAGAGACAATTCTCAAATTGAACCTCCTACTATCCGGTTAGCTAATACTGAATTGTTAGGAAGATTAAACACTATGCTTACATGTTTAGATGCAGAACAAAGAGAAGACCCAACAAGGCTACTCACAACATTTAAAAGGAGCCTGTAGAGACAAACTAGGATGTTCAACCTCAGCTATACATGATGTGGATGTAGGAGAATCCTCTCCTATAAAACAGCATCCTTATTGCTTAAGTCCAGAGAAACAGGCCCAGGTGAAAGCAAAAATCCAATACATGTTGGAAAACCACCAAACCACCTGTCAAAGTAGCTGGAGTTCCCCAGTTGTGTTTAGCCTAAGCCTGATGGTTCAACTAGATTTTGCATAGACTACAGAAAGGTAACCAAGGCAGACTCCTACCCAATTCCTCGCTTGGAAGACTGTATTGACAGAGTGGGCAGTGCCATGTGTCTTACAAAGATAAATTTGTTAAAGGGATACTGGCAAGTTCCTTTAACACCCTGAGCTAAAGAAATGTCGGCTTTTGTCACATCAGACAGTGTTTTCCAATGCCGAGTGATGCCATTCGGGCTAAAAAGTGCCCCAGCAACTTTTCAGAGCCCAATGAACTAAGTGGTAGCCAGTGTTGCTAACCATGTAGTTTACCTTGATGATGTGCTGGTATACAGTGACACTTGGAAGGACTACTTGGAACAACTAGAAGCTCTATTTAGAAAATTACAATTGATTGATTTGATGGTAAACCTTGCCAAAAGTAAATTCGCAAAAGCATATGTAACCTACCTAGGGCATATAGTAGAGCAAGGACAAGTGTTTCCAAGAACAGCAAAAGTACAAGCATTGATGGTGTTCCCTGCCCCTAAGACTAAACCGGAAATCATGAGATTTTTGGGGATGTGTCGTTTCTACCGCAAGTTTGTCCCGAATTTTAGCACTATAGCTGCTTCGCTGACGGATTTGCTACAAAAAAGGAAAGCCAAGATAGTGTGGTCAGGTGAATGCCAAGCATCTTTTGAGATGCTGAAAGCCATTTTGATTGATGAACCAATGTTGGCTGCCCCAAATTTCACTAAGCCCTTCAAGGTAGCAATTGATGCTAGTGACCTGGGGGTCGGTGCAGTCCTATTACAAGAAGATGAATCGGGCATAGAAAGGCCAGTGGGATACTTTTCCAAAAAGCTAAATTGACACCAAAAGTGATACTCTACAGTGGAAAAAGAAACCCTGGACTTACGACTAGCTCTTAAGCATTTTGAAGTATATGTCCGCCACGACCACAGAGATACACTGGTATATACAGATCATAACCCCTAGCCTTTGTGGAAAATTTCAAAATCAGAATGCCAGACTATTATGATGGAGTTTACTATTGCAGACCTATCACTTAAAGATTATCCACAATGTGGGGAAAAATTATGTAATTGCTGATGCTTTGTCTGGAATTTAACTTTGCTTTGAGTTATCTGAGTACAAAGATGGTACAAAGCAGAACTGTATTAGTTACAGGTAAAGAGTGAATGAGAATGAGTGTGTAAATGTGTTTTCATTTTTTTTCTTTTTTTTTTCCACACTGTGTAATGAAATGCATTTGAAAATGGTGTTTCGTTCCTCCAAGTATGGAGGTTTTATGAAAGTACTTCCATTTTTTTAATCTTTGTGAGGACTCGTGTTTTAAAATTGAGGAAATGGATTCCTTTGGAAGACTGAAGTGATTCCATAGATGCTGGATTCTGTGTTTTTTAAAAGGTCACTGGAAGGACTTTGGGATTTTGTTTAAAAACACTTATTGGAAGTCACATGTCTTCAGCTACGTAAACAGCAAGTGCCTTCTGACTATGGGAGTTGTTTACAGAGAACTGACATGTCAAGATTTATGGTGATCAAGAGTTGGTTTCGTTTTGAATTGTTTTGAGTCAGTCTACTAAAAGAGAAGACCAATTCATCCTTTCTCCACCTCTCTGAGAAATCCTGAGAATCCAGTATGTGAAATTTAAAGCAGGCAGCGTGGTCAAGGCATTGCCCTGAGGAATGAACCAGGCTGTCACTTATTTTGTTCAGCTGAAACAGGCGCAATGTTTGTACATATTATTCCTGTCTGCAAAGAACAGGGCCCTGTGTATTAATATATGTAGCTTCCAGTACGCGCAAATGTGCCACACTGCGAGCCCTGCTAACAATCTTAAATTGGTTGTCAGTGTAATTCTTAGCACACTGTGTATTGTTTAGCAAATGTTGTCCAATTGCGGAATCACATCTAATGTTGGACACTGTTTTGAGTTTTGCAAGCACGGGTTGGTTGGCCATTCGCTGGTTCATTTCTCAGGGCAATGCCTTGACCAATCAGAGTCAAGCTGCCTGGTTTAAATTTTAAACCAAGCTTGGCAGTTAACTGTCAGTCACTGTAAACTGGTGCATTCGCCATGGCAACACCTCTACCAATCAGAGTTCACTTGCCAACCAGTCAGCACTCTCTTCTCATGCAGTATAAGTTGTTGTTTTCCCTTACATTGGTTATTCTTGTGATTGTCCTGATGAATGCAAGACAGAAAGCTTCGACAACATATCTCTATTTTCAGCAATAATTAACAAGTATTTGGCCAAAGTATTCTTTTTTGTTTGTTTTTTGTAAAAAGATCTCTGCAGCGAAAACTACTTTATTTTGTCTTTAACCAGTGTGTTTGTGTGGGGAGCTTTTATATTTCAGTCTGTGTGTCAATGCTTTGCATCTTAACTGAATAATAAATTTATAATAAATTGATAATTTTGTTGTTTATTAAAGAAACCTGGTTGGTGGATTTTATTCTGAAATAAAAATAGAGTTGACCCTATCAGTAACTGGTAAATATTTAAATATATGTTGTGACCTGTGGAAAAGTGGAACTAGAGAAAGACAGTGAACTCCTCCCACCTTGGTCATAACAGGAGAGGGATTTAAGAAGACTGTTTGCAGTAGAGAGGAGAAGCACCGTGTTATCTTAGCATTCCAGGAGCAGGATCCAGTAGTGCTTCATGTGGTCCAACCTGATCTGGCGGTGAATGGTTAAACCAGTTGTCTGCCATATCTGTTCAAGACTGTTTCCCTTGGACTTAAGGGAGTGGAGATGAGGGCCATACCGGGGAAGCTGCCATGGTGAGCGAAAGTAATGTTTTTAATTGAAACTGTGGCATCAAAGGTGGAAGTGTGAGTGTAGTTGAGCCGATCAGTAGCTGCAGAAATGTTGTGAATGGAAGGTCAAAGGCTAGATGGTTGGGATCTTGAAAGTGCAGCTTTAAGTGAATTGACAAGAGTTTTTTTCCATCTCACCCAAAATCCACTTTGTTCAGCTGAAATTAGGAGGGTGGAATCCCAATTGCTGTCATAGTTCTGGATCTGCCTGAAGTTACTGGATGGCTGCTTCCCCAAGCAGTAACATTTATACATTACTGGGACAGCACAAGTGTACATGTTTCTACTCTTATTACTCTTATTTTTTCTTGAAGGTGTTGGTGCAATGACGTGGTCCCCTTTGGCCTGTGGCATTATTTCTGGAAAGTACGACGCAGGGATTCCTCCTTACTCTAGAGCTTCCTTGAAGGTACAGTAAACAAAAGCATAAATGTATTGCCAAATTCCAGTTCATTGCTGTAATTTTAAGGTTTAAGCCAACTGTAACCCTCTTATTGCCACCCTGGCTGAGGTACACATGCGTCAGGGTAGATTTGCGGTGGAATGTAATACAACAACAACATATTTATATAGCGCCTTTAACCAAATAAAATGCCCCAAGGCTCTTCACAGTAGCATTATAAAACAAAATATGATACCGAGCCACAGAGGGAGATATTAGGTCAGATGACCAAAAGTTTGGTCAGAAGTAGATTTTAAGGAGTGTCTTAAATGAGGAAATTGAGATAGAGAGGCGGAGAGGTTTAGGGGGAGAATTCCAGAATTTAGGTCCAAGGCAACTGAAGGCACAGCCACCAACTGTGGAGCGATTAAAATCGGGGATGCTCAAGAAGCCAGGGCCAATGTAGTCAGCAAGCACTGGGGTAATAGGTGAGCGGGACTTGGTGTAACTTAAGACACGGGCAGCATAGTTTTGGATGACCTCAAGTTTAAGGAGAGTAGAATGTGGGAGATCAGCCAGGACTGCATTGGAATAGTCAAGTCTAGAGCTAACAAAGGCATGAATGAGGGTTTCATCAGCAGATGAGCTGAGACGGGCAAAGTCAGGCGATGTTAGAGGTGGAAGAAGGCAGTCTTAGTGATGACGCAAATATGTGGCTGTGAGCTCATCTCGGAGTCAAATGTGACAGCCAAAGTTGTTAACAGACTCGTTTCGTCCCAGACTGTTACCAGGGAGAGGGATGGAGTCGGTAGTTATGGAGTGGAGTTTCGAGCGGGGACTGGAAATAATGGCTTCAGTCTTTCCAATATTTAATTGGAGGAAATTTCTACTCATCCAGTACTGGATGTCGGATAAGCAGTCTGATAATTTAGCAACAGTAGTAGAGTCGAGAGAAGTGATAGCGAGGTAAAGCTTGGTGTCGTCAGCGTACAGATGAAAATTAATGCTGTGTATTCAGATGATGTTGCTGAGGGTCAGCTTGTAGATGAGAAATTGGAAGGGACCAAGGATAGATTCTTGGAGCACCAGAGGTAACGGTGTGGGACAGCTGATTCTCTGGCTATGATTAGATAAATAAGAATGGAACCAGGTAAGAACAGTCCCACCCAGATGGACAACAGTGGAGAGGCATTGGAGGAGAATGGTGTGGTCAACCGTTTCAAAGGCTGCAGACAGTTCAAGAAGGACGAGGAGGGAGTCACATAAGATGTCACTTGTGACTTTGATTAAGAGCTCTTTCAATACTGTGACAGAAGTGAAAACCTGATTAGAGGGATTCAAACATGGATTTCTGGGAAAGGGGGGCATGGATTTGGGAGGCAACAACATGTTTAAGGACTTTGGAGAGGAAAGGGAGGTTGGAGATGGGGTAATAGTTTGCAAGGGCAGTGGGGTCAAGGGTCGGTTTCTTTAAGAGAGGGGTGATGATGGCAGAATTAAAGAAGAGAGGACAACACCTGAAGGAGAGAACCATTAACAATATCGGCTAACATGGGGACGGTGAAGGGAAGTTGGGTGGTCGGCAGTTTAGTGGGAATAGGGTTGAGGGAACAGGAGGTGGGTCTCATGGACAAGATGAGCTTGGAGAGGGCATGAGGGAGAGTAGAGAGAAAAGGTGTGAGTTCGGGCTAGGGCAGGGGGAGCATTATAGGACGTTTGGCCTGGAAAGGAGGGGCATGGTAGAGACAGTTGATTGGATAGTCTCGATCTTAGTGACCAAAATGTCCATGACCTCCTCATGCTTATTGTTGGAGGTGAGGGTGGAGGAGACAGGGGTTTAAGAAGACAGTTTGCAGCAGAGGTAAGAAACTGGTGCTTATCTTTGCGTTCTGGGATGATCCTGGAATAGTGAGCAGTTTTAGCAGGACCCGATAGTGTTTTATGTGGTCCCACTAAATCTGTAGGTGGATGGCTAAACCAGTTCTACACCATATTTTTTCAAGTCTGCGACCCTTGGACTTAAGGGAGTGGAGATGAGGGCGGTACCAAGTGAAACTGCCAGGATGAGAGAGAATAATGAATGATAAGACTATCTCTATCCATGTTCAGTTTATTTTGATAAACTATTGTAATAATTGTGTTTGGTGAGAAGGCTTTTGTTTGTGTTTTTCTTAATAAAACAATTTTTCAGATGAAAGTTAAAATTATATGTAGAAACAAAAGGAAAATTAGCATAAAGGAGTTGCAACAACTGCAATCATCTAAGTTACACCTCGTAATCTGCACACAGATGTAAAGAAATGTACAATTTTATCAACTGGTTTGAAATATAAAGGGAACCCATTATGTGACTGTTACTAGGGTAACAATGCTGAATTCACCCTCGTCATGTACAGTATAACTACTTCACCAACTCATAGAGAGTGATTGGGGTAACTGTAAAATTCTGTCTCCTGGTGTGGAGCGAACTGCCTCACCGACTCCAGCTCCTTAGTCATTTTTGAGAATAAACATGAGCTGGGCCATTGTATATTTACAGGGTTACCAGTGGTTGAAGGACAAGATTCTGACTGAGGAAGGCAGGCGACAGCAGGGAAAACTAAAAGAGCTGCAAGGCATTGCAGAGCGACTGAGCTGCACCCTCCCGCAGCTAGCAATAGGTAAGGATTTAAATATCACTGTCTGGAAATAGAGAAAAATGAGTTGTTCTCGGCAGCAGATTGGATTTACAATTCTTCCTTTATAACTTTATGACACCATGTGCTGAATTTTCCTGCCTATGGTGGCGGGTTTGGAGGCGGGGTGGTGGCCAAGAAAATAGCGGGGGAGCCGCTTCAGGATGGCTCCTCAACGCATTCCAGCTATTGGGAAGTTTCCCGGGGTGGCCTGGGAAACGGGTTGGCTTCCTGCTGAATGGAGGCAGACAGCCAATTTACATACTTAAGGCCCAAATTAGGGGCGATTTTGTGGCACCGCCAGCAGTTTGTCGGTGGTGGAACAGCGCCCCCCCCCCCCCCCCCCCCCCAGCCATGTGTGGACACCGTCACCTCTATGGAAGCAGCCTCCCTGCGACAGTCAAGGGGCCATCAGAGCCAGAGGCTCTCCATCCCAAAGAGGGAGCTACTGGCAGGAAAGGCCTCACCCTCGGCCCACGTACTTCCGCCGGGTTGGTTTCCCCTCCAGTCCGAGAGGCCTACCAGCTTGGCCCTTCTGAAATTTTTCTTTAAATTTTCACTTCCATGTTGAGGTGCCCTCGCACTCCCTGACCTGCCTTAGCAGCACCTTTCTCTCCCTCTGATTGGGCCGGCAGCACATGCGACGAGCTCGGAGGCAGCCAATTAGGAGGCCACATAGTGATGTATTGCTCCGCCGATCTCACTCCCAGCAAGTGCAGACGCTATGTGGTCCCAAAGCCCGTGGGAAAATCCAGGCCCATGCTGCTGTAACAGTCTGTGACACCGCATCATTTCTTCACCTGTCGGAAACATTGGTGAGGAAATTTGGGCACCCAATGCATGTGAATTTCCAATCACTTAAATTAATGGTTAGAAAGTTAGGCACAGCCCACTCTAGTTTCCAATCTGTGCTGTTAGTGGGTGAGGCTTCCCATTGGAACACAGGATCAGAAATTACTCTTGTAGTTTTAATCATACTGCAGCAATTTTTACCAGCTTTTATTATCATTTGGTGAAATCAATCCACAATTGAGTGCTTGTTGCAGTCCTTTCACTTGCAAGATCTCAGGTTAAAATCAAACTAAGAATGAGATGCTGGTCCTTTCACTGAGCTGGAAGACATTGTGTGTTAAAGCCGTGCTCTTTCACATTTGAAGTTCAGTCCAGATTAAGATAAAAATCATCTTTCTGACGAGGCAAGATGATGCAATGTTTGAACATCCCATGTTTTCACCTCAAATGTCAGGTCAATTCAACCTATCGCTCCTGGCTATCCCCATTTAATTGAACATCCTGACTTTCCCAGTGGATTTCAACAACAGCTATAGGCATTTTGCAGAGACTTCAGGAAAAATGGACATCAAACCAAAGAAGGAACAATTAGGAGGGATAACCAAAAGCTTGGCTAAAGAGGTTGGTTTTAAGGGGATGCCTAAAGCAAGTTAGGTGGGTGAAGTGACAGAGGAGCTGCCCCTACTATCCTAATGTTGTTGAATTTTAAAATGTAATCTGTTACGAGTGCTTCCATTTTTGTTAAATTTTCAAGATTTGTGCTTTAAAACTGAAAAGGAGTCCATGAATTTTTTTTTATAAGGGTCACTGAGAGGTCTGGATTGTAAACAGTTACTGGAAGGCACCTGTTTTCAAATAATTACCCAGCAGGGGTTGTTTTTGACTTGGGGCAAGATGTTTACAAAGAAGTGCCAGGTCACGATTTATAGGGGTCAGGAGGCTTGACTCTTGTGACATTGTTTTTGGTTTCACTTTGGACAGTGAGTTGGGTTATAGACAATGGTTTGAAAAGATAGTTGGTCAAAACTTGCCAAGGGAGCAACACCCAGCTCAATCTGTTCTAGTTCTTTGAAAAAGCCTGCCAGTTTTCCATCTCTTGAGAAGCTGAGATGCAAGTGTAAGAAACTGCCTGAAACCCCTGTTACTGCATTTTCCCTGGAAAGCCTGCCCAAACTGATCTTCAACGTCGTCTGACAAGAACTGTTCTAGGAAGATCCCAGTGACAGCCATCTATATGTATCGGGACACCAAGCTAAAAAGGACATCTGACATCTTTTCATATCTTTTTTTTTACTTCAAGAATTGGCGGGTATTTTGGCCAACTTTTATTTTGTTTTTTTCTTCTTGTACTAGAGCTCTAAAGAGTACATCTTTTTTTGGTATCTGAGCGTGTGTGTGTGAGGGACTAAGGTAAAAGGGAAGCTTTTATATTTCAATCTGTGTTTATGCTTTGCTTCATTACTGGTTAAGACTTGTTTTATAATAAACTGATAATTTTGTTGTTTATTAAATAAACCTGGTTGGTGTGTTTTATTCCGGGATAAAAGCAGAATCTATCATTGACCGTATCGGTAAATGGGAAAAAATTTAAATATATGTTGTGACCTGTGGAGAAGTTGAACTAGAATAAACAGTGTCCTCCTACCGCCTCGGTTATAACAACAAAGCCTCAGCCTTTACGATTGTCCAACAAGTTGGAGGTTCTTTCAGCTTGTTTGGATGAGACTGGGGGCTGCAGGGTGGATGAGCAACCTGACCATGGCACCATGGTACAGGAGGGCATTCAAGTGGAGGGGGAAAAAAGGACTGTAGTGGTAGTAGGGGATAGTATAGTTAGGGGGATTGACACTGTTCTCTGCAGCAAAGAGCAAGCATCCAGACGGCTGTGTTGCCTGCCCGGTGCCAGGGTTCGGGACATCTGCTCAGGGCTGGAGAGGAACTTACAGTGGGAGAGGGAAGATCCAGTCGTCGTGGTCCATGTAGGTACCAATGACATAGGCAGGACACGGAAAGAGGTTCCAAATTAAGAAGCAAAACCTCAAAGGTAATAATCTCTGGATTATTGCCTGAGCCACGTACAAATTGACATAGGGCAAATAAGATTAGAGAAATTGATGTGTGGCTCAAAGACTGGTGTGGTAGAAGTGGGTTCCGGTTCGTGGGGCAGTGGCACCAGTACTAGGGAAAGTGGTGGCTGTACCGTTGGGATGGTCTACACCTGAACCATGCTGGTTCTAGTGAACCGCATAACTAGGGAAGTAGAGAGGGTTTTAAACTGAATAATGGAGGCCAGGGATCAAATTTGGGAAGATATGGTAAATCGAGGAGTAGAGACAAGGCAAGAGAGAAAGATATTAATATGGGAAATAATAAACAGACTGTGACAGGAAGGGACAGAGCATACAAATCTAAGAGTAAATCAACAGACTTGAGGTTACAGAATAATAAAAGGACAAAACTAAAGGCTCTATATCTGAATGCATGTAGCATTCGAAACAAAACAAGTGAACTGAGAGCACAAATAGAAATAAATAAGTACAATCTAATAGCCATTACAGAGACATGGCTGCAGGACAACATGGATTGGGACCTGAATATTGAAGGGTAGATGGCATTCAGGAAGAACAGGAAACTAGGAAAAGGTAGATGGGTAGCTCTATTAATTAATGATGGTATTAGTGCAATAGAGAGCCATGGCCTAAGTTCAGGAGGCCAAGGTGTAGAAGCAGTTTGGGTAGAGATGAGAAATCATAAAGGCAAGAAGTCACTTGTGGGAGTGATGTACAGGCCACCTAACATGAACCACACTGTAGGACGGAATAAAGGAAGAAATAATGGCAGCTTGTCAGAAAGGTACTGCGATAATTATGGGGATTTTAACCTACATATAGACTGGAAAAATCAGATGGGAAGAGGTAGTCTAGATGAGGAGTACATAGAATGTTCTCTGGATAATTTCTTGGAACAATACATTCTGGAGCCAACCAGAGAGCAGGCTATACTGGACCTGGTATTATGTAACGAGATAGGATTAATTAATGACCACATAGTTAAGGCGCTCCTAGGTAGCAGTGATCATAATATGATTGAATTTTACATTCAGTTTGAGGGAGAGAAGAGTGGATCCAAGATTCGTGTTTTAAACTTCAATAAGGGCATTTCTGAGGGCATGAAAGCAGAGCTAACTAAAGTGAACTGGCAAATCAGGTTAAGGGATAGGTCAATAGAGATGCAGTGGCAGACATTTAAGGGGATACTTTAGAATACACAGAATAGATACATTTCAATGAGAAAGGAAAATTCCAAAGGTGGGACCCACCATCCATAATTAACTAAAACAGTTAAAGATAGTATCAAATTTAAAGAAAAAGCCTATAATTGCGCAAAGATGGGAGGCAGGTCAGAAAATTGGACAGAATATTAAAAAAAGCAAAGAATGACTAAAAGGTTGATGAGGAAGGTAAAATTAGAGTACGAGAGAAAGCTAGCTAGAAATATAAAGACAGATAGTAAGAGTTTCAATAGATTTTTATAAAAGAAAAGAGTTAACAAAGTGAGCGTCGGTCCTATAGAAAGTGAGCCTGGGGAATTAATAATGGAAACTAAGGAGATGGCAGATGAATTGTACAGATATTTTGCATCGGTCTTCACAATTGAAGATACGAGTAACATCTCAGTATTAGCTGTAAGTCAGGAAATGGAAAGGAGGGAGGAACTCAAGAAAATTACAATAACCAGAGCAGTGGTACTGTTGGAGCTGCAGGCTGACAAGTTCCTGGATCCTGATGGATTTCATCCTAGGGTGTTAAAAGAAATGGCTAGTGAGGTAGTTAATGCATTAGTTTTAATTTTCCAAAATTCCAATGTTCCGGGGTACTGATCCTTCCGGCGTGACAGAGGTAAGAAAGGATATCCCGGGGGGAATGTCCAGCGAGGCCATATGGGTAGAACTTAGAAATAAGAAAGGGGTGATCACTTTGATGATATTCTATAGGCCCTCCAATAGTCAGAGGGAAGTGCAGGCACATATATGTAGGGAAATCACAGATAGGTGTAGAAATTATAGGGTTGTAATAGTAGGTGATTTTAACTTCCCTAGTATTGACTGGGACTGCCTTAGTGCTAAGGGATCAGATGGGGAAGAATTTGTTAAGTGTGTCCAGGATAGTTTTCTGAAGCAGTATGTGGATGACCCTACTAGAGATGGGGCTACACTCGACCTCCTCTTAGGAAATGAGGATGGGCAGGTGGTTGATGTATCAGTGGGGGAGCACTTTGGGACCAGTGACCATAACTCTATTAGCTTCAAGATAGTTATGGAACAGGATAGGACTGGTCCTCAGGTTGAAGTCCTAAATTGGGGGAAGGCTAATTTCGATGGCATCAGACAGGAACTCTCAAAAGTTGAATGGGAGAGGCTGTTTACAGGTAAAGGGACATCTGGCAAGTGGGAGGCTTTTAAAAATGAGATAGGAAGAGTTCAGGGCCGGCATGTTCCTGTTCGATGGAAGGGCAAGGCTGGCAAGTTTAGGGAACCTTGGTTGACGAGGGATATTGAGGGTCTGGTCAGGACAAAGAAGGAGGCATATGTCAGGTATAGGCAGCTGGGATCGAGCGAGTCCCTCGAAGAGTATAGGGGATGTAGGACTACACTTAAGAAGGAAATTAGGAGGGCGAAAAGGGGCCATGAGATTTCCCTGGCAGATGAGATAATGGAGAATCTTAAAAGATTCTATAAGTATATTAAGAGTAAAAGGGTAGCTAGGGAGAGAGTAGGTCCCCTTAAGGATCAGTGTGGCAATCTATGTGTGGAGCCACGGGAAATGAGCGAGGTCTTCAATGAATATTTCTCGTCCATATTTACCGTGGAGAAGGTCATGGAAGCTAGTGAGTTCAAGGGAGGGAACACCGATATCCTGGAGCATATCAATATTTACAAAGGAGGAGGTGCTGGAGGTTTTGAAGCGCATTAAGGTGGATAAATCCCCAGGGCCTGACAGGTGTATCCTAGGATGCTATGAGAAGCAAAGGAGGAGATTGCTGGGGCCCTGGCAGAGATTTTTGTATCATCGTTAGCCACGGGTGAGGTACTGGAAGACTGGAGGATAGCTAATGTTGTGCCTTTATTTAAGAAGGGCAGCAGGGATAAGCCAGGGAACTACAGGCCGGTGAGCCTTACATCACTGGTGGGAAAGTTACTGGAAGGGATTCTGAGAGACAGGATTTATATGCATCTGGAAAGGCATGGTCTGATTATGGATAGTCAGCATCGCTTTGTGCTTGGGATATCATGTCTCACGAATTTGATTGAGTCTTTCAAGGAGGTGACCAAGAGGATTGACGAGGGAAGGACGATGGACGTTGTCTACATGGACTTTAGCAAGGCCTTTGACAAGGTCCCGCATGGTAGGCTGGTTCAGAAGGTTTGAACACATGGGATCCAGGGTGAACTAGAAAATTGGATACAAAATTGGCTTGGTGATCGGACGCAGAGGGTGGTAGTGGAGGGTTGTTTTTCAGATTGGAGGCCGGTGACCAGTGGTGTGCTGCAGGGATCGGTGCTGGGCCCTCTGTTGTTTGTCATATATATTAATGACTTGGATGTGAATGTAGGGGGCATGATTAGTAAGTTTGCAGATGACCCCAAAATTGGTGGTATAGTAGACAGTGAAGAAGGTTGTCTAAGGTTACAACAGGATATAGATAAAGTGGGCAAGGGAGTGGCAAATGGAATTTAACGCACACAAGTGTGAAGTGATGCATTTTGGGAAGTTAAACCAGGGCAGGACATATACAGTGAATGGCAGGGCCCTGTGGAGTGTTCTTGAGCAGAGAGACCTTGGGGTGCAAGTACATAGTTCCCTGAAAGTGGCAACACAGGTAGACAGGGTGGTGTAGAAGGCGTATGGCATGCTTGCCTTCACTGGCCAAGGCATTGAGTACAAGAGTTGGGACGTCATGTTACAGTTGTACATGACGTTGGTTAGGCCGCATTTGGAGTACTGTGTGCAGTTCTGGTCGCCGCACTACAGGAAAGATGTGATTAAGCTAGAGAGGGTGCAGAAAAGATTCGCAAGGATGTTGCCTGGTTTGGAGGACTTGAGTTATAAAGAGAGCTTGGATAGGCTGGGTCTGTTTTCCCTGGAGTGAAGGAGGCTGAGAGGGGACATGATCGAGGTATATAAAATTATGAGAGGCATAGATAGGGTAGAGAGCCAGAGTCTGTTTCCCATGGTAGGGGTGACTAAAACTAGAGGGCATAGATTTAAGGTGAGAGGGAGGAGGATTAAAGGGGTAAATTTTTCACACAAAGAATGGTGGGTATCTGGAATGAGCTGCCTGAGGAGGTGGTGGAGGCAGGAACAGTAGCGACATTTAAGAGCCATCTGGACAGGTACTTGAATGAGCAAGGTATAGAGGGATATGGAATTAATGCAAGCAGGTGGGATTAGTATAGATAGGTATTATGGTCGGCATGGACACGGTGGGCCAAAGGGCCTGTTTCTATGCTGTACGACTCTATGACTCTAAAATTCCCTAGATTCGGGGAAGGTTCCGTTAGATTGGAAAATGGCAAATGTAACTCCTTTGTTCAAAAAGGGAGGGAGACAGAAAGCAGGAAACTACAGGCCAGTTAGCTTAACATCTGTCTTGGGGAAAATTTAGACGGTATTATTAAAAACAGTATAGCAGGGCATTTAGAAAAAGTCACGGTAATCAGGCAGAATCAACGTGGTTTTGTGAAAGGGAAATCATGTTTAACCAATTTATTGGAGTTCTTTGAGGGAGTTACATGTGCTGTGGATAAAGGGGAACTGTTGGATGTATTGTACTTAGATTTCCAGAAGGCATTTGATAAGGTGCCACATCAAAGGTTATTGCAGAAAATAAAAGCTCATGGTGTAGGGGGTAACATATTGGCATGGATAGAAGATTGGGTAGCTAACAGGAAACAGAGAGTAGGCATAATGGGTCATTTTCTGGTTGGCAGGATGTAACGAGTGGTGTGCCACAGGGACCTGTGCTGGGGCCTCAACTTTTTACAATTTGTATAAATGACTTAGATGAAGGGACCAAAGGTATGGTTGCTAAATTTGTTGATGACACAAAGATAGGTAGGAAAGTAACTTGTGAAGAGGACATAAGGGGGCTACAAAGGGATATAGATTGGTTAAGTGAGTGGGCAAAAACCTGGCAAATGAAGTATAATGTGGGAAAGTGTGAAATTGTCCACTTTGGCAGGAAGAATAAAAAAGCATATTATCTAAATGGTGAGGGATTGCAGAGCTCTGAGATGCAGAGGGATCTGGGCATCCTAGTGCATGAATCGCAAAAGGTTAGTATGCAGGTACAGCACATAATTAGGAAAGCTGATAGAATGTTATCGCTTATCGTGAGGGGAATTGAATACAAAAGTAGGGAGGTTATGCTTCAGCTATACAGGGCATTGGTGAGACCACATCTGGAGTACTGTGTACAGTACTGGTCTCCTTATTTAAGGAAGGATGTAAATGCGTTGGAAGCAGTACTGAGAAGGTTTACTAGACTAATACCTGGAATGGGCAGGCTTGATTGAAACATATAAGATCCTGAGGGGTGGCTGTGGAAAGGATGTTTCCCCTTGTGGGAGAATCTAGAACTACGGGTAACTGTTTAAAAGTAAGGGGTTACCCATTTAAGAAGGAGATGAGAAGAAATTTTTTTCTCTGAAGGTCGTGAGTCTTTGGAATTCTCTTCCTCAACAGAGGAAGCAGAGTCTTTGAATATTTTTAAGGCAGAGGTAGATAGAGTCTTGATAAGCAGAGAGGTGGAAGGGTATCGGCGCAGGTGGAAATGTGGAGTAATCAGTTCAGCTATGAACTTATTGAATGACAGAGCAGGCTTGAGGAGCCGAGTGGCCTACTCCTGCTCCTAATTCGTATGTTCATATGTAACTCCAAGCCTCAAACTATTGTTTCCAAGATGTTTGTTTTCTTCAATACTTTTTTAATTGAAAGGATTATTGTATTTAATGGTACAGCTTTTAAGGTTTAGGTTGTGTACAGCTGTTAATCCTTCTAATTGAGAATGGAAAAGAAATAAAGCACATATCAGACCAAAACCTTCGCAATTTGTATTTGTGGAAACTGTACCAAACGTTAAAATCTTTAGAAGCCCATAAAATGGTAGAAAAATAAATATATTAGAATATTATAGTATTACATATAATAGATTTTTGGGACCCAAGACCTAGATGTTGGAGTTTGCAGGTTGGGAGAGATGCCTTGCAGATGAATAATTGCTTTTCTCTCTCCTTCGGGGTAAATTTGCCGCTGTTCTTGTACAACATTTAACATACTCAAATACTAAATTCTCCGCTATTTAAAGCGGATTGACTAATACAAATAGCACGGAGAAGTGCTTGGTACGAGCGTATCAAATACCCGTATGAGAACCAAAACATCGCCTCAGAATAGATCCTGTAATTGAAACTAACTGCCAAAAGTAAAACCTTTAGTGAATACAATTCTTTCTCATAAAATTAAGTACAGAAACTACATTAATTTAAAAGGTGAAAGTAGGTTCAATTTCCCTGCCCCTCCACCATTCCTTCAATCTTACCTATACTGCTGTGCAGTGGTCCTACACAGGAAAGACCTGAGACTTCTGGCTCTGAATGACCAGCTTGAGACCTGGGAGCAGTTGATTTGCTCGGCCTCGCAACCATCAGGGAGTTTGTGCGTACAAAGCAACATCCAAACGGCCACTGAGACTTTAAGCTACATTAAAAATCTCTCTTGCACATCTTGGTGGAAATCTCACTTACACATGCACATAGATGATTGAAAAGATGATGAAAAGTTGGCAAGCAGAATGTTCCCTCAGACCCTAAATAGAAAGAGTGCATTGTTACAGCCAGGTGAGGAGGGGGTCTCAGACTCCCCTCTTGCCCTTCCTCTTATTTGACTGCAGCAGGGTTTATTCTTTTTAAATAGTGATTGTGCTTGCCACCTCTGAGTGTTTTACCATTTTACTTTTACTGTGATTGTGAAAGAACCAATCAGACAGGTTTTCTTGAGTTTAAACAAGAAAGAGGTAGGTTTATTATACTTAACGCTCTAACCCCGATTTAAAAATACTAAAAAAAATTGCTACACATTCACGCACACATTCACATACACACAAATAGATTTGGTGGTTGGATTAAGGTCCAAAATAAATGGAACTTAAATACTGTGAAGTCTGTGAAGTGGATGATCCGGTAGTCCTCGGCTGAAGCTGTATTCTTGAAGTTCTCACTGGTCAAAGTGCACTTTGTGATTGGCCTGCTTTGCTCAGGGTTTTCTTGAAGGCAGAATTGTAGTTGACTCTCTTCCCCTGGCCACTGGCTTTAGCAGTTTGTAGGCTTGGAGGGTCCACAGTTGCAGACGGTTTTCAAACTTGATGTTTTCTGAAAAAAGAGAAAGGGAAGCGCGCAGCTTTCTCTGCTGCTGCAGTCTCTGAGTTACTCCTTGTCTTCTGTCTGTGTAACAAAACTTCCGTTTTTTCAGAGATGGACAGTCACATGGTTCTCTCAATCATCTTTGTTTTTATTGAGATACAAGGTTCAGAATTGGCTCCACGGATTCCAGGATGCCAGTATTTACACAGAGGGGTTTGCTCTTTCAAAGTCAATGTATCAGGATGGCCTTAACTGTCGTGCTAATGAAGCAATCCTAGGTAATTCAATTACTAAGAGCAAGCCATTGTTCTGGGTCCAGGGCTTCTCAGACTTCTGTCTGCAGTTCAGTCTCCTGGTATTTCAGATGCAAATTGCTGTGGCCATCTTGACTGCTAGTTTTTAAAAAGTTACTGTAGGATTTTTCCCATTAAAAGTCTAATGTCAGTTTCCAAATGATGAAATTAACATTACTCATTTGGCATATGGGATTTTCTTGACAGCATTTTAAGGTATTTTCTCCAAGATGCTGGGCAGGTGTCATCAGACAGAGACAACAGCCTCCAAGCAGCAGGCTTCCCATTTTAATTTACTCTTGTGCCACCAGTGATTTGAAATGTTCATAGGAAGAAGACCCATGCTTTCCACTGCTTCTCAGACAGCTGTTCTTGAGTTCAGTGTCTCATGTCCCAGACAACATTGCAGGTATGGAGCTCACCTCCTTTTATGCTGTTAGGTGGTACTGGACGTAACATGGACCTGCTTCTGACTATACATTATCAAGATAAAAGCATGTACAGTATTCATTGTCTAATCGTCCTGTGTTCTTCTTGCAGCCTGGTGTTTAAGGAATGAGGGAGTTAGTTCTGTGCTAGTAGGAGCTTCCAACACTGAGCAACTTTTGGAAAACATTGGAGCAATACAGGTCAGTATCTCAGCTTAGTCAAGCAGCTGCTGTTGTCCTCAAAGACACTGCAGCAGCTGTAACCAGCTTGTATACCTTGCTTTTGGCTGTTGAGCAAGATCTGCACTTCCTGCATGTATAAACCTACGTGAATACAAGTATCGAATCTATATTGTACAAAAATTGCATGGCATTTGTAAAAGAGACAGATTGATTGCATTCGCGATGGGCATCATTTACCCTGGAAGAATGAAGTGTTGTTAATTTTCCCATCACTAGCACAGCTTGTCAATTCAAATAATAGAAAGTTAGTCAGTTAGCTGAAGACCAGACGAGGTTACAGTTTCAAGGGTAACCTGTTACTGGAACGCCCCAAATCTTGGTTGGCTTCCTCAGATTTTCTTCCCCTCTGATATTTCCAGCATTTGCAATTGTTTTTATTACTTGTTTTTTTTTTTCTCTCGCCACTTCGCCCTTACCTGCTTCTCTTCTAAGTACTTGTTAGGGTACAGCATCTCACTCAAATATCCTTTCTTCCTGCAAATGTCGATGTTCAGAAACAGCAAACTATTCAATCGCAGCCACCCCAAATCCTGTTCTCAACCAACATTCATGCCTGCACACTTCCAGCAGGTTTTGCTGGATCATTTTACCCAGGAGTGCAGACTATGTAGTCTGCTTCTCACTACCACAGTTGAGATAGGGTAACTCAACAGAGACTAGGGACCTTCTTGGTCTGTGTAGTTCTGCTACTCACTGGATGAACTAACTGAGCCTTGCTACCTTTTGTTAGTTCAAATATTGTTTTCTTTGCTCTGAAGGAGGGCTGATACTGGATGCCTGAAATGGAAAGTTCTTGATTCCCCAAGACAAAATTTCCCTGCCATAATGAGCACCAAATTTATACAAAATAAGCGTGAGTGTAGTTTTATTGTGGTTACAAAGGCTTTGGGGTAAAATGAAACTTACTGTTAATTCTTCCCCCCAGGTTCTTCCCAAGTTATCCTCATCAGTTGTGCATGAGATCGATGGTATCCTGGGAAACAAGCCGTACAGCAAAAAGGATTATCGATCCTAATGAGGGATTCCAATGGGCCTGGACTGTTATCATTTCAAAAGTAATCTTCTTTGCCTGCTTGAGCTGTAACTGAAGTTAATACCAGTATGCTTCTGACAAAGGAATTAAACTTCAAGTTCCTGATGCTACAGAAAAGGATCAAACAAGAAAAAATATGCCACAAACCAGTGCGGGCAAGGCACAGCTGGTTCAATGGCCTGTCTGTTACCTTTGCTATTTTTTTAAACTTTTTTTTTCTTAATGCAAAATATCACAGGGTTGCAACAGGTGTGGCATTAAAATTAACATCCAATTTGACTAGTTTTCCCTGTGATGAAAAACGTGTTGCACCGATTATTTCAAAGAAGAGCTACTGCTGTATATTGAATCTTGTTGATCATGAGTATAATGTAAGGCACTCTGCTGGAACCTGCATTTAGCAGATTTGACTGTAATCTAATTGCTTCCTAGGAAACCAAATCAACCAGGGTTTTTACCCCAAAAAATAGTGTTGTGAGGTTCTAGATCTGCACACTTGTGTATATGTTATATACATGCAATTATATATATATATATATATCTATATATATATATAGATATATATATATATACATATTTCTATATAAAAAATATGGGCCACATGCTTGGTGACCTTTCAGAAGCCATCTCTGATGCATACATCTATTAAGTGTCAGAGATGCTGATTTAAAAAAAAAATTAAAAACTTAATGATATAACATAACTTTGTGACACAATTGAGCATTGTGTCCTGACAACCTGCTGTACATATGTGACGGTAACAGAGTTTGGTTTTACTTGCCAACAACTTGTAGAACTGTAGACTTAAAACAAGCAGTGGCTCTTGCCTGATCTATGCATGAATCTATTCTAATCAGGATCCGTGTATATGTATATGCTGCTGATTATGTAAATGCTATGAATTCATGGGCTGTTTTGAAAAGATCATATTACAATAAAGAGACTGATATTGGATAGATTGGGGATTGGACATTCAAAGAAACTATTGCACTTTTATAACAGGCCATTATTTTGAATGCTTTTTCCCCTTTTTTTGTTGTTTTTTCCCTCCCTTCCAATCCTGTTACCCACCCAGTGTAATATAGAGCAAGTGGCATACTGTCTGAGGTGCTAACCTTTGATGAGACATTAAACCAAGGTCTGACCTGACTGTTCAAGTGGTTCAAACATATATTAAAGATCCAGTAGCACTATTCAAAGAGGAGCAGGGAATTCTTCTAGCACCTTGACCAACATTCTTCCCTCAACCAAGTGGGTGTGAATATACACCAATAAAAAGACACACAGTAACTGTGTTAAAAACAGAAAGTGCTGGAAATACTCAACCGGTCTGGCAGCATCTGTGGAGAGAGAAACAGTTAAAGTTGCAGGTCTGTGACCTTTCATCAGAACTGTGTTGTTTGGAGTTCTTGCTGTGTGTATAATGGCTGCCATATTTACTCAAAAAGCAAGTGTTTCTATAAATTCACTTCAGGTGAAGCTTTGAGAGATGTAATCCAGACCCTATAAATGCACATCTTTCTTTTAGCCATGTTGCTCTTTTGCTCCTGATCAACTCATTGTGCTTCCTAAGGCCACATGAGGACTGGTTGGGGAGTAGGGGGTAAAATGTTTCCTTTTACAATTCCATTTAACAATGCAGCTAACATTTTAACCCCTCTGAAGACCAGTGCAGTTCTACTGAGCCATGTTCGAGAATGATAGATTAAATTGCCCTTAAATTGTGAATTATTAAAACATTTTGCTTATAGAGCTCAATCTTTAGGGAACAGGATCATTGGGTCTAAATGTTAAAACAATCTAAAACCCCTGCAACCACAAGAAGTTCTGGTTATTTTTTCCCAACTCCTCCTCAAACCTTTCCTGAGGCATTGACACTTTGCTAGGATATAGAATAATACAGCACAGAAGAAAGCCATTCAGCCCATTGTGTATCTGCCAGCTCTTTGGTAGAGCTATTCAATTAATTCCACTTTACTGCTCTTCACCCATAGCCCTGTAATTTTTTCCCCTTCAAGTATTTATCCAGTTCTCTTTCGAATGTTACTGTTGAATCTGCTTCCACCCACTCCCCCTCCTTTCATGCAGTGAATTCCAGATCACAACAACTTGCTGTGTTTAAAAAAAAAATGTTTTTTCATGTCACCTCTGGTTCTTTTGCCAATTACTTTAAATCTATGTACTTTGGTTACTGACCCTTCTGCCACTGGAAACAGAACTATCAAAACCATTCATGATTTTGAACACCTCTACCAAATTTCCTCTTAACCTCCACGGCACTAAGGAAAACAACTCCAGCTTCTCCAGTCTCTCCACATAACTCAAGTGTCTCATCCCTGGTCCCATTCTAGCTTATCTCTTCTGCTCCCTCTCCAAGGCCTTACATCCTTCTGATAGTATGGTTCCCAGAATTCCAAAATTGAACACAACACTCGAGCTGGGGCCTAACTAGAGATTTATAAAGGTTTAGCAGAACCTCTTGCTTTTGTACAGTATTCTTTTATTAATAAAGCTAAGGAGCCCAAAATGCTTTTTTAACATCCTTCTCAACTTGTCCTGCCACCTTCAAAGATTTATGCACACACACCCCCAGGGTTGTTCCTGCACCCCTTTAAATTTGTATCATTTAGTTCATATTACCTCTGCTCATTCTTCCTTCCAAAATGTATCACTTCATGTTGTCAGCAAACTATTTAACCACATCTGAGCCTCACCTTGTCTCCCGGTAACACTTGCAGCATGAATCATTGGATAGCAAATGGGACTGGGAACCCTGATTGAACATCTCACTATACCAGGATCACTCAGGTCATAAGAATATAAGAAATAGGAGTAGTTCATTCAACCCTTCGAGCCCGCTCTGCCGTTCAATGAGATCATGGCTGATCCTTCTACTTCGACACCATTTTCCTGCACTATCCCTGTAACCCTTGATGTTTTTAATAGGTAGAAATCTGTTGATCTCAGTCTTGAACATACTCAACAACTGAGCTTCTGCAGCTCCTGGGGCACCTCTGATGAAGAAATTCTTCCTCATCTCAGTCCTAAATGGCCTTCCCTTTATTCTGAGACTGTGGCCCCTGGTTCTGGACTCCCCAGCCAGGGGAAACATCCTTCCTGCATCAACCCTGTTGAGCCCTGTAAGAATTTTGTATATTTGAATGAGCTCACCTCTCATTCTTCTAAACTGCAGAGAATAAACGCCCAGTCTATTTAATCTTTCCTCATAGGACAATCCCTCCATACCAGGAATTAGTTTGGTGAACCTTCGCTGCACTCCCTCTATGGCAAGTATATCTTTCTTTAGGTAAGGAGACCAAAACTGCACTCAATACTCCAGGTGCGGTCTTACCAAGGCTCTATCTAATTGCAGTAAGACATCTTTACTCCTATATTCAAATCCTTTTGTAATGAAGGTCAACATACCATTTGCCTTCTTAATTGTTTGCTGTACTAGCATGTTAGCTTTCTGTGACTCATGAACAAGGACACCCAAGTCCCTTTGAAATTCAACACTTCCCAGCCTCTCACCATTTAAAATATAGTCTGTATTTATGTTTTTCCTATCAAAGTTGTTATGGCCAGGTGAGAAAGAGGTCTAAGGTTCCCTTTCAGCCTTCACCTGGTCTTACCATAACAGGGTTTAATTTTTAAAACACTGTGTTTTTAGCTCCCCCTTGGTGAATCCTTGTTCACCACTTTTCAATTATAAGGCAAAGAAACCAGCACAAACAGGTGTTCTTAGGTTTAAAGAAGAAAATTGGATATTTATTTAACATACTTAAGCTCTAATTCGGTTGGTGCTTACGGATACACAACGCGCCCACGCTAGCATGCATACGCGATACACACATGCAAATAGAGACAGAAAAGAGCAGGAGAAAAATAAAGTGGAAAAATTTGAGGCAATATCTGAAGAGTTTTTGATACGGTTGTTCGAGCTGACTGTTGAGTCCTTGATTGTAAGTAGATCTTGCTTTTCATTGGGGCCCAGTAGTCATCTTAAACCTTGCTTGTTTAGGAGACTTTTCTCTCTTGAGCTTCATGTTTCTGAAGTGAATTCAGAGGCTTGTGAGAAAGAGATGGGAGCAGACAGGAAAGACCTCTTCAATCCATGAACAAACAGTCTTTCTGAGTTCAAACTGTTTGTACAATTCAGAAAACCCCAGTTTGCCAAGTGGGTTAGTCATGTGACTAACTGGCCTGACCATGTCTTGGATTGTATCTCCTTAGCAGTCTCTGGAATGCTCCTCTTGCACACAATACCTGGTGATCAAGGTCCCTTGTGGGTTGAATGTGTCAGGGAATGGTCTTGTCCTTCCAATCACCCTCTGTTAATATGCAAATATCTTTTCCAGACACGGCTGATCTATTTAACAAGTCCTTTCTTCACTCCAGTAACAGTGTCAAATCAATGTTCATGACAAAATTAATGTGCCTCATTCTTGGCAGGTGGGGTCGAGCATGACACCTTTACACCCAGCGGAATGAAATGCGATTTAAGAAAAGGTGCATTTCATTAAAAGGGTCAAGAGAATATATAAGATACAGAAAAAAACATGCATTTCTCTCATTCATTCACAAATCCTGAAACTTATTACAACTGCGCCCCCCCCCCCCCCCCCCCACTGCTTTTTGGCATACCAGTAAACATGTTCTTTTTGGGGGAAGTTTCTCTTCCGTTTGCCCATTTCCATTACCTCCTGCTGAGGTAATTTTTTTTTCAGAAGAGTCAGTAGTGGTTGGGTCTATCCTGCACTCTCTTTCAGTGCTTTGCTGAGTCATGCAAAGGCTTTTGACTTTGGGGGATGGGTGGGTTCTCTTTGGTTCTGACTGTGGGGGAGGATTCTTTGCTAATTTCCCCTTTGTCCCAGAGGACACTCCAGCCTGCAGGTACTTGTGCAGATCCTACTGCACGCCCCATGTGGCACTTCGACAGGTGAGGCATCACCTTCACAGTTTCTCTGCCCCCTAGAAGTCTTTATTTGTCTCTGCAGGTTCCTGTAAATGCTGTTAACAACTCTGGTGGGATGCTTCTAGTGTCTGTATTTACATAGGAGGATGTGGGGTCTAAGCTTTCACATTTTTCGGGGTTAGTAGAGCAACACCCTGTCTGGGTCTACTTCTAACCCTGTTTCTGCTTCTTCAGATCCAAGGGAAAAATGGTTGGCCACTAGCCTTAGGAATTCAGACTTCCTAGCCTTGCCACGTACAGTGATCCCACACTGCTCAGCCATTTTCCTCAACTCCTCCATAGACAGTGCTTTTAACTTATCCCAAGTTACTTCACCCTGGCTTGGGGAGCTACTAGCTTCAGTTATAGACATGTTAGTATTCAAGCACACACAATCACAAGAAAACCTGTATTGAAATCTTGCTCTTTTTTGTTTGGGAACAATTTTGCTTCCCACTTCCAATTTCTCTCGTTTGTTTGTGGGTCAATTCCGGACACGAGCACACAAATTTCTGTTATGACCAGGTGAGAAAGGAGTCTAGGAGTCCCTCTCAGCCTCCACCTGGTCTTACCGTAACAGGGTTTAATTTTCAAAACACCGTGTTTTTAGCTCCCCCTTGGTGAATCCTTGTTCACCACTTTTCAATTATAAGGCAAAGAAACCAGCACAAACAGGTTTTCTTAGGTTTATAGAAGAAAAATTTAAATTTATTAAACTTAAGCTCTAATTTGGTTGACATCTACGGATACACGACGCACCCATGCAAATGTTCATACGCATACGCGATACACACATGCAAATAGAGACAGAAAAGAGCAGAAGAAAAATAAAGTGGAAAAATTTGAGGCAATATCGGAAGAGTTTTTGTTACGGTTGTTCGAGCTCACTGTGGAGTCCTTGATTGTAGGTAGATCTTGCTTTTCATTGGGGCCCAGTAGTCATCTTAAACCTTGTTTGCTGTAGGAGACTTTTCTCTCTTGGGGTTCATGTGTCTTAGAAGCATAGAAAATAGGAGCAGGAGTAAACCATTCGGCCCTTTGAGCCTGCACCGCCATTCAATACGATCATGGCTGATCATCCAAACTCAGTACCCTGTTCCTGCTTTCTTCCCGGATCCCTTGATTCCTTTAGCCCTAAGAATTATATCTAACTCTTTCTTGAATATATTAAATGATGTGGCCTCAACTGCTTTCTATGGTAGAGAATTCCACAGGTTCACCACTCTCTGGGTGAAGAAATCCCTCCTCATATCAGCCCTAAATAGCTTATCCCTTTTCCTTAGATTGTGACCCCTCGTCCTGGATTCCCCTGCCATCGGGAACATCTTTCCTGCATCTAGTCTGTCCAGTCCTGTTAGAAATTTGTAGGTTTCTATGAGATCCCCTCTCATTCTTCTAACCTCTAGCGAATACAAGCCTATTTGACTCAATCTCTCTTCATACGTCAGTCCTGCCATCCCAGGAATCAGTCTGGTGAACCTTCGCTGCACTCCCTCCATAGCAAGAACATCCTTCCTCAGATGAGGAGACCAAAACTGCACAGAATACTCCAGATGTGCTACCAAGGCCTTGTATAATTGCAGCAAGACATCCTTGCTCCTGTACTCGAATCCTCTCGCTATGAAGGCCAACATACCATTTGCCTTCTTAACTGCCTGCTGCACCTGCCTGCTTACTTTCAACAACTGCTGCACAAGAACACCAGGTCTTGCTGCACCTCCCCCTTCCCCAATCCATTGCTGTTCAGATAATCTGCCTTTCTGTTTCTGCCACCAAAGTGGATAACCTCACATTTATCCACATTATGCTGCATTTTCCATGTATTTGCCCACTCACTCAACCTGTCCAAATCACCCTGGAACTTCTCTGCATCCTTCTCACAGCTCACACTCCCATCCAGCTTTGTGTCATATGAAAACTTGGGTATATATCATTTAATTCCCTCATCTATATCATTAATATATATTGTGAATAGCTGGGGTCCTAGCACTGATCCCTGCAGTACCCCACTGGTCACTTCCTGCCACTCGGAAAAAGACCTGTTTATTCCTACTCTTTGTTTCCTGTCTGCCAACCAGTTCTCTATCCATGTCAGCACCTTACTCCCAATCCCATGTGCTTGAATTTTGCATGCTAATCTCTTATGTGGGACCTTACCGAAAGCCTTCTGAACGTCCAAATACACCACGTCTACTGGTTCTCCATTATCTAATCTACTAGTTACATCCTCAAACAATTCCAGTAGATTTGTCAAGCATGATTTCCCTTTCATAAATCCATGTTGACTTAGTCCGATCATGTCATTGTTTTCCAAGTGCTCTGCTATTACATCTTTTATAATGGGCTCTAACATTTCCCCACTACTGATGTTAGGCTAATTCCCAGTTTTCTCTCTGCCTCCTTTTTTAAATAGTGGGGTTACATTAGCTACCCTCCAATCCATTGGAACTGTTCCAGAGTCTATAGAATTTTGAAAAATGACCAGCAATGCCATCTACTATTTCAAGGGCCACTTCCTTAAGTACTCTGGGATGTAGATTATCAGGCTCTGGGGATTTATTGGCCTTCCATCCCATCAATTTCCCTACTAATACTGATTTCATACAGTTCCTCCTTCTCACTAGACCCTATGATCCCCAACATTTCTGGGAGATAATTTGTGTCCGCCTTTGTGAAGACAGAAGCAAAGTATGTATTTAATTGGTCTGCCATTTCTTTGTTCCCCATTATACATTCCTCCATCTCTGACACACATTTGTTTTCACTAATCTTTTTGTCTTCACATTTCTATAGAAGCTTTTATAGTCAGTTTTTATGTTCTCTGCAAGCTTACTCTCATACTCTATTT
This sequence comes from Heterodontus francisci, assembly GCF_036365525.1. Classification (NCBI taxonomy): domain Eukaryota; kingdom Metazoa; phylum Chordata; class Chondrichthyes; order Heterodontiformes; family Heterodontidae; genus Heterodontus; species Heterodontus francisci. Next base: position 19,091,408 of record NC_090407.1, on the reverse strand, counting down.
TCCCCTTCTTAATCAATCCTTTTGTCCTCCTTTGCTGAATTCTAAACTGCCCCCCCATCCTCAGGTTTGCTGCTTGTTCTGGCCATTTTATATTTCTCCTCAGATCTAATACTATCCCTAATTTATTTTGTCAGCAACGGTTCAGCCACTCTTCCTGTTTTATTTTTGCACCAGACAGGAGTGAACAATTGTTGTAATTCATCCACGCACTCTTTAAATACTGGCCATTGCCTATGCACTGTCAATCCTTCAAGTAAGGTTCCCCAATCTATCATAGCCAACTCGCACCTCATACCTTCATAGTTTTCTTTATTTAGATTCAGGACCCTAGTCTCGGAATCAACTCTCTCACTGTCCATCTTAATGAATAATTTTATCATGTTATGGTCACTGTTCCCCAAGGGACCTCACACAACAAGATTGTTAACTAATCCTTTCTCATTACACAATACCCAGTCTCGGATGGCCCATTCATTTCTTGTTTAATGCCATCCTCTACATCACCACTGCTGTTTGGGGGTCTATAGACAACCCCCACCAACGTTTTCTGCCACTTGGTGTTTCTTAGCTCTACCCATACAGATTCCACATCAGGATTCTCTGAGCTAATATCCTTGCTCACTATTGTCAGTGGATTCAGAGGCTTGTGAGAAAGAGATGGGAGCAGACAGGAGAGCTCTTCTCAATCCAGGAGCAAACATTCTTTCTGAGGTTATACAATTCAGAAAACCCCAGGTTGCCAAGCAGATTAGTTATGTGACTAACTAGTCTGACCACGTCTTGGATTGTATCACCTTAGCAGTCTCTGAAATGCTCCTCTTACACACAATACCTGGTGCTCAAGGTCCATTGTGGGTTGAATGTGTCCGGGAATGGTTCTTTCGTCACTCCAGTAACAGTGTAAAATCAATGTTCATGACAAAATTAATTTTCCTCATTCTTAGCAAGTGGGGCCTAGCGTGACAAAGTGGATAATCTCTCTTTTCTCCACATTTTATTCCATCTGCCAAATTTTTGCTTACTCATTCAGCCTCTCCAAATCCCCTTGAAGCATCTTTGCATTCTCCTGACAACTCAGACTTCCACCTAGTTTTGTATCATCTGCAAACTTGGAAATATTACATTTAATCCCACATCCAAATTATTGATATAGATTGTGAATAGCTGAGACTCAAGCACTGATCTTTGTGGTACCCCACTAGACACAGCCTGCCAATCCAAAAATGACCCATTTATTCCTACTTCCTGTTTTCTGCCCGTTAACCAGTTCTCAATCCATGCCAGTATATTCCCCCCAATCCCATGTGCTCTAATTTTGTTTAATGACCTCTTGTGTGGGACCTTATCAAAAGCTTTCTGAAAATCTAAATATACCACATCCACTAGTTTCCCCTTAGCTATTCTGCTAGCTACATCCTCAAAAAACTCCGACAGATTTGTTAAACATGATTTCCGTTTCATAAATCCATGTTGACTTTGCCCAATCCTACTATTATTTTCTAAATGTCCTGTTATCACATCCTTTGTTATAGATTCTAACATTTTCTCTACGACTGATGTTATGCTAACAGGTCTGTATTTCCCTGTTTTCTCTCTCCCTCCTTTCTAAAATATTGAGGTTACAGTTGCCACCTTCCAATCTGCAGGAACCATTCCAGGGTCTATAGAATTTTGAAAGATGACTACCAATGCATCTCTACAGCCACCTCTTTCAACACTCTAGGATGTAGATTATCAGGCCCAGGGGATTTATCTACTTTAAGTCCCATTAATTTCGCTAGCACTTTTTTTTAAACTCAATATCTTGCAGTTCTTCATTTATATTAGTCCCTTGATTCTCCATTATTTCTGGGAGGTTTTCAGTATCTTCCTCCGTGAAGACAGACACAAAGTGTTTGTTGTTTCTCTGCTATTTACTTATTTCCCACTATAAAGTCTCCTGACTCTACATATAAGGGACCCACATTTGTCTTTGCTAATTTTTTTTTCTTTTTACATACTGTCATGACCAGGTGAGAAAGGTGTCTAGGGGGTCCCTTTTAACCTTCACCTGGTCTTATTGTACCAGGTTTATGTTTTTTAAACACTGTGTTTTGAGCTCCCCCTTGGTGAATCCTTGTTCACGGTTTTCCAATTATAAGGCAAAGAAACCAGCACAAACATGTTTTCATAAGTTTAAAGAAGGAAAGTGAAAAATTATTAAAACTTAAACTCTAATTCGGTTAACGCCTACGGATACTCGCTACACCCCACGCTAGCATGCATATGCACATGCAAATAGAGACAGAAAAGATCAGAAGAAAATTAGTGAGAGGTTTGAGGCAATATCAGAAGAGTTTCTTGTTACTATGCTTCAAGCTCATTGCAGTCCTTTGGTAGGTAGTTCTTGCTTGTAGGTAATTCTTGCTTTTCGTTGGGGACCAATATTATTCTTAAACTGTATTCACTATAGGAGACTTTTCTCTCTTGGAGTTCATATGTCTTCAATGGTTTCCAAAGCTGGTGAGAACAAGATGAGGGCAGATAGGAGAGAGGTCTTTTCAGCTTTCTGAGTTTAAATTCTCCGTGGTAAGTTCAAATTCAAAAAAACGCCAACAGCCAGTTAGTCATGTGACTAAACTGGTCTGACTACGTCTGTTTGTATTCGGCCATCTTCGCAGTTAACCTGGAATGCTGGCCTCTCCAACTTTACCGTCTGGTAATCAAAAGTCCATTGTTGATTAAATTGGAGTTAGGGAGTGTCCCCTTTGTCCTTTCCAAGTACTATCTGTTACTATGCAAATATCTTTCCAGTCAAGGGTCTGGTGGGGTTTTTTTAAAAACAAGCTCTTTCTTTACTCCAGTAACAGTTTAAAAATCAGCCTTCATGTGGCGAAATTAATATTTTATTCATGGCAGGTAAGGGCCTGCATGACAATACCTATAGAAGCTTTTACAATCCTTTTTTATGTTTCTTGCTATTTTACTCTCGTATTTTATTTTCCCTTTCTTAATCTTTTTCTTGATCCTCCTTTTCAGAATTCTGAAATGCTGCCAATCCTCAGGGTTACCTTTTATGGCAACCTTATACGCCTCATCCTTTGCTCTAATGCAATTTTTGCTATCTTTCGTTAGCCACGGTTGGAACACTTTCTCGCTGGGTTTTTGTGCATTAAAGGAATGCATTTTGTTATAACTATGTATTAGTTCTTTAAATTATAACCATTGCCTGTCTACCGTCCTACCTTTTAATGTATTTTCCCAATCGACCATAGCCAATTTGCCTCTCAGACCATCATAGTTTCTTTGCTTAGATTTAAGACACTAGTTTCTGCTTGAACTACATCACTTTCAAACGTCTTATAAAATTCTAGCATATTATGGTCACTCTTTCCTAAAGGCTCCTTTACAACAAATTATTAATTAGCCCTTTTTCATTGCACAATACTAGATCTAAAATAGCACATTCCTTAATAGGTTCCTCAATGTACTGCTCTAGAAAACCATCTTGCATACATTCCAAGAATTCGTTGTCCACAACATTAATATAAATAAAGTTTACCCAGTCTATATGTAGATTGAAATCCCTCATGATTACTGCATTAGGTCTGCCTAGCTCAGCTCTTCATTAGCTGAGCCACCAAGGAAGCCCTATAGCTGTGATCACAAAATCAGTCATGTTGATCAGTGTGCTGATATGGTGCTTTTTCATGTTTATCTAACTTGATTTGAGTTTTTGATGAGGTAACAGAGAGGATAGTTTATGAGGGTAATGCATAAAGTGCCACAGAATAGCCTTTAGCAGCAAAGTTGAAGCCCATGGAATAAACAGGACAGTGGCAGCATGGATATGAAGTTGGCTGAGTGACAGGAAACAGAGTAGTGGTGAATGGTTGTTTTTCAGACTGGAGGAAGGTACACAGTGGGTTCCCCAGGGGTTTGCTACTAAGATGACTGCTTTTCTTGATATATATCAATGACTTGAGACTTGAGTATACAAAGCACTATTTCAAAATTTGCAGATGACACAAAACTTGGAAGTATAGTGAACTGTGAGGAGGATGATGATAAATTTTTAAGAGGACATAGGCTGGACACATGGCAGATGAAATATAATGCAAAGATGTGCAAAGTGCTATATTTTGGTAGGAAGAATGAAGAAAGGCAATATTAAAATAAAGGGTATTATTTAAAGCGGGTGCAGGAACAGAGCCCTGGGTATAGAATTGCACAAATTGTTGACGATGGCAGGCAGGTTGAGAAAGTGGTTTTAAAAAAAGGCATAGGGAATCCTGGGCTTCATAAATAGAGTCACAGAGTACAAAAGCAATGAAGTTATGATAAACCTTTATAAAAACTGGTTTAGCCTCAACTAGACTATTGGGTTGAATTTTATTAGCTCACCGCTGTTCTCGGCGGTGAGCTTTAAAAAGTGCGTGACGCATGTGTGAGATGTGCAACGCAGAGCCGCAACGATATTTCACGTGACGGCTCAGTAACATGGAGGAGGGTGGGCCACCTGCACCCAATGACGTGTGGGGGGGGGGGGGGGGGGGGTCGGGCGCTTTGTCCCCAGCAACAGTCTCCGGTGCCACCACGCAAGCGCTGGTGCCATTTTTAACTGGCTTCAAGCCCTGACAGGTAATTTAAATTTTTTAAGATTACTGCACATTCAAGTTAACTTTAAACAGTGAATAAAAGCTCGAAGCCCTTTCTCCACCAACCCCTCCCCTCCCAAACAATTAACCAAACAAGATATTTATTTCAATAAAAGTGAAATACTGCAGGTGCTAGCAATCTGAAATAAAAACAAAAAGTGCTGGAAATACTCAGCAGGTCTGGCAGCATCTGTGGCGAGAGAAACAGAGTTAATGTTTCAGGTCTGTGATCTTTCATTAGAACTGAGGAATCTAAAACGTTACCTCTGCTTCTCTCTCCATAGTTGCTGCCAGACCTACTGAGTATTTCCAGCACATTTTGAAGATATTTATCTCCCGCCCCCCTGAAAATTTTTTTTTGCCGGTCCTGACCTTTCACCCCCAATCTTTATTGTCTTTGCCGTTCAACCCCACTTCCCACCATCCTCTCAGCCAATCATCACCACTTTCCAATTATAAGGTAAAGAAACCAGCACAAACAGGCTTTCTTAGCTTTAAAGAAGGAAGGTGAAATTTTATTAAACTTAAATGCTAATTTGGTTAATGCCTATGGATACATGGTGCACCCACGCTAGCATGTATATGTGATACACATGTTTTCCCATCTCCCCCCACCCCGTGAAAATTTCACTCGTCCTGCCCCCCCACCACAGTTACGCCTCGGATATCCAAACGGGGATCTGAAGGCACAGGGCTTCCAGCAACCGGCCAGAATATCAGCGTGGGACGGCTGTCGCCACAAGTCATTATTCATTCATTTTAATGTAATTAACATATTTAAATAACATCTCCGCCACCTTGCATCGTGGTCAAATGGGGCGGGGCCTTCACGGTGTTGAGGCCCTGGTGGGACTCTCCCAGAAGGATATTCTGGGGCCCCCCCAGCCCCCGGCCATGAAACATTCATGAAAAAGTATAAAATTCAGCCCACTGTGTCCAATTCTTTTTTGATTCATTTGTGGGATGTGAACATTGCTGGCAAGACCAGCATTTATTGCCCAACTCTATTTGCCCTTGAGAAGATGGTGGTGAGCCACCTTCTTGAACCACTGCAGTCCATGTGGTGTAGGTGCACCCAGAGAGAGGGAGTTCCAGGATTTTGACCCGACACTGCAGGAGCAGAGATATAGTTCCAAGGCAGGATGTTGTGTCACTGGAAGGGAAATCTGCAGGTGCTGTTCCCGAGCATCTGCTGCCCTTGACCTCGGTGGTAGAGGTGTGGGTGTGGAAGGTGCTGTCTGAGGATTCAGTGATGGTAATGCCTTTGAATGTCAAGGGGAGGTGGTTAGACTCATAGAGACAGTTGTTGTGTGACACTTGTGTGGTGGAAATGTTACTTCTACTTGTCAGCCCAAGCCTGAATGTTGTCCAGGAGTTGCTGCATGCACATAGGGACTGCTTCATTATCCGAAGAGTTGCGAATGGAATTTAGTACTGTGCTATCATCCCTACCTCTGACCTGATGATGAAGGAAAGATCATTAATAAAGCAGATGAAGATGGTTGGGCCAAAGACCCTTTGGAACTCCTGCAGCAATATCCTGGGGCTGCGATGATGGGCCTCCAACAACCCCAACCATCTTACTTTGCATTAGGTATGACTCCAACCAGTGGAAAGTTTTCCCCAATTCCCATTGACTCCAGTTTTCCTAGGATTCCTTAATGCCACACTCAATCAAATCCTGCCCTGATGTTAAGAAGTCACTCTCACCTCACCTCTGGAATTCAACTCTTTTGTCTATGTTTGGACCAGGGCTGAAATGAAGTCTGGAGCCAAATGGCCCTGGTGGAACTCAAACTGAGCATCGGTGAGCAGGTTATTGGTGAGGAAGGGCTGCTTCGTAGCACTGTCGACAACAACTTTGCTAATGATTGAGTAGGCTGCTGGGTCATAATTAGCCAAATTGGCAGTGTCCTGCTTTTGTGAACAAGCCATAATTAACGTACCCTCTAATTTTTTTGTAGTGCGCGGCCCCTTCACTGAAGTGCCTGGGCCCTTTAATTTTTTTTTTTGCATAGCTGTGAGAGAACATTTGGGGTGCTGTGCAACCTCACAACTTAGAGGGAACATTGGACGTAACTGGGCAACTGCCGCATTATAAAATTTACATATTGTGGAATACAACTCTACTGCTGGCCCACAGTGGCTCATGGATGCCAGTTTTGAGCTACTTTATCTGTCCTATTTTGCAACATAGTGGTGACACATAACATGATGAAGGGTGTCTTCAGTGTGAAGATGGTCACTCCAACTAATATTGTCATGGAAAATGCATCTGCAACGGGTTGAGCTCAATTAGGTTTTTCGCTCATGTTGGTTCTTACTATTTGCCACAGGCCCAGTCTGGCAGTTATGTCCTGCAGGACTTGGCCAGCTCTGTCTGTAGTAATGCTGCTGAGTCACTCTTGGTGATGGACAATGAAGTTCCCTACCTGGAGTACATTCTGTGCCCTTGATCAATACTTTTTTCTATGTCCTTTATACTGTCAAAAATCAACACAAAGTTTCCAAACATTGAAAGTGTGTTGTTCTTCTAACTAATAGTCTGCCTTGCAACCAGTCAGTCAACCGATGCAGAACAAGAATATCCTCCCCATTTGGAGTGATCACATCCACTCTGAGGATCAATTTGAAGCGGTCAATATTAAGTGGAACTTTCTTTCTTAATCTCTCAGGACGTCTTGTGCAGATCTCTTGCTGGGGGTTACAGTTCCATAAATGCCAGTAACCTCCCGCCTCGTCCAATACCATATCTAAGTGACCATTATTCAGGTGAGTCGATACAGTGAATGTTGAAAAGCTATTTTATGGGCATGGGAAGGAGAATTCACTGCCGAACCCAGGATGCTAGCTTCACCTGACGTCCCACAGCTGCTGATTTTACCTTGTCTAGTCCAGGGGCACTGCAGCAGACTATAACTCCCCCTCCTGTCCCTTCACTCCCCCAGCATCAACCCTGTTCCCCACCACACCTGACTGGGGATTATGTTTGGCCCAAATGGTTCACTACCGGTGTACATGGTGCATTTAGCCAAATGGGCCAGCAGAGGGAGACAACACTCATGGTTTACAGGCTCAGCCTCAGACTACTGGGGGAGAAAAAGGAAAAAATCAGAAGTACAAAGCTGTATTTTTAGGGACTGTATTAAAGATGCACTTTGAGTTTATACAGTCAGGTTAAAACCTTTCAACTTGGGAGAGACTTTCTTACCAAATAGCTTATTAGTCTCAAGTAGGAGAGCAGTAATATTCTGTACACAGAATTGGAAAATACAATAACACCTTACAAGGTACTGTTTAAAAAATAAACAAGTTAAAACATTGGAATTCTGAGCAGATATGTGCAAATGGCTGGGATTTCTGTCAGTTTGGTCTCCCATGAATTAAATCAAGTGAGCAATACAATACCATTTATAACACAACATTGTTAAGCAAAAAAATCCTTCATCAAATCATCCTCACACTAATTCTTAATCCTAATTAATATTGGATTGGTGATAGAGTAGGGAAAGGATAGCTGAAGCAGGGGGGCATGAGAAATCAGCAAAATATAAAAGTAGAACTAGAGACCATAGCAGTGTCATCACCGCCACATAATTCTGGTATCTCCTGAAGCTTTACTGATTCGGCCCAATTCCTGAGCCTAAGTTTTCCTGAAATTGACCTCTGTAGTTTTTATTTTTTTGCCTCCTCCAAGAGTCAAGGATCACTTGTGATTGGCAGGTTTGGCCAGCGTCTGATGTACGGCATGAGCACCAATGGAACCCTGGTCCTGTGCAATCCTGCTCCTGGCCAGTTCCTTACGCTGGAAACGTGAGACACAAAGCATCAGCCTGCACTACAATGCCTCTCCCCCTTCTCTAGCTCCCACTCCCTCACCCAGACTGAATACATTGCAGACACTCGCGATTGAGGTTCACACATAAGGAACAGGCACTGGGGTGAGGAACTGAAGGGCGCTGACTCTCATGAAATCCGCACTTCAGCCGGCAAGCAGTCTTTATAGAGGAGAAAATAGGGCTGAGAGCAAAACAGAGAACAAAAGTGGGAGGGGAAGGGAAAGAAAAAGGAAAGGAGACAGAGAAATGAGGATGTGAAGAAGCATGGGAGGGAGACAAAGAAAGGAATGAAAGAGAAAAGGGTAGAGTGAGGAAAATGAGGATGAAGAGAGGACGACTGGATAAGAGCAGCTTTTATAGTGTCTTTTAACAGGAGGGGGAAAAAGAAGGAAAAGAGAAGGCAGGAAGAAGAGTGGATAAGAAGTAGTAATAGAGAGAGAGAGAGAGAGAGAGAGAGAGATGGAAAGGGAGGGAAGCAGCGTCAAACTCAAGGTCATAAAATGCTTAACTCAGAAACTTAAATTGTGGCTTTAAACAGTCATTGAGGTTTCATTATTTAACTTTTACCTCAGTTAAATGAACCAGTTTAAATGACATTTGGTGAAAAAAAAGTTTAACATGAGCTTCATAAAAACATTAATCTCAGGAAGAACAATTCAAAACCAATAGAAATGAGAAATGTCACCTCCTGAAGGCATCGACTCTAAACTGGGTGCCAAGGTGTGGGGTGCACAGGGTACGAGGGTCCGCAGGTGCCAGGGTGCATGGCTACTGGGGTCCCAGGCATCAACCACTATCTTGCTACCACTACCCATTCTTCATGCATAAGCGTAGACAGTGACTGAGGGAGACCGCATTGCTGAGGCCAACCCTGCTTTCACTCGGACTCTTTTCAGTAAGAGTAACTGGCTACAGATCAGGAAGAATGACTTTGGCTGATTTTACTTGCCTCTGCCCTGGCTGAGGGGCACTGAGGCAAATTCCAGGACACCACCCGCCCCTGCCCCCACAAAGATTAGCCAACTGGACATGGGCTAGAGTGAAACCTGGATCCCTTGGCTCCGGTCTATGTGGCTAAGCTGAGCACTGGGCACAGCCTCAACCCACTAACCCATAGACAGTCGACAAGAAACAGAATAATTCTGGTCAAATTCCTCTGGGCTATCAGTAACACGCTAAAACCTTTGGGTACAGCATTGTATTGGTCACCATGATCAGGAGCATTTCCCAGGCGTGTGGTCCTTCTCAAGTGCATCAGTGTCCGGTCTTGGCAAACATCCTTCATAATACTAAATGGTAATCGGCATACTGCTTCCAATGGCACTAATTCCTTGTTCCATCACCTCATTATGGATATACAGTGGGGTATAAGGGGATACCAATGGACCTGTTCTGCTAACACATGGGAGACAAGCTGAGGATAACTCTGAACCCCTTCACCAGAACAAGGTGGACCATTCCTTGTTCCATACCAGGCCGAACTAAACCTGGACAACATACAACATACGGGCTATGGACATTGTACTGGGAGTACAGAGCGCTGGCGACAGGGACGGACTGACCATATGGGAAATCAGGGGGTTCCCCGAGTGTCCTTGAATGGTTCCACAGTACAGAACAGATCCGTGCCCCCTTGTCTCATGAGAATCCTGAAGAATCCTATGCCCTTTCAGGGCAGCCAGTTAACCCTGACTGGGGGTTCAGTTTGGGGCCTGGGATAGTGCATGGCACTGGGGGATATTGAAGGTACGGGGTTAAGGATGGTACTTGGGTTTATTATGTGGAGTACAATCTGTAGAATCGGTTCAATATTCCAGAGTTTACCAGCTCCAGTAAGGATCGTGCTCTTCTTGTCTCTTGGCCCCGCAACCCTGACCTGTGGAGATATCCTCCCTGAAACAACAGTCAATGTAACTGGAACAGCCTCCCACAAACGTGTGAAAAAAGTGCAAATATGTACACAGTTAGCAGAGCCCCCCAGATGAAAACAGTTTATGTTATCCGACAAAGTTTAAAGAAGATAGGAGTATGGCAACTGTATCGACTGCCCGTAGTCTGGGAGCTGCCCTCGGGGACCCTGCCATCAATCCTCGATGCAGATTACATCACTGACTTTATCTTTCTTCTCTCCTGCTTCCAGTCCTTCCGATAGGAGCTTTTTATCTGGGACACTCACAGCTGAAATATTTGTGGTTGCTGCAAACAAGCAGAATGACTTCAATACATTTTTCTTTGTGCTGACAAATTTTTTTTTTTCAAAACAATAATTTGCATTCATATAGCATTTTTACCATATTATAATATCTTAAAAGGTGCTTTAACGGGAGGGTAATTCGACAATAAATTTGATGCTGAGCCAAAGAAGGCAAGCTGCAGCTGTCAAACGTGTTGGCAGGTGGCAGATATCCCAAACAACCTCCAGATACGAGGCTAGCTGCAAAATAAGCAGTCACGGATTGCAGTGGCAGAGGGATTAAGGTGGGGTGAAATCGAGGGTAGTGCCTCTACATCATTCAAAAACCTCATAAACCTATTTTACAGCACCCTGTGACATGGCGAGCAAAGGGCTGCCATTCAATAAGTCCTACCTCAACAAAAACCTTCAAAGCAGATCAGCTGACGGCTGTGAAGGCAGACGAAAGGTTGCAGCAGGGCCTTGTCCTCAGTTATACAGCTCACCTGATCATTGAAAACAGGCAATGCTCCACCAAGCAGTGTGGGGCCTGCTGTGCAACAGGCCTCCCCAATCTCAAAGACGCCATGCACAGGCCCTTCTATGGATCACAAATTTCCTCAAGCCCTTTGGTAATCAGCTAGTGATGACGGGGACACAGGATCGTGATAGCTGGGAGCTTCTAATCACAACCTGACATCGCTTACCAATTAACCACTTCACTCAATTGAGGCAGAAGGGTGGTTCAGAGTTTGTAGCTGTGTCTGAGCAGCCCTCTTCAGGATTAGCTCTGCTCACCCAACTAGGGGAAGGGGCCAGAAAAGGTGCCCTAAAAATAGCTGCCTCACTGTAAACCCGCTGGAAAACCGCATTCAGCAGAATCACCCATTAGCAGACAAAATGGACAAGAACAAACAATCAAGATAGGATCTTGGAATATCAGATCATTAATGGATAACTCAGAACAACCGGAGAGACAAACAGTGATAGTATTCGCGAGCTCTGACGTCTAAACGTTGATATAGTAACCCTTAGCGAGACCCTTGGAGCAAATGAGAGACAAATAAAAGAACACGACAGTGGCTATACTTTCTTCTGGAAAAGGAAATCTCGCGAAGAATGCAGTCAGCTTTGTCATCAAAAACTCCACAAACCCCCTATGGAGATCAATGAGCGTCTTATAACACTCAATCTTAACCTCGAAGGCAATCAATCTGCCACCCTCATCATTGCTTATGCACCTACCTTGGACTCCGAGGACGAAGTGAAAGAAACCTTCTATTCCAAGCTAGGCTCAACTCTGGCAGCTATATCATCACAGTCAAGGATCATTCTTCTCGGTGATATCAATGTCAGGGTAGGGGACAACCACTCCCTTTGGCCGAACACCATTGGAAAGCATGGAGTTGGAAAGTCCAATCCCAACGGCGTACGCCTCCTTACCCCGTAGGCTGAACATGATCTTGTGGTCACAAACATCTTTTTCCACCAAAAGAAAGTTTCAAAGTATCCTGGCAACTTCCAAGATCAAAGCACTGGCATTTAGTAGAACATGTGATCGTCAGGACAGGGATCGGAAAGATGTGCCCATTACATGGGCTATGGTTATGGCCAACGCATGCTGGACAGAGTATCACCTCATTCACTCGGTATTGCCGCCTGAGACTGCCCCCAAAAGGAATCAACAGCCGCGACAGGTACGAAGAAAGTTCAAGGTTTCTGGCCTGTCAAACGACAACAAGCTCAAGGAATTTCAAAAGCAAATGAATCAGAAACTACAGAAACAGATGGTCATCCCATTAAGCAATGTCCAAGATGTCTGGCAATCAATGAAATTCATCATCACACATACACGCCAAGAAATCCACACTCACCACTAAAAGCAATACAGAAATATGAAAACTCATTGATTTGTAAACGGACAGCATTCCAAACCTGGCAACAGGATCCAAACTCCACCAGGCAGCCAAAGCCGAATTTAAAGACAAACACATGATTTGAAGAACAAATGGTGGACAGACAAGGCTGAGGAAATTCAACTCTTCACTGACATGCGCCTTTTTCAAAGCAACTAAAAAGATCTGTGGACCCACAACAAACAGATCAACACCAGTAAGACCCAAAGGTGGCAAGACGCTCCTCAAAGACATGGGCAGTATCAACACATTCTGGAAACTTTGTAGAACGACTCAGTCAGACCTCCGCGGTGGTGCACCTGCTGGACAACCTCCCACAATCAGAAATGAACTAGACGATGATCCAACGCTGGATGAAGTGAAAACTATCAACCAGATGAAAAACAACAAAACTCTGGTCCTGATAATATCCCTGTGGAAGTACTGAAACACGGAGAAGACATACTGATCTCGCAGATACAGCCTTGCCAGCAATGCCCACATTCCAAGAATGAATTTAAAAAGCATGCCCTATTTGTGAAGCACTAGCAGAATGAAGAGATTGCAAGTGATCTTAGGGACACTATGATAATCACAGTCTTCAAGAAAGGAAACAAGTCGAACTGCAGCAACTACAGGGGCACAGCATTGCTCTCAACTGTTGGCAAAGTCCTAGCTAGGATACTTCTTAATCACCTCTTGGCAATTGCAGAGGGGATCCTTCCAGAGTCTCATTTAAGCTCCGACTTGCTAGAGGAACAACCGACATGATCTTTACAGCACGCCAACTTCAAGAACACTGCAGAGCAGAGCATCCCCGTGTACATGGCTTTCGGCAATCACACAAAAACCTTTGACTCGGTGAATCAAACTACCTTTGGAAGGTGCTATAGTGACATGGATGCCCAGCTAAGTTCACAAATGTAATCCGTCTGCTATATGACAATATGCAAATAACAATGTTATGCAATGGCTCCGTTACAGACCCCTTTCCTGTTAAAACACTGCACCAACACTATTCTCAATCATTCTTGCAGCAATCATAGGATCATAGAACGTTTACGGCACAGAAAGAGGCCACTTGGTCCATCGTGTCTGTGCTGGCCGAAAAACGATCCACCTACTCTAATCCCACCTTCCAGCATTTGATCCGTAGCCCTGCAGCTGACGGTATTTGAGGTGCATATCCAGACTCCTTTTGAATGAGTTGAGGGTTTCTGCCTCAACTACCCTTTCAGGCAGTGAGTTCCAGACCCCCACCACCCACTGGGTGAAAAGGTTTTTCCTCATCTCCCCTCTAATTTTTCTACCAATCACTTTAAATCTATGCCCCCTCGTTACTGACCTCTCTGCTAAGATAAATAGAACTTTCACCTCCACTCTATTCAAGCCCCTCAAAATTTTGTACATTTCAATCAGATCTCCCCTCAGCCTTCTCTGTTCCAAGGAGAACAACCCCAGCCTATCCAATCTTTCCTCATAGCTGCATTTTTCCAGTCCTGGCAACATCCTTGTAAATCTCCTCTGTACCCTCTCTAGTGCAATTACATCCTTTCTGTAATGAGGTGAGCAGAACTGCACACAGTACTCAAGTTGTGGCATAACCATTGAGTTATACAGTTCCAGCATAACCTCCCTGCTCTTGTACTCTATATCTCGGCTAATAAAGGAAAAGATTCCATATGCCTTCTTAACCACCTTATTGACCTGTCCTGTTACCTTCAGGGATCTGTGGACATTCACTCCAAGGTCCCTCACTTCCTCTACACTTCTCAGTATTTTCCCATTAATCGTGTATTTCTTTGCCTTGTTTAACCTCCCCAAATGCATCACCTCACACTTCTCCAAGTTGAATTCCATTTGCCGCTTTTCTGCCCATCTGACCAGACCATCAATATCTTCCTGCAGCCTACAGCTATCCTCCTCGCTATCGACCGCACGGCCACACTTTGTGTCATCCGCAAACTTCTTGATCATGCCCCCTACATTTACATCCAAATCGTTCATATACACCACAAAAAGCAGGGACCCAGTGCTGAGCCCTGCAGAACCCAGTGAAAAAAGCTCTTCAGTCGCTAAAACACCCGTCAACAATTACACTTTGTTTCCTGCCACTGAGCCAATTTTGTATCCACCTTGCTGCATTTCCCTGGATCCCATTGGATTTTTTTTTTAACCAGTCTGCCATGTGGGACCTTGTCAAAAGCCTTGCTAAAATCCATGTAGACCACATTCACTACCCTCATCTATTTTCCTTGTTACTTCTTCAAAAAATTCAATCAAGTAGGTCAAACAAGATCTTCCCTTAACAAATCCATGCTGACTATCCTTGATTAACCTGTGCCTTTCTAAGTGACAGTTTATTCTGTCCCTCATAATAGATTCCAATAATTTGCCACTACTGAGTTTAGAGAGTTTGGCCTGTAATTATTCGGTCTATCCTTCACTCCCTTTTTAAACAGAGGTACAACGTTAGCAGTTCTCCAATCCTCCAACACCACACCTGTATCTAATGAGGACTGGGAAATGATGGTCAGACCCTCTGCTATTTTCTCTCTTGTTTCTTTTAAAAGCCTTGGGTACATTTCATCTGACCCTGGTGATTTATCAACTTTCAAGGATGCTAATCCCATGAATGTTGCAGCTTACTACTGACAGGTTCTCTCCAGGTGTGGTAATAACTTATCGCACTGATGATAAACTCTTCAATCTCAGCTGGCTGAAGGTCAAAACCACTTCTGTAGGAGAACTGCAGTATTCTGTTAACGCACAAGTTACTCTGAGGAAGAACTACAACAAATAGTTGATGCCTTCACCAAAGCATGGGACATGCCCTGAACACCAGGAAGACCAACTCACACCAAATGCACCAAATCCAACGGCTTCAATTGAGGTTCATGGCGAAGTGCTGGAAAATATTTCTCACTTCCCATATCTTGGAAGCTATCTATCCCAAAAAGCTGACATTGATAAAGAGGTACATCACTGAATCCAAAATGCTAGCTCAGCTAGCAGGTACTCGGGTTTTTGAGAATCACGATATCTGACCCGACACTAAACTCAAAGTCTTTATCGGGGAGTGGTTCGCACACATTTCCGTACGATGCTGAAGTTTAGACAACTTATGGACACCATATCAAGGCCCTAGAACATCATCAACAATGCTGTTTTAGAAGGATCTTGTGAATCAAATGGGAGGACAAAAGAACAAACACGAGTATCCTCCAAAACACAGACATGCCAAGTACAGAGGCCATGACAATCTCATCACCTGAGATGGACAGGACATGGCAGGAGAATGCCGATTCAAGACTGCCCGAACAGACGCTCTACTCATCTATGCCAGAGAGCCTTTCACATGAGGGCCAAATGAAACATTTCAAAGACAACCTCAAAGCCTCCATGAAGGTCTACTCTACTAACATCAATACATGGGAAGCAGATGCCCAATCATGGCCAAAATGGCAATCCATCACCACCAATGGCGTCAAGATCTTCCAATTAACAAGGGCAGTCGCTGAGACAACTGGTCAAGCCAACAATCCGCCACTCTGCTTCCAGCCGACAACTGATGTCCTCACTGTGGCAGAGCCTGCAAAGCTAAGATAGGGCTCATAAGCCATCTGCGAACCCACACCAACACTGACACCTCACTTCTACTCAGCCATTCACAAGGGGCAAAGGAAATGAGTAATGTGCTAGAGGCCAGAACAGGATTGTTTTAAACCCCACCTTCCAACTTACACGTCACCATTTCACAAATGGAGACATTTTAGTTTTATCTAACATATGTCGCACAAAAGCAAACCGAGCTCCACATGTTTCAATGGCTCTGAGATCAATATCAATCTTTGATCCTAAATTTCCCTCCGAACAGTTACTTAATCTCGACAACTGTGCACAAGGGACCAGGGAGATGTCCTGGCCCAGTTCACTGTCTGGTTCTCAGTACAATGAGGTCTAGAAGAGCACCAGGCTGAATTCTGTCCATTTTTATCAGAGGAGGGAATTCCCTTCTCCATTGATCAATGTTCTTTATCGTTATATATTCTTAGGATGTGGGTGTCACTGACAAGCCCAGTATTTATTGTCCATCCATAGATGCCTGGACAGAACCGACTGTCTTGCTAGGTCACTTCAGAGGCAGCTTAGAGTCGACCACATTGGTGTGGGAATGGAGTCACAATTTGGCCAAGACCAGAAAGGATGGCAGGTTTCCATCCTTAGAGGACATTAGTGAACCAGTTGGGTTTTTATGATAATCCAGCAGCTTCATTGTCATTTTGACTGATAACAGCTTTATATTTGCAGAATTCAGATGTGAGAGGCGTGTTTCTAGAACATACCGCTGATATAGGGCCCCAGAGGCATCTGATTGTAGTTGATGAGGGCTCCAGTACCTGGTCCTCGGAAGGTGGGCCCGAAGCTGTTACTGTACATCTGTGCCGTTCCGTACAGACCCTGTGGGAACGGCTGCAAAAGACGGTTCGTTTAAACAAAAATAAATCAGGTTGTTAAACTCAAAGTCTGGAATAGTTTAGACAAATAATTCACAACTTTAACTGCAGGATTTCCCCCTCTCCCCATCTGAAGTTATTGACCCTTTGATCAAACCCAGTTCCAAGGGGACTGAGTAGCTTCTGCTTAGGAATGCCGACAATGGGTAGCATCACAGTCAAGTGCAATCCTGCCCTCACTGCCCCAAACCAACACTCCCCCCGACCCCCAACAGAAACAGAGAGGGAGCTTTACTCTGTATTGAACCCGTGCTGTATCTGCCCTAGTTTGATGGGACACTTGGCACCCGATGTGGGAATAGGTTGTAATCCCCAGCACTAACATCCCTCATAGTTATGAGCAGAAAATTCAGGTCAAAAAAAAAATAAACACAGAACATTGGCATTGAATCTCACCGCTATATCCACTGCTAATTGGGAGATTCAAGGTCCTCTTGCACACTTGATTATATGGGATGCACAGTCCAAAAGACAGGGGGATTACACTGCAATGCCCCCTCACTCACAGAGTCTCTCACCACGATGCCCTCGCCCGCTTTCTCACCTGCTGTTGGGGCTCGTTTCCGCGATTTGCCAGTCGACTCAGGATGCTTCGTTCCGACATCTGGAGCCGTGCAGCCACGGGCGGGACCCTGGACAACATGTTGGGTAATCTTGTCACGTCTGCCTTCATGTCGCTCAGGAGCTCCTCCAGCTGATTCAGGACTGAAAGAAATAAAAAGCAAACACAGGGCGAGGAGCTCAGGGCCAGGGTTTCAGTAGGGGACGCAGTGTCAATACATCCCAGTAACAGCTGACAACACTCACAGCTGGCGTTGTTATACTCTGCAGCTCCATAAGCCACGGTAATACTACGCACCAAGTACCCGGCACAACACGGCAAATTCCAGGAGGGCATTGATAGGGGGCTAGTAATAAGGGGCAGTAATTTTTAAAACACTGGCTCTGGATGTACAGCCTAACCTCTAATACTTGCTCACAGCTCCTCCCCTTTACATGGAATCAATCTTGTTACTTTCCTGATAAACTCTAAGATAATTTTCTGTGGACTAGACAAATATCCTCAGAGATTGTGCAGCATAAATCACAGAAAATGGAATCTGGAACTAGCAACTGACTGTTGTACAGACAAGTTTGGGTTTGGTGGTGAAATGGTCAATGTTACTGGACTAGTGATCCAGAGAACAGGAGTTCAAATCCCACTATGGCACTTTGAGCATTTGAATTCAGTTTCAAAAATGTTGAAATAAAAAGCTTGCATCAGTAAGAGTGACCATGAAAGCTGTCGGATTGTCGTTAAAAACCCAACTGGTCCTTCAGGAAAACCTGTCGGCCTTACCCAGTCTGGGCCTATATGTGACTCCAGTCATACACCAATGCGGTTGACTCTGAACTGCCCTTAGAAGTCATCTAGCAAAGCACCCAGTTGTATCAGAACCTGCTACTGTAACAGGTCAAGGAGACAGCTCGTCCTCCCACCACCACCTCAGGGCAAAGGGGGTTGGGCTGTGAATGCCGTTCTTTCCAGCATCCTGCATCCACATCCTGAGGATTAATTGGGGTTTTTTTTTAAACATACAAGGCCAGCCTGCTTCTCACCCTCACTTTACTAACCTTCATTCATAGAGGGTTGGCTGCTGGTGAAAGTGGAGAGAACTGTATTGGGCAGAAGATGCTCTTCGCTGACCAGTGGGTTTGTTACTGAGTCAAACACAGTACAGTCCCAGGATCCATCCCAGTCTGTACCAAGATAGCTAGACTACAATGATAAATACCCTGGGCTGGAAGTTGGCAGTGGGGGTGGGAGGGGTGGAATTAAACTCAGGGTTCACCCCCATCCTAGCTCTTTCTAGCCCACAGTTCAGTTACAGCCTGGGCTAACTCAGCACAGAACAGGAGATTAAACCTGGATGTCTTGGTTGATGAGGCTCAGGCACTGCCATAAGCATGGGGGCCACCAGGGGGTGTCTGCTCTTCTTTTCTTGCTTTCTTCTGAGATTTGTGACGTGTTTTAGTCGCATTGAGGTTGTTGCTGCCCTTCTTGCCCAAGAGCACCCACTGAAAGGGGAGGAAAGGGCTGTATATTCAGTGCTCAACAAACAGAATAAGGAGTAAAGCCCACAACTGTCCCATATTAAAATGAGGGGCTTGAATTCAGCAGCACCACAGAGAATAGTGTCAGCAATCAATCGGATCTTAAAAGATTAAAACCAGACTTACTGGTTCTACATAATTATAAATACTCACTATCTCCACCCTTCCTACAGACAGCACGGGAATGAAAGGGGAGCTTATTATTCCAAATATCTGTTTAGTTATAAGGAGCAATGTCGTTCTCGTATACTGTACAGAATAAGGAGTATATTACAATCCAAAATAACAACTGCATTTATATAGCAGCTTTAATGTAGTAAAATTTCCCAGGGTGCGTCACAGGAATGTTATCAGGCAAAAGATGACACCGAGCCACAGAACATGCTATTAGGACAGGTGAGTAAAAGCTCGAACAAAGAGATAGGCTTTGAGGAGCGACTGAAAGGAGAGAAGTGGAGAGTTTGAGAAAGGAAATTCCAGAGCTTAGGGCATTGGCAACTAAAGGCACAGCTACCAGAGGTGGCATGATTTAAATCAGGGATGTGCAAAAGGCCAGAATTGGAGGAGCGCAGAGATCTCTGAGGGCTGGAGGAGGTTACAGAGATAGGGAGGGGAGTGGGGCTGGAGGAGGTTACAGAGATAGGGAGGGGAGTGGGGCTGGAGGAGGTTACAGAGATAGGGAGGGGAGTGGGGCTGGAGGAGGTTACAGAGATAGGGAGGGGAGTGGAGCTGGAGGAGGTTACAGAGTTAGGGAGGGGAGTGGGGCTGGAGGAGGTTACAGAGATAGGGAGGGGAGTGGAGCTGGAGGAGGTTACAGAGATAGGGAGGGGAGTGGAGCTGGAGGAGGTTACAGAGATAGGGAGGGGAGTGGGGCTGGAGGAGGTTACAGAGATAGGGAGGGGAGTGGGGCTGGAGGAGGTTACAGAGATAGGGAGGGGAGTGGAGCTGGAGGAGGTTACAGAGATAGGGAGGGGAGTGGGGCTGGAGGAGGTTACAGAGATAGGGAGGGGAGTGGAGCTGGAGGAGGTTACAGAGATAGGGAGGGGAGTGGGGCTGGAGGAGGTTACAGAGATAGGGAGGGGAGTGGAGCTGGAGGAGGTTACAGAGATAGGGAGGGGAGTGGGGCTGGAGGAGGTTACAGAGATAGGGAGGGGAGTGGGGCTGGAGGAGGTTACAGAGATAGGGAGGGGAGTGGAGCTGGAGGAGGTTACAGAGATAGGGAGGGGAGTGGGGCTGGAGGAGGTTACAGAGATAGGGAGGGGAGTGGAGCTGGAGGAGGTTACAGAGATAGGGAGGGGAGTGGGGCTGGAGGAGGTTACAGAGATAGGGAGGGGAGTGGAGCTGGAGGAGGTTACAGAGATAGGGAGGGGAGTGGGGCTGGAGGAGGTTACAGAGATAGGGAGGGGAGTGGAGCTGGAGGAGGTTACAGAGATAGGGAGGGGAGTGGAGCTGGAGGAGGTTACAGAGATAGGGAGGGGAGTGGAGCTGGAGGAGGTTACAGAGATAGGGAGGGGAGTGGGGCTGGAGGAGGTTACAGAGATAGGGAGGGGAGTGGAGCTGGAGGAGGTTACAGAGATAGGGAGGGGAGTGGGGCTGGAGGAGGTTACAGAGATAGGGAGGGGAGTGGGGCTGGAGGAGGTTACAGAGATAGGGAGGGGAGTGGAGCTGGAGGAGGTTACAGAGATAGGGAGGGGAGTGGGGCTGGAGGAGGTTACAGAGATAGGGAGGGGAGTGGGGCTGGAGGAGGTTACAGAGATAGGGAGGGGAGTGGGGCTGGAGGAGGTTACAGAGATAGGGAGGGGAGTGGGGCTGGAGGAGGTTACAGAGATAGGGAGGGGAGTGGGGCTGGAGGAGGTTACAGAGATAGGGAGGGGAGTGGAGCTGGAGGAGGTTACAGAGATAGGGAGGGGAGTGGGGCTGGAGGAGGTTACAGAGATAGGGAGGGGAGTGGGGCTGGAGGAGGTTACAGAGATAGGGAGGGGAGTGGAGCTGGAGGAGGTTACAGAGATAGGGAGGGGAGTGGGGCTGGAGGAGGTTACAGAGATAGGGCGGGGAGTGGAGCTGGAGGAGGTTACAGAGATAGGGAGGGGAGTGGAGCTGGAGGAGGTTACAGAGATAGGGAGGGGAGAGGGGCTGGAGGAGGTTACAGAGATAGGGAGGGGAGTGGGGCTGGAGGAGGTTACAGAGATAGGGAGGGGAGTGGAGCTGGAGGAGGTTACAGAGATAGGGAGGGGAGTGGGGCTGGAGGAGGTTACAGAGATAGGGAGGGGAGTGGAGCTGGAGGAGGTTACAGAGATAGGGAGGGGAGTGGGGCTGGAGGAGGTTACAGAGATAGGGAGGGGAGTGGGGCTGGAGGAGGTTACAGAGATAGGGAGGGGAGTGGGGCTGGAGGAGGTTACAGAGATAGGGAGGGGAGTGGGGCTGGAGGAGGTTACAGAGATAGGGAGGGGAGTGGAGCTGGAGGAGGTTACAGAGATAGGGAGGGGAGTGGGGCTGGAGGAGGTTACAGAGATAGGGAGGGGAGTGGGGCTGGAGGAGGTTACAGAGATAGGGAGGGGAGTGGAGCTGGAGGAGGTTACAGAGATAGGGAGGGGAGTGGGGCTGGAGGAGGTTACAGAGATAGGGAGGGGAGTGAGGCCATGGATGGATTTGGAACAAAGGATGAGAATTGTTTGAAATGAGACGTTGCTGGTGTAGGAGGTAATGTAGGTCAGTGAGCACAGGGGTGATTGGTGAATAGGATTTGGTCTGAGTTGGGATGCGGGCAGCAGAGTTTTGGATGAGCTCAGGTTTATGGAGGGTGGAAGATGGGAAACTGGCCAGGAGAACGTTGACTAGTCACATCTAGAGGTAACAAAGGCATGGATGATGGTTTCAGCAGCAGGTGAGCTGAAGCAGGAGCAAAGTCAACGATGTTACAGAGGTGGAAATAGGCTCTTAGTGATAGCACGGATATGTGGTCGGAAGCTCATCTTGAGGTCAAATATGACAGCAAGGTTGTGAACAGTCTGGTTCGGGTTCAGACAGTTCTCAGGGAGAGGGATGGAATCGGTGGCGAGGGAACGGTGTAGCGGGGACTGAAGACAATGGCTTCAGTCTTCCCAATATTTAATTGAGGAAATTTCTGCTCGTCCAATACTGGATGTCAGACAAACAATCTGACAATTTCGAGGCGGTAGAGCAGTTGAGATAGGTTGGGGCAGTGGTGAGGTAAAGTCACCAGTATAGATAAAGAACCTGATGTGTTTTTGGATGATGTCAATGAGAGGCAGAATGTCGATGAGAAATAGCAGGGGGACTCCAAAGTAACAGTGCAACAGTGGGAAGAGAAGCCATTGCAGGTGATTATTAGATAGATTAGAATGGAACCGGGTGACAGCAGTCTCATCCAGCTGGATGACAGAAACCTGATGGGAGGGATTCAAATTGCGGGAAAGATGGGCTCGGATTTGGGAAGTGACAACATGTTCAAGGACTTTGGGGAGAAAATATGGAGTATATATTACCCCCCTCCCCCCATGTACTGTACACAATAAGTATATCCCCCACCCCCATCCCATGTACTGTACAGAATAAAGGGGTATAAACCCTCGTGTACTGTACAAAATAAGGGGTATACACCCCCTGAATTCCAGCTCCTTCCTATACAGAACAACTAATGTACCCCACATCTGCCCCCTACTGGGATCAGCATCAATGTGCAAAGTGAGGAAATGTAGATCAGGCCCAGATACTGAGTCAGATTTGTACAACCGCCCAAATCTCCCTCCTCGATCAGAGATGGAGACTGTTTTATCCATTTAGCAGCACGGCGTCTGTTTAAGATTGCAGTGACTCCATTTGACACAGGGTTAGAAGCGTAAACAAACCCACTTTATTCCTTTTATTTGGTTATTGTCAAATTTCCACCATGAATAATTTCAAACAGGAAAGAACTAACTGCTCCCTCTGGCAGTGCAGCTGGTAAATGATGTCCCCAGTGTGAGGTAGTGAGACATACAAACCTGGAGGGTCCCAGGTTCGATCCCAAGTCTGTGCTGACTTAGTGATATCAGCCAGGTTAGACCACATGGAGTACTGTGCACAGTCTGTTTTCCTTATTACAAAAAGGATACAGAGGCACTGGAGAAAACGCAAATAAGATTTACTAGGATGATATCAGAACAGAGAGCCTTTACCTATCAGGGAAGATTGCACAGTCGAGAGCTGTTTTCTTTAGAAAAGACTGAGAGGTGATCTGATAGAAGCCTTTAAGATTATTAACGGGTTCGATAGGGTAGACGGAGAGAAGTTTTCACTTGTGGATAAGATCAGAACTAAAGACAGACATTTATGAATAAATCCAATGGGGAATTCAGGAGAAGCTTCTTTGCCCAGAGAGTGGTGAGAATGTGGAACTCGCTATCATATGGAGTAGGTGAAGCAAATGGCAGAGATGCATTTAAGAGGAAGCTAGATAAACACATAAGGGAGAAAAGAACAATTGATTTGCTGATGGAGTGAGATGACGAGGAATGGGAGCAGGTTCATGTGGAGCATCAACACCAGCACAGACCAGCTAGGTCGAATGGCCTGTGTTTGTGCTGTAAATTCGATGTATAACTGAAGTAATACATGAAGTATTAACTTTCCTTTATGAATTCTCTGGTCAAAGCAAGGAACATGCTGATGGGGAATGGAACACTTTCCATTTGAAGCATTAAACACCCCCTAAACTCAACCACCGCATGGTTTATAGAGTAAAGCTCCCTCTACACTGTCCCATCAAACACTCCCAGGGCAGGTACAGCACGGGTCAGATACAGAGTAAAGCTCCCTCTACACTTTCCCCATCAAACACTCCCAGGGCAGGTGCAGCACGGGTCAGATACAGAGTAAAGCTCCCTCTACACTTTCCCCATCAAACACTCCCAGGGCAGGTGCAGCACGGGTCAGATACAGAGTAAAGCTCCCTCTACACTTTCCCCATCAAACACTCCCAGGGCAGGTACAGCACGGGTCAGATACAGAGTAAAGCTCCCTCTACACTTTCCCCATCAAACACTCCCAGGGCAGGTGCAGCACGGGTCAGATACAGAGTAAAGCTCCCTCTACACTTTCCCCATCAAACACTCCCAGGGCAGGTACAGCACGGGTCAGATACAGAGTAAAGCTCCCTCTACACTTTCCCCATCAAACACTCCCAGGGCAGGTACAGCACAGGTCAGATACAGAGTAAAGCTCCCTCTACACTTTCCCCATCAAACACTCCCAGGGCAGGTGCAGCACGGGTCAGATACAGAGTAAAGCTCCCTCTACACTTTCCCCATCAAACACTCCCAGGGCAGGTACAGCACGGGTCAGATACAGAGTAAAGCTCCCTCTACACTTTCCCCATCAAACACTCCCAGAGCAGGTACAGCACGGGGTTAGATAGAGAATAACCCCACACCTGCCCATCTAAACTGTGCATTAACCCTCCAACCTCAAACGGGACCCTCTTGCTACACTGATGTAGCCTTTTCCATACCAGCCAACCTGCTGCCAGTTAATGTGACTTGGGCCCACGATAAACTAGGTGGAGACTGGTCGAACTCGTCTCACATGGGCCCTTACCACCAGTAGAGCAGAGTCTCTGCCACGAGCCAGCAAGTTTAGGCCACTGTGTGACAATACACCCCTAGTCCCTCTTATATTAAATATATCTTACATCCAAAAAATAAATTAAGATCACAATTACACCAGAGGCACTTCATTACAAAAAGCTGAATTTATTAGCAGATTCGCTAAAAAGGAACAATTTTTACAAGATGATATTGCGGGGCAGTGCAAGTGATGCTGAAACTATTCTCTAATTTTTCAATCGCTACGATGTCCACGACCTGTCTGAATGGTCACTATGGAGACGGGAGGTAGATGGGAGGGGGCGCCCGAGTTCACGCGACAAACCTTTGTGCAGCACTGCATTGGCAGGCTTGTTGCCGGCCAGAGACTCCTTGGAGAGATGCTGGTGACTCTCGGCTAAGCACTCGACCTCGGCAAAGCGTGCGTTGAGGGCCATGGCTGGGTGATTGGGATCCTGGGTCATGTTGAGGTAAGCAGCTCTCCTCAGTTGCTCTTCAATCACCAGGGCCTGTTCCAACAGCTGATGTTGGGGATCGGGGGGTCAGAAGAGGACGGAGACAAGAAAGAATAATTAGAACAAGGATCAGTGCAAGGGGAGTCCAGTTAATCCCTTTAGCAGCCTGTCATTCCCATCCCATCCATCGCTCAATAAATCACTGCACACAGTATGGTCCTGAACCATACAAGACCAGAGAAGGGAAAGGAAGGGGGGGAAACGGAGGGGCATGAGGAAAGAAAGCAAGATTTGCATTTACATAGCACCTTTCACAATCTCAGGACATTCCAAAGTGCTTTACAACCAGTTAAGTACTTCTGAAGTGCAGTCACTGTTGTAATGTAGGAAACGCAGCAGCCAATTTGTGCACAGCAAGCTCCCACAAACAGCAATGAAATAATGACCAGATAATCTGTCTTAGTGATATTGATTGAGGGATAAATATTGGCCAAGACACCCGGAAAAACTCCCCTGCTCTTCTTCAAAATAGTGCCATGGGATCTTTTACGTCCACCTCAAAGGGCAGACGGGGCCTTGGTTTAATGCTTCATCTGACAGACAACACCTCCGACATTGCAGCACTCCCTCAGTACTGCACTAACTGTACCAGGTAAGATTATGTGCTCAAGTCTCTGGAGTGTGATATGAACCCACAACCTTCTAACTCAGAGGTGAGAGTAAAAGGATCTTGATCATGCGCAAACATACGTGCACACACATCATACACACACAGGCACAAACAAGAAAACATACACATGCAGACAAGTGCCAAGATGTGTGCGCGCACACACACTGCATATCCATCTTGTGCACACTGTCCGGAAAGCACAATATGCCAAATAGAGTCAGGGATAGAGTCAGAGAGAGATACAGCACTGAAACAGGTCCTTCTGACCACCGTGTCCGCACCAACCATTACTCCCATTTTTCCCTAAATTCTCCTACCACCTACTTACACTAGGGGCAATGTTTACAATGGCCAATTTACTTATCAACCCGCACGTCTTTGGCATGTGGGAGGAAACCGGAGCACCCAGAGGAAACCCACGCGGTCACAGGGAGAACTTGCAAACTCCACACAGGCAGTACCCAGAACCGAACCCGGGTTGCTGGACCTGTGAGGCTGCGGTGCTAACCACTGCGCCACCCAATGAGAAATATTAATTTCATCGGTTGGTACATTAGACTTTTAATGGGAAAAATCCTACAGTAACTTTTTAAAAACTAGCAGCCAAGATGGCCACTGCAATTTGCATCTGAAATACCAGGAGACTGAACTGCAGACAGAAGTCTGAAAAGCCCTGGACCCAGAACAATGGCTTGCTCTTAGTAATTGAATTACCTAGGATTGCTTCATTAGCACGACAGTTAAGGACATCCTGACACATTGACTTTGAAAGAGCAAACCCCTCTGAGTGTAAATACTGGCGTCCTGGAACCCGTGGAGCCAATTCTGAACTTTGTATCTCATTAAAAATAAAGATGATTGAGAGAACCATGTGACTGTCCAGTCCATCTCTGAAAAAACAGAAGTTTTGTTACACAGACAGAAGACAAGGAGTAACTCAGAGACTGCAGCAGCAGAGAAAGCTGCGCGCTTCCCTTTCTCTTTTTCCAGAAAACATCAAGTTTGAAAACCGTCTGCAACTGTGGACCCTCCAAGCCTACAAACTGCTAAAGCCAGTGGCCAGGGGAAGACAGTCAACTACAATTCTGCCTTCAAGAAAACCCTGAGCAAAGCAGGCCAACCACATTCACATCACAGATTTCACAGTATTTAAGTTCCATTTATTTTGGACCTTAATCCAACCACCAAATCTATTTTTCCCTCTGTAATCTATTTGTGCATGTGAGATTCTCCTGTGAATGTGTAGTGTATTTTTTTTAGTACTTTTAAATCGGGGTGACAGTTTTAAGTATAATAAATTTACCTCGTGTTTGAACTCAAGAAAACCTGGCCGATTGGTTCTTTCATGATCACAGTAAAAGTAAAAAAGTAAAACAATCACAGAGATGGTAAACACAAACACTGTTTAAAAAGAATAAACCCTGTTGCGGTCAAATAAGAGGAAGGGGCAAGAAGGGAGCCTGAGACCCCCATCACCTGACCGTAACAACACAGACGCATGCTCTGGCACGTACACAAATATACACAAGCAGTCACACAAACACAGATAAACAGCTTAATTTACCTTGAATCTCCTGGCTAAGAATTTATTTTTCATTTCCAGGAAATTCCCCTTGTTCATCTCTGCTTTGAAAGGCTCATTGATGATGGTGTATCTGGGATCATTTTGTATATCCTGCCAGCGAGCATAGCCGTGACTGCACAGAAATGTCAAGGAAATCGCAAACAAAGAAAATCATTGGTAGACAAGATGTTAGCACATTGTGACTGCAGGTGATACAGGACAGGCGGAGGAGTCTCGGACCCTTGTGGCTGTGATAATCCCTCCTCCCAGTCTAAAACTCCCTCTACACTAGAGCATGGCTACCCAACCTGAACTCGACCAGGCCCGAAGACGTGTTGGGTTCGGGTCGGGTCGGGTCGCTCTTCCGGGTCCGGCATTCGGGCTCAGGTTGGGCACAGTGACAGCCAGGATGTCAAGGCAGGAAACGTGCATCCAGACTCCGCACTAGTCTGCACTGCGCGATTCCATCCAAGGTAGAGCACAACCTCTTTAACATAAATCAACTTCATTCCAGTGGTCAGGTCGGGCGTGGGAAAAAAAATCAAAGAACTCTGGTTGGGCCGGGCTTGAGTTGGATGTGGTTCTGTTGGGCTCGGGTCGGGTTTCAATTGCAGACCCGAGTAGGCCTTTACTCTACACTGTCCCAAAAAACACTCCCTGGGTAGGTACAGCACAGGTTAGATACAGAATAAAGCTCCCTTTACACTGTCCCAATCATTGAGCAATGCTCCTCTCTCATTGCAGTAATGTGTTATTTTCCATTTCCCTCACCAGCTGTTCTGTGGGTTTGCCAGTTTGATCCTCTGTTCCTGTCAAACGGGAAGACGACAGAGACAATTATGAGAATTATAAGTATATTGGGAGTGGGGGGATGGTGCAGAATACATTCCACAGACATTTAATGAAGCGTTTATTGTACAGCCTTGGTTAGACCTTCTTGGAATACAGTTCTGGTCTCCAGGTTACAAGAAGGATAAAGAGGCACTAGAGAGGGTGCAAAATAGATTTACAAGAATGATACCAGATCTGAGAGCTTATATCTATCAGGAAACATTGAATTTTACCTCTAAAGAAAAAAGAGGCTGAGGGATGATCCGATATAGGTCTCTAAAATAATGAAAAGGTTCGAGACGTAGATGTAGAGAAGATGTTTCCATATACAAGGAAAATCAGGGGCATAAATATAAGACAGTCACCAATAAAACCAAGCGGGAATTCAGGAGAAACTTCTTTACCCAGAGAGTGGTGAGAATGTGGAATTTGCTTCACAAGGAATAATTAGACAAATAGTATCAATGCATTTAAGGGGAAGCTAGATAAACACATGAGGGAGAAAGGAATAGTAGGATATGCTGATAGGGCAAGATGAAGTAGGGAGGAGGCTCCTGTGGAGCATAAACAATGACACAGACCAGTTGGGCCAAAGGGTCTGTTTCTACGCTGTAAATTCTGTGTGATATAATTCTAACACTTTGCCATCCTCACTTGCTTTATCAGTTTCTGGCGTATTCACACACTGGACCTCAGTCTTCTGAAGAACTGGGTATCACCCGAAGCCTGGCTTCTAACTGCAGCCTCTCGTGGCTGAACTCCCCCCATAACAATACTTGGGGAAAGGATACGCCACAATGCCAGCCAGCAACCAATAGTCGTGCCTTCTGTGCCAGATATCGTAGATCTTTCCGGAAGAAACGGCAGCCCGCTCTTCATTCTGCCAAAGTGTGTGCAACTCTGACAAAACAAAAACAGAGATATTATCCCTCTAAGCAAAGCTAGAACATTCTGCTCAAACTTTATGCCAGGAGAGTGAGATAATCATCACAGCACCTTGCTGGATTCCATCCTGTGCAGACACGCACTCTCCCTGGGGTGGGGGTTCCCCAGACACGCACTCTCCCTGGGGTGGGGGTTCCCCAGACACGCACTCTCCCTGGGGTGGGGGTTCCCCAGACACGCACTCTCCCTGGGGTGGGGGATCCCCAGACACGCACTCTCCCTGGGGTGCGGGTTCCCCAGACACGCACTCTCCCTGGGGTGGGGGTTCCCCAGACACGCACTCTCCCTGGGGTGCGGGTTCCCCAGACACGCACTCTCCCTGGGGTGGGGGTTCGCCAGACACGCACTCTCCCTGGGGTGGGGGTTCCCCAGACACGCACTCTCCCTGGGGTGCGGGTTCCCCAGACACGCACTCTCCCTGGGGTGGGAGTTCCCCAGACACGCACTCTCCCTGGGGTGGGGGTTCCCCAGACACGCACTCTCCCTGGGGTGGGGGTTCCCCAGACACGCACTCTCCCTGGGGTGGGGGATCCCCAGACACGCACTCTCCCTGGGGTGGGGGTTCCCCCAGACACGCACTCTCCCTGGGGTGCGGGTTCCCCAGACACGCACTCTCCCTGGGGTGGGGGTTCCCCAGACACGCACTCTCCCTGGGGTGGGGGTTCCCCAGACACGCACTCTCCCTGGGGTGGGGGTTCCCCAGACACGCACTCTCCCTGGGGTGGGGGTTCCCCAGACACGCACTCTCCCTGGGGTGGGGGTTCCCCAGACACGCACTCTCCCTGGGGTGGGGGTTCCCCAGACACGCACTCTCCCTGGGGTGGGGGTTCCCCAGACACGCACTCTCCCTGGGGTGGGGGTTCCCCAGACACGCACTCTCCCTGGGGTGCGGGTTCCCCAGACACGCACTCTCCCTGGGGTGGGGGTTCCCCAGACACGCACTCTCCCTGGGGTGCGGGTTCCCCAGACACGCACTCTCCCTGGGGTGGGGGTTCCCCAGACACGCACTCTCCCTGGGGTGGGGGTTCCCCAGACACGCACTCTCCCTGGGGTGCGGGTTCCCCAGACACGCACTCTCCCTGGGGTGGGGGTTCCCCAGACACGCACTCTCCCTGGGGTGCGGGTTCCCCAGACACGCACTCTCCCTGGGGTGGGGGTTCCCCAGACACGCACTCTCCCTGGGGTGGGGGTTCCCCAGACACGCACTCTCCCTGGGGTGGGGGTTCCCCAGACACGCACTCTCCCTGGGGTGGGGGTTCCCCAGACACGCACTCTCCCTGGGGTGGGGGTTCCCCAGACACGCACTCTCCCTGGGGTACGGGTGCCTCACCAATTAAATTTCAGAAAATATGATGACTGATGGACAGACTCCTTTCTCAAAATCGAGAGGGGCAGACAGTAAGGGGGAGAGCAGGAATAGGGGGCAAAGCAGGAGAGACAGAAAGCAAGACAGTAACAGGAGTGGGGAAGTGGGTAGGCAGAGAGGGTGTAGCCAAGGGGTTGGAGAGAGTGCGTGTGCAAAGGCGTCAGACAGCATGCGACAGAGCAACAGACTTAATCTCTGTTATTGAGTGGTGACGTCACGCTATAGGGGTCATTGCAGATCAGGCGGGGTGGGGAGGCAGCTGATTCCTTTACCTGTGAAACCCCCATCTGCAATATTGAACATAAATTTTCCTTTGCCAGACTGATCCTTTCTTTCATCGTCCTCTTTCACCTCTTTCACTATCTCTCCATTCTGAAGATTTTCCGCAATCTCTTTCTCCTCATTCATGTCTTCCGCTGTCAGAGAAACATAAAATAAATCCCATTTCCAGTGAAATCCAGCTCAAACAGAATAAACGTTTAATCGCCTCCCACCCACATACCATCCCCAATCCCAGTCACCACCCACCAGCTCTGTCTCAGGGCTGCCCTCATGGACACACTGGGTGTGGGCAGGAGCAGTGAATGTTGCGATGCTAGCCTAGTCAATTTCCTCTTCCACGGGTACCAGCTATCGCAGCACAAACTGAGGATTGAATCTGAGCTCAGCTGGTCACAAGGCAGCAGCTGTGAACACCACTGAGTCAGAGTTTATGGGTTCAAGTCTACTCCAAAAATTTGAGCCCATAATCTAGGGTGACACTCCCAGTGCAGTACTGAGGGAGTGCTGCACTGTCGGGGGGTGCCGTCATTTGGATGAGACATTTACCAATAGCCCTGTCTGCCTCTCAGATCCCATGCCAATCTTTTGAAGAACTGGGAAGTTCTCCCCAGTGTCCTGGCCAATACTTACTCACCAACCAATATCATTAAAAACAGCTGATCTAGTCATTATCACATTGTTTTTTGTGGGAGCTTGCTGTGCGCAAATTAGCTGCTCTGATTCCTACATTACAAAAAGCACTTAATTGGTGCAAGGTGCACAGGACATACTAAGCTCCCAGAAGATGCTATATAAATGCAAGTTCTTTCTTTTTCGATGCACTGTATTAACCACCTAACCCAGTTCAATCGACAAACAATTTATTTCAGCTATGGGACGGTTCAGTTCCTTAAATTACTTGTTCTATTCTCCCCACCTAATCATGGTGTCTGGAGGGTCCTGGGCACAGACAGTACTTGTCCAGAGGGTTAGGGTGAGGGCCCTGTGTCCAGCGGTGACTCACCATCAGACAGATCCCCACTGTCGCGTTTTATCCATACCTTTAGGTTGAGGCAGGACTGGCTGCTCCTGTTGTTCACACTCTCCTTTCTCCTCTGCTCCCACCTCATTTGCTTGTTTCTTGCTCTCCATGTCCTGAGGTTTCTCACTGACAGAAGCAACATTCCCACTGCTGGGAATCTGGGTAAAAAAAACATCGGGGAAGAAGTCAGCAATGGTCCACACACGACTTGCTCAGGTCCTCTCTGCAAGGTGATCACACCCACTGGGTACAGATTCCACACACACTGACTCTCCCTGGGGTGCGGGTTACACACACACTGACTCTCCCTGGGGTGCGGGTTACACACACACTGACTCTCCCTGGGGTGCGGGTTACACACACACTGACTCTCCCTGGGATGTGGGTTCCACACACACTGACTCTCCCTGGGGTGTGGGTTCCACACACACTGACTCTCCCTGGGGTGCGGGTTCCACACACACTGACTCTCCCTGGGGTGCGGGTTACACACACTGACTCTCCCTGGGATGTGGGTTCCACACACACTGACTCTCCCTGGGGTGCGGGTTCCACACACACTGACTCTCCCTGGGGTGCGGGTTCCACACACACTGACTCTCCCTGGGGTGCGGGTTACACACACTGACTCTCCCTGGGATGTGGGTTCCACACACACTGACTCTCCCTGGAGTGCGGGTTCCACACACACTGACTCTCCCTGGGGTGCGGGTTCCACACACACTGACTCTCCCTGGGGTGCGGGTTACACACACACTGACTCTCCCTGGAGTGCGGGTTCCACACACACTGACTCTCCCTGGGGTGCGGGTTCCACACACACTGACTCTCCCTGGGGTGCGGGTTCCACACACACTGACTCTCCCTGGGGTACGGGTTCCACACACACTGACTCTCCCTGGGGTGCGGGTTACACACACACTGACTCTCCCTGGGGTGTGGGTTCCACACACACTGACTCTCCCTGGGGTACGGGTTCCACACACACTGACTCTCCCTGGGGTGTGGGTTCCACACACACTGACTCTCCCTGGGAAACGGGTTCCACACACACTGACTCTCACTGGGGTGTGGGTTCCACACACACTGACTCTCCCTGGGGTGCGGGTTACACACACACTGACAATCCCTGGGGAGCGGGTTCCACACACACTGTCTCTCCCTGGGGTGCGGGTTACACACACACTGACTCTCCCTGGGGTGTGGGTTCCACACACACTGACTCTCCCTGGGGTGCGGGTTCCACACACACTGACTCTCCCTGGGGTGCGGGTTCCACACACACTGACTCTCCCTGGGAAACGGGTTTCACACACACTAACTCTCACTGGGGCGTGGGTTCCACACACACTGACTCTCCCTGGGGTGCGGGTTCCACACACACTGACTCTCACTGGGGTGCGGGTTCCACACACAGTGACTCTCCCTGGGGTGCGGGTTCCACACACACTGACTCTCCCTGGGGTGCGGGGTACACACACACTGACTCTCCCTGGGGTGCGGGGTACACACACACTGACTCTCCCTGGGGTGCGGGTTACACACACACTGACTCTCCCTGGGGTACGGGCTCCACACACACTGACTCTCCCTGGGGTGCGGGTTCCACACACACTGACTCTCCCTGGGAAACGGGTTTCACACACACTAACTCTCACTGGGGCGTGGGTTCCACACACACTGACTCTCCCTGGGGTGCGGGTTCCACACACAGTGACTCTCCCTGGGGTGCGGGTTCCACACACACTGACTCTCCCTGGGGTGCGGGTTACACACACAGTGACTCTTCCTGGGGTACGGGTTCCACACACACTGACTCTCACTGGGGTGCGGGTTACACACACACAGTGACTCTCCCTGGGGTACGGGTTCCACACACACTGACTCTCACTGGGGTGCGGGTTACACACACACTGACTCTCCCTGGGGTGCGGGTTCCACACACACTGACTCTCCCTGGGGTGCGGGTTCCACACACACTGACTCTCCCTGGGGTGTGGGTTCCACACACACTGACTCTCCCTGGGCTGCGGGTTACATACACACTGACTCTCCCTGGGGTGCGGGTTACACACACACTGACTCTCCCTGGGGTGTGGGTTCCACACACACTGACTCTCCCTGGGGTGTGGGTTCCACACACACTGACTCTCCCTGGGCTGCGGGTTACATACACACTGACTCTCCCTGGACTACGGGCTCCCACTTCTCTCTGGGACGTGGCACTAACGGCCATTATTCACGACAGTGCCTCGACTGTGCATGTTCGGTCATTCAACCAGGAGGGATGGGAAATCATACACGATCCTGACCTCACTTGCTCGAAGCTTATGTCACTGGATGGTGACCTGGAGCAGAAACGCAGACAAATTTCTTCCTTCCCAAGCCAAGGGTACTGACGGACTCCATGGAGTCCCTGGCAGCACCCCACTGCACACTGGCGTTACTTCTGCTCTCTACAGCTCAACCTTTGTCATCGGTTGGTTAATGTTTAAATAGTAACTTTTAGCTTTTGCCTTTTTACATTTCTGTTAAAAGGACAGTTTAAATTAGAAGGGATTCCTTCCAGAGTGCTTTAGCTGATAAGCTAACTGTCTCATGACTCCTTTGAGAGCTCCTTTGTAACATCCCGAAAGAGGATCGTTGTTCCCTGGAATGGTGTCTGGTTGAATGACTGACACTGATTCTTGTTAAAACTGAAGTTATTGCAGTTAATTGGATGTGGTAATGGGGCAACATGCAGATTCTCACATAAGCAGAGTGAATAATTGTTATCATTGTGCATGTGTAACTGTTGGTATTAATAGTTATCATTGTATGAAAACCAATAAATGCCTTTGAGCTATTATCTTGTGGAATAACTTCTAAACAGGAAAGTAAAAAGATC
This sequence comes from Heterodontus francisci, assembly GCF_036365525.1. Taxonomy (NCBI): domain Eukaryota; kingdom Metazoa; phylum Chordata; class Chondrichthyes; order Heterodontiformes; family Heterodontidae; genus Heterodontus; species Heterodontus francisci. The sequence goes on along the minus strand of NC_090407.1, from coordinate 19,056,629 downwards.
CACATTCTCTGACATCTTATACAACTGGGTCATCAGAGCAGCCTCAAACCAGTAGTTTTGATATACCAGACAGACAGACTCATTCACGCCCCTTCAGGCAACAACACTTGCCTCATTCTCCACAAGCTTGTTCTCTTCCTTGTCTCTCTCTTTATCATCCATCACCTCTGAACGACAGCCATTTTTCTCTAAAAGGGAAGAGAATTTCATCTTTCAGGTCAAATCTGTGAACCCCTTTTAGTCTCCGACACGACAAAACTAACCTTCATGGGGGAACCCAGTGATCCAGCCTGACCTCTGATACCACCCACCCCCCACCCCCATCCTCTCCCCAATCGGAACAAACCAGTTGACACAAACCCAGCAATGACAGTGACATCATAGGCAACTGAAGGTCACCTCATGTTATTGGCATCATAATTTAAGCTGCCATGGATTAAGTTTCCCATTATACGCACCCACAGTCCCCCAAAATAGATGGCCCCGTGTGCTCACAGCACTGCCCCACACATCCAACTGCCGCCAACACCCCCCACCCACTCTACCCTACCCCCGCACCCCCCAACTCTACCCTCATTGCCCCCCCGAGGTAGACTCCAATTCAGCTTCTTGGCCCCTGCCAGGTTTCTGCTGTCAGTGGAAACCAGCCAGAAGTACCTTAAGGGCATTAAAATGGTGTCAACCCAGGCTCAGTGTGCAGCTCTCCCACCTCTGAGTCAGAGGTTGTGGGTTCATGTCCCACTGCAGAGACTTGAGCACAAAATCCAGGCCGATACTCCCAGTGCAGTACTGCCTGACTACCTATCTGAATGGATGGAGAGCAGATGGTAGAAGTACAGACACGCAGGCAGAGAGAGAGAGGGAGGGAAGAGAGAAAGGAAAATAAAACAGAACACAAAGACAGAAGAGGGAGTTTATTCTCCAAACTGTCCTGAGCCACTCACCCAGAGATCTGCTGGTGTGCACAGAAATACAGGTACACACTCAATGTCCATCCTGCTCCTCGTCCCTCCCAGCCCATCCTGACTTATCATACACTTACTGTGAGCAATGTCACTAGGAGCAGGAGTAGGCCATTCAGCCCTTCGAGCCTACTCCGCCATTCAATATGGTCATTGTCTGCTTATAGAAAGACAAACACAGGCCTTTGGAATCTGATGACTTGGACCCACCTGTAGAGGTTGGGGCTGGCGTACTGGTCAGGGGGCAGGCAGGGCTGGCTGCAACTGGGGTACTGGGATCAGACGAGACGCTGTCGATGGGCTTCTTGCTCTCCATGTGCTCAGGCACCATCTCCGGTGTGCTGTATCTTCCGTTGATGTATTCAAACTCCTGTACCTTAGATTGTTTTTAAAGAAAAGGTGATTTTAATGAGAGGAAGTAGAAATAAAATCAGAAAAAAAGAGACAAAATGGGACTGGGTAGTGGAGGGGTCAAACACTGACCTTTCCACTCTGGGACCTAGGTCTAAATTCAGCCCAGATTGTGGAGGCGAAAGTGTCCCTTTTGGGACTGGTGTGAAAGGATTTGGGGAAATGTCCATCCAACTCATTCACCATGGGCTCCCAAAACAGAACCTGACAGGCAATCTCACTCAAAAACGGACACGAGAAGGGGGCACTATTCTCAGTTTGGGACAGTGTAGGAGTTTTAACTCTGTACCTAAACCGTGCTGTACCTGATCTGAGTGTTTAAAGCTGGCACTGATTGCCAGGAACAGAAAATGCTCCATTCTCCACCTCTATGAGCACAAAATGCACCAAAAAATGTCAAGTGGAAACATAACCAGCACATGGCTTTCCGCTAAAGGTAAAGCCGTTACTCTATCTCTGTTCATCGACCCGGTCCGTATTTTATTAAAAAGCACATATAAATTTACACATCTCCTTTATCACTGGCACGATAAGAGAGCAGTTATTGAGTTAGTTTCCATTAGCACAACTCTGCTCCCGGTCAAAAGTGAAGTATAAACACAGCTGACATTTCTGCCTCATCTTGATGCTATTTAAATCACCCACGAGGCAGCAGTGTTACTCACCAAACAGCTGCTGCCGGGCTCTGCCACAGCTTTTAACCCACAGAAAAACCTGAAGTAGTACAGAAAATGTGAGAAACACTGAAGCTGCCTGACATGCTCAGCCTCTCCAGCATTTTCTGCTTTTTTCATCCAGATTTCCAATATCTGCAGTATTTCGCTTTTGTGAAAGATGTGAAGAATTTGCCAAGTTCTGGTGTCCCTAAGCGTTTGGAATTCATGGGCAACACCTTAAATCCTTGGTCCTGTTAATTTATATTTATCTCAAGGCTATAACGGACCTTCTCTCTCAGGTGGATATAGGAAACCCCACAGCACTGTTTAAAGAACAGCAATATTCCTGACCAATATTTATACCATGGCCAATGCCACCAAAAGAGATTATTTGGTCATGTGACTTACTGCTCCCCATGGGATCTTGCTATACCATAAACTGGATCTCATGTTTCCTACATGACAACAGTGACGACACTTCAAAAGTACTTCATTGGCTGTAAAGCGCTTTGGGACATCCAGAGATTGTGAAAGGTGCTAAAGAAATGCAAGTCTTTCTTCAATATCTTGAAATACAAATGAATGAATGAACGAAGAGTGTTAAAAAGCACCCTTCCCAAATCCCCACTCACACAAAATTCAAACAGGACAAAGCAACACAGAAGGATTCCAAGATAAAACAGGGCGGAACTTCCGGGAAAACAAGGGTCAGGATGCCTTTGCTCGGAGGGATGGAACGCCAGCGCTCGGAGGGTCAGGATTCCAGCACTCAGGGGGACAGGATGCCAACGCTCGGAGGGTCAGGATGCGTTTGCTCGGAGGAACGGAATGCCAGCGCTCGGAGGGTCAGGATGCCAGCGCTCGGAGGGTCAGGATGCGTTTGCTCGGAGGAACGGAATGCCAGCGCTCGGAGGGTCAGGATGCCAGCGCTCGGGGGGACAGGATGCCAACGCTCGGAGGGTCCGGATGCCAACGCTCGGAGGGTCCGGATGCCAACGCTCGGAGGGTCCGGATGCCAACGCTCGGAGGGTCCGGATGCCAGCGGTCGGAGGGTCCGGATGCCAGCAGTCGGAGGGTCCGGATGCCAGCGCTCGGAGGGTCAAGATGCCAGCGCTTGGAGGGTCAAGATGCCAGCGCTCGGAGGGTCAGGATGCGTTTGCTCGGAGGAACGGAATGCCAGCAATCGGAGGGTCAGGAAGCCAGCGCTCGGAGGGTCAGGATGCCAGCGGTCGGAGGGTCAGGATGCCAGCGGTCGGAGGGTCAGGATGCCAGCGGTCAGAGGGTCAGGATACCTTTGCTCGGAGGGACGGAATGCCTTTGCTCGGAGGAACAGGATGTCAGCGCTCGGAGGGACGGGATGCGTTTTCTCGGAGGAACGGAATGCCAGCACTCGGAGGGTCAGAATGCCAGCGCTCGGAGGGTCAGGATGCCTTTGCTCGGAGGGACGGAATGCCTTTGCTCGGAGGAACAGGATGCCAGCGCTCGGAGGGACGGAATGTGAGCGCTCGGAGGGACGGAATGCGAGCGCACGGAGGGACGGAATGCCAGCGCTCGGAGGGACGGAACGCCAGCGCTCGGAGGGACCGAATGCCAGCGCTCGGAGGGACCGAATGCCAGCGCTCGGAGGGACCGAATGCCAGCGCTCGGAGGGACCGAATGCCAGCGCTCGGAGGGACAGAATGCCAGCGCTCGGAGGGACCGAATGCCAGCGCTCGGAGGGACCGAATGCCTTTGCTCGGAGGGACCGAATGCCTTTGCTCGGAGGGACCGAATGCCTTTGCTCGGAGGGACAGAATGCCTTTGCTCGGAGGGACAGAATGCCTTTGCTCGGAGGGACCGAATGCCTTTGCTCGGAGGGACCGAATGCCTTTGCTCGGAGGGACCGAATGCCAGCGCTCGGAGGGACCGAATGCCAGCGCTCGGGGGGACCGAATGCCAGCGCTCGGAGGGACTGAATGCCTTTGCTCGGAGGCACGGATTGCCAGCGCTCGGAGGGTCGGAATGCCTTTGCTCGGAGGCACGGATTGCCAGCGCTCGGAGGGTCGGAATGCCTTTGCTCGGAGGCACGGATTGCCAGCGCTCGGAGGGACGGAATGCGTTTGCTCGGAGGCACGGAATACCTTTCCTCGGAGGGACGGAATGCCAGCGCTCGAAGGGATGGAATGCCAGCGCTCGGAGGGACCGAATGCCTTTGCTCGGAGGGTCCGAATGCCAGCGCTCGGAGGGATGGAATGCCTTTGCTCGGAGGGACGGAATGCATTTGCTCGGAGGGACGGAATGCCAGCGCTCGGAGGGACGGAATGCCAGCGCTCGGAGGGACGGAATGCGAGCGCTCGGAGGGACGGAATGCCTTTGCTCGGAGGGACGGAATGCCTTTGCTCGGAGGGACGGAATGCCTTTGCTCGGAGGCACGGATTGCCAGCGCTCGGAGGGTCGGAATGCCTTTGCTCGGAGGGACAGAATGCCAGCGCTCGGAGGGACAGAATGCCAGCGCTCGGAGGAACCGAATGCCAGCGCTCGGAGGGACCGAATGCCAGCGCTCGGAGGGACCGAATGCCAGCGCTCGGAGGGACCGAATGCCAGCGCTCGGAGGGACCGAATGCCAGCGCTCGGAGGGACCGAATGCCTTTGCTCGGAGGGACGGACTGCCTTTGCTCGGAGGGACGGACTGCCTTTGCTCGGAGGGACAGAATGCCAGCGTTCGGAGGGACAGGAAGCCTTTGCTCGGAGGAACGGAATGCCAGCGCTCGAAGGACGGAACGCCAGTGCTCGGAGGGACAGAATGCCAGCTCTCGGAGGGACAGAATGCCAGAGCTCGAAAGGGGCAGAATGCCAGCGCTCGGAGGGACAGAATGCCAGAGCTCGAAAGGGGCAGAATGCCAGCGCTCGGAGGGCCAGGATGCCAGCGCTCGGAGGGCCAGGACGCCAGCGCTCGGAGGGACAGAATGCCTTTGCTCGGAGGGACAGGATGCCAGCGCTCGGAGTGACAGGATGCCTTTGCTCGGAGGCACGGATTGCCAGCGCTCGGAGGGTCGGAATGCCTTTGCTCGGAGGCACGGATTGCCAGCGCTCGGAGGGTCGGAATGCCTTTGCTCGGACGCACGGATTGCCAGCGCTCGGAGTGTCGGAATGCCTTTGCTCGGAGGGACGGAATGCCTTTGCTCGGAGGGACAGAATGCCAGCGCTCGGAGGGACAGAATGCCAGCGCTCGGAGGGTGGGAATGCCTTTGCTCGGAGGGACAGAATGCCAGCGATCGGAGGGACCGAATGCCAGCGCTCGGAGGGACGGAATGCCTTTGCTCGGCGGGACGGAATGCCAGCGCACGGGGGGACGGAATGCCAGCGCACGGAGGGATAGGATGCCTTTGCTCGGAGGGACGGAATGCCATCGCTCGGAGGGACGGAATGCCATCGCTCGGAGGGACGGAATGCCAGCGCTCGGAGGGACGGAATGCCAGCGCTCGGAGGGACGGAATGCCAGCGCTCGGAGGGACGGAATGCCAGCGCACGGAGGGACCGAATTCCAGTGCTCGGAGGGACCGAATTCCAGTGCTCGGAGGGACCGAATGCCAGCGCTCAGAGGGTCGGAATGCCTTTGCTCGGAGGGACGGAATGCCAGCACAGGGAGGGACGGAATGCCAGCGCACGGAGGGACGGAATGCCTTTGCTCGGAGGGACTGAATGCCAGCGCTCGGAGGGACTGAATGCCAGCGCTCGGAGGGACCGAATGCCAGCGCTCGGAGGGACCGAATGCCAGCGCTCGGAGGGACCGAATGCCTTTGCTCGGAGGGACGGACTGCCTTTGCTCGGAGGGACGGAATGCCTTTGCTCGGAGGGTCGGAATGCCAGCGCTCGGAGGGACGGAATGCCTTTGCTCGGAGGGACGGAATGCATTTGCTCGGAGGGACGGACTGCCTTTGCTCGGAGGGACAGAATGCCAGCTTTCGGAGGGACAGGATGCCTTTGCAAGGAGGGACAGAATGCCAGCGCTCGGAGGGACCGAATGCCTTTGCTCGGAGGGTCCGAATGCCTTTGCTGGGAGGGACGGAACGCCTTTGCTCGGAGGGACGGAATGCCAGTGCACGGAGGGACCGAATGCCAGCGCACGGAGGGACGGAATGCCTTTGCTCGGAGGGACAGAATGCCAGCGCTCGGAGGGACCGAATGCCAGCGCTCGGAGGGACCGAATGCCAGCGCTCGGAGGGACCGAATGCCAGCGCTCGGAGGGACCGAATGCCAGCGCTCGGAGGGTGGGAATGCCTTTGCTCGGAGGGTGGGAATGCCTTTGCTCGGAGGGACGGACTGCCTTTGCTCGGAGGGACAGAATGCCAGCGTTCGGAGGGACAGGACGCCTTCGCTCGGAGGGACAGAATGCCTTTGCTCGGAGGGACAGAATGCCAGCGCTCGGAGGGACAGGATGCCTTTGCTCGGAGGCACGGATTGCCAACGCTCGGAGGGTCGGAATGCCTTTGCTCGGAGGCACGGATTGCCAGCGCTCGGAGGGTCGGAATGCCTTTGCTCGGACGCACGGATTGCCAGCGCTCGGAGTGTCGGAATGCCTTTGCTCGGAGGGACGGAACGCCAGCGCTCGGAGGGACGGAATGCCTTTGCTCGGAGGGACAGAATGCCAGCGCACGGAGGGACAGAATGCCTTTGCTCGGAGGGACAGAATGCCAGCGCTCGGAGGGACCGAATGCCAGAGCTCGGAGGGACCGAATGCCAGCTCTCGGAGGGTCGGAATGCCTTTGCTCGGAGGCACGGATTGCCAGCGCTCGGAGGGTCGGAATGCCTTTGCTCGGACGCACGGATTGCCAGCGCTCGGAGTGTCGGAATGCCTTTGCTCGGAGGGACGGAACGCCAGCGCTCGGAGGGACGGAATGCCTTTGCTCGGAGGGACAGAATGCCAGCGCACGGAGGGACAGAATGCCTTTGCTCGGAGGGACAGAATGCCAGCGCTCGGAGGGACCGAATGCCAGCGCTCGGAGGGACCGAATGCCAGCTCTCGGAGGGACCGAATGCCAGCTCTCGGAGGGACGGAATGCCAGCGCACGGAGGGACAGGATGCCTTTGCTCGGAGGGTCGGAATGCCTTTGCTCGGAGGGACGGAATGCCTTTGCTCGGAGGGACGGAATGCCAGCGCACGGAGGGACGGAATGCCTTTGCTCGGAGGGACAGAATGCCAGCGCTCGGAGGAACAGAATGCCAGCGCTCGGAGGGACCGAATGCCAGCGCTCGGAGGGTGGGAATGCCTTTGCTCGGAGGGACAGAATGCCAGCGCTCGAAGGGATGGAATGCCAGCGCTCGGAGGGACCGAATGCCTTTGCTCGGAGGATCCGAATGCCAGCGCTCGGAGGGATGGAATGCCTTTGCTCGGAGGGACGGAATGCATTTGCTCGGAGGGACGGAATGCCAGCGCTCGGAGGGACGGAATGCCAGCGCTCGGAGGGACGGAATGCCAGCGCTCGGAGGGACGGAATGCGAGCGCTCGGAGGGACGGAATGCCTTTGCTCGGAGGGACGGAATGCCTTTGCTCGGAGGGACGGAATGCCTTTGCTCGGAGGGACGGAATGCCTTTGCTCGGAGGGACGGAATGCCTTTGCTCGGAGGCACGGATTGCCAGCGCTCGGAGGGTCGGAATGCCTTTGCTCGGAGGGACGGAATGCCAGCGCACGGAGGGATAGGATGCCTTTGCTCGGAGGGACCGAATGCCAGCGCTCCGAGGGACCAAATGCCAGCGCTCGGAGGGACCGAATGCCAGCGCTCGGAGGGACCGAATGCCTTTGCTTGGAGGGACGGAACGCCTTTGCTCGGAGGGACGGAATGCCAGCGCACGGAGGGACGGAATGCCTTTGCTCGGAGGGACAGAATGCCAGCGCACGGAGGGACCGAATTCCAGCGCTCGGAGGAACCGAATGCCAGCGCTCGGAGGGACCGAATGCCTTTGCTCGGAGGAACCGAATGCCAGCGCACGGAGGGACGGAATGCCTTTGCTCGGAGGGACAGAATGCCAGCGCACGGAGGGACCGAATTCCAGCGCTCGGAGGGACCGAATGCCAGCGCTCGGAGGGACCGAATGCCTTTGCTCGGAGGGACGGACTGCCTTTGCTCGGAGGAACGGAATGCCAGCGTTCGGAGGGACAGGAAGCCTTTGCTCGGAGGAACGGAATGCCAGCGCTCGAAGGACGGAACGCCAGTGCTCGGAGGGACAGAATGCCAGCTCTCGGAGGGACAGAATGCCAGAGCTGGAAAGGGGCAGAATGCCAGCGCTCGGAGGGACAGAATGCCAGAGCTCGAAAGGGGCAGAATGCCAGCGCTCGGAGGGACAGAATGCCAGAGCTCGAAAGGGGCAGAATGCCAGCGCTCGGAGGGACAGAATGCCAGCGCTCGGAGGGCCAGGATGCCAGCGCTCGGAGGGCCAGGACGCCAGCGCTCGGAGGGACAGGATGCCAGCGCTCGGAGGGACAGGACGCCTTTGCTCGGAGGGACCGGACGCCTTTGCTCGGAGGGACAGGACGCCTTCGCTCGGAGGGACAGAATGCCTTTGCTCGGAGGGACAGGATGCCAGCGCTCGGAGTGACAGGATGCCTTTGCTCGGAGGCACGGATTGCCAGCGCTCGGAGGGTCGGAATGCCTTTGCTCGGAGGCACGGATTGCCAGCGCTCGGAGGGTCGGAATGCCTTTGCTCGGACGCACGGATTGCCAGCGCTCGGAGTGTCGGAATGCCTTTGCTCGGAGGGACGGAATGCCTTTGCTCGGAGGGACAGAATGCCAGCGCTCGGAGGGACAGAATGCCAGCGCTCGGAGGGTGGGAATGCCTTTGCTCGGAGGGACAGAATGCCAGCGATCGGAGGGACCGAATGCCAGCGCTCGGAGGGACGGAATGCCTTTGCTCGGCGGGACGGAATGCCAGCGCTCGGGGGGACGGAATGCCAGCGCACGGAGGGATAGGATGCCTTTGCTCGGAGGGACGGAATGCCATCGCTCGGAGGGACGGAATGCCAGCGCTCGGAGGGACGGAATGCCAGCGCTCGGAGGGACCGCATGCCAGCGCTCGGAGGGACGGAATGCCAGCGCTCAGAGGGTCGGAATGCCTTTGCTTGGAGGGACGGAATGCCTTTGCTCGGAGGGACGGAATGCCAGCACAGGGAGGGACGGAATGCCAGCGCACGGAGGGACGGAATGCCTTTGCTCGGAGGGACTGAATGCCAGCGCTCGGAGGGACTGAATGCCAGCGCTCGGAGGGACCGAATGCCAGCGCTCGGAGGGACCGAATGCCAGCGCTCGGAGGGACCGAATGCCTTTGCTCGGAGGGACGGACTGCCTTTGCTCGGAGGGACGGACTGCCTTTGCTCGGAGGGACGGAATGCCTTTGCTCGGAGGGTCCGAATGCCAGCGCTCGGAGGGATGGAATGCCTTTGCTCGGAGGGACGGAATGCATTTGCTCGGAGGGACGGACTGCCTTTGCTCGGAGGGACAGAATGCCAGCTTTCGGAGGGACAGGATGCCTTTGCAAGGAGGGACAGAATGCCAGCGCTCGGAGGGACCGAATGCCTTTGCTCGGAGGGACGGAATGCCAGCGCACGGAGGGATAGGATGCCTTTGCTCGGAGGGACAGAATGCCAGCGCTCGGAGGGACCGAATGCCTTTGCTTGGAGGGACGGAACGCCTTTGCTCGGAGGGACGGAATGCCAGCGCACGGAGGGACGGAATGCCTTTGCTCGGAGGGACAGAATGCCAGCGCTCGGAGGGACCGAATGCCAGCGATCGGAGGAACCGAATGCCAGCGCTCGGAGGGACCGAATGCCAGCGCTCGGAGGGACCGAATGCCTTTGCTCGGAGGGACGGACTGCCTTTGCTCGGAGGGACAGAATGCCAGCGTTCGGAGGGACAGGAAGCCTTTGCTCGGAGGAACGGAATGCCAGCGCTCGAAGGACGGAACGCCAGTGCTCGGAGGGACAGTATGCCAGCTCTCGGAGGGACAGAATGCCAGAGCTCGAAAGGGGCAGAATGCCAGCGCTCGGAGGGACAGAATGCCAGAGCTCGAAAGGGGCAGAATGCCAGCGCTCGGAGGGCCAGGATGCCAGCGCTCGGAGGGCCAGGACGCCAGCGCTCGGAGGGACAGGATGCCAGCGCTCGGAGGGACAGGACGCCTTTGCTCGGAGGGACCGGACGCCTTTGCTCGGAGGGACAGGACGCCTTCGCTCGGAGGGACAGGATGCCTTTGCTCGGAGGGACAGGATGCCAGCGCTCGGAGTGACAGGATGCCTTTGCTCGGAGGCACGGATTGCCAGCGCTCGGAGGGTCGGAATGCCTTTGCTCGGAGGCACGGATTGCCAGCGCTCGGAGTGTCGGAATGCCTTTGCTCGGAGGGACGGAATGCCTTTGCTCGGAGGGACAGAATGCCAGCGCTCGGAGGGACAGAATGCCAGCGCTCGGAGGGTGGGAATGCCTTTGCTCGGAGGGACAGAATGCCAGCGATCGGAGGGACCGAATGCCAGCGCTCGGAGGGACGGAATGCCTTTGCTCGGCGGGACGGAATGCCAGCGCACGGGGGGACGGAATGCCAGCGCACGGAGGGATAGGATGCCTTTGCTCGGAGGGACGGAATGCCATCGCTCGGAGGGACGGAATGCCAGCGCTCGGAGGGACGGAATGCCAGCGCTTGGAGGGACGGAATGCCAGCGCACGGAGGGACCGAATTCCAGTGCTCGGAGGGACCGAATGCCAGCGCTCAGAGGGTCGGAATGCCTTTGCTTGGAGGGACGGAATGCCTTTGCTCGGAGGGACGGAATGCCAGCACAGGGAGGGACGGAATGCCAGCACAGGGAGGGACGGAATGCCTTTGCTCGGAGGGACTGAATGCCAGCGCTCGGAGGGACTGAATGCCAGCGCTCGGAGGGACCGAATGCCAGCGCTCGGAGGGACCGAATGCCAGCGCTCGGAGGGACCGAATGCCTTTGCTCGGAGGGACGGACTGCCTTTGCTCGGAGGGACGGACTGCCTTTGCTCGGAGGGACGGAATGCCTTTGCTCGGAGGGTCCGAATGCCAGCGCTCGGAGGGATGGAATGCCTTTGCTCGGAGGGACGGAATGCATTTGCTCGGAGGGACGGACTGCCTTTGCTCGGAGGGACAGAATGCCAGCTTTCGGAGGGACAGGATGCCTTTGCAAGGAGGGACAGAATGCCAGCGCTCGGAGGGACCGAATGCCTTTGCTCGGAGGGACGGAATGCCAGCGCACGGAGGGATAGGATGCCTTTGCTCGGAGGGACAGAATGCCAGCGCTCGGAGGGACCGAATGCCAGCGCTCAGAGGGTCCGAATGCCTTTGCTGGGAGGGACGGAACGCCTTTGCTCGGAGGGACGGAATGCCAGTGCACGGAGGGACCGAATGCAATCACACGGAGGGACGGAATGCCTTTGCTCGGAGGGACAGAATGCCAGCGCTCGGAGGGACCGAATGCCAGCGCTCGGAGGGACCGAATGCCAGCGCTCGGAGGGTGGGAATGCCTTTGCTCGGAGGGACGGACTGCCTTTGCTCGGAGGGACAGAATGCCAGCGTTCGGAGGGACAGGACGCCTTCGCTCGGAGGGACAGAATGCCTTTGCTCGGAGGAACAGAATGCCAGCGCTCGGAGGGACAGGATGCCTTTGCTCGGAGGCACGGATTGCCAACGCTCGGAGGGTCGGAATGCCTTTGCTCGGAGGCACGGATTGCCAGCGCTCGGAGGGTCGGAATGCCTTTGCTCGGACGCACGGATTGCCAGCGCTCGGAGTGTCGGAATGCCTTTGCTCGGAGGGACGGAACGCCAGCGCTCGGAGGGACGGAATGCCTTTGCTCGGAGGGACAGAATGCCAGCGTTCGGAGGGACAGGAAGCCTTTGCTCGGAGGAACGGAATGCCAGCGCTCGAAGGACGGAACGCCAGTGCTCGGAGGGACAGTATGCCAGCTCTCGGAGGGACAGAATGCCAGAGCTCGAAAGGGGCAGAATGCCAGCGCTCGGAGGGACAGAATGCCAGAGCTCGAAAGGGGCAGAATGCCAGCGCTCGGAGGGCCAGGATGCCAGCGCTCGGAGGGCCAGGACGCCAGCGCTCGGAGGGACAGGACGCCTTTGCTCGGAGGGACCGGACGCCTTTGCTCGGAGGGCCAGGACGCCAGCGCTCGGAGGGACAGGACGCCTTTGCTCGGAGGGACCGGACGCCTTTGCTCGGAGGGACAGGATGCCAGCGCTCGGAGTGACAGGATGCCTTTGCTCGGAGGCACGGATTGCCAGCGCTCGGAGGGTCGGAATGCCTTTGCTCGGAGGCACGGATTGCCAGCGCTCGGAGGGTCGGAATGCCTTTGCTCGGACGCACGGATTGCCAGCGCTCGGAGTGTCGGAATGCCTTTGCTCGGAGGGACGGAATGCCTTTGCTCGGAGGGACAGAATGCCAGCGCTCGGAGGGACAGAATGCCAGCGCTCGGAGGGTGGGAATGCCTTTGCTCGGAGGGACCGAATGCCAGCGCTCGGAGGGACGGAATGCCAGCGCTCGGAGGGATAGGATGCCTTTGCTCGGAGGGACGGAATGCCATCGCTCGGAGGGACGGAATGCCAGCGCTCGGAGGGACGGAATGCCAGCGCTTGGAGGGACGGAATGCCAGCGCTCAGAGGGTCGGAATGCCTTTGCTTGGAGGGACGGAATGCCTTTGCTCGGAGGGACGGAATGCCATCGCTCGGAGGGACGGAATGCCAGCGCTCGGAGGGACGGAATGCCAGCGCTTGGAGGGACGGAATGCCAGCGCACGGAGGGACCGAATTTCAGTGCTCGGAGGGACCGAATGCCAGCGCTCAGAGGGTCGGAATGCCTTTGCTTGGAGGGACGGAATGCCTTTGCTCGGAGGGACGGAATGCCAGCACAGGGAGGGACGGAATGCCAGCGCACGGAGGGACGGAATGCCTTTGCTCGGAGGGACTGAATGCCAGCGCTCGGAGGGACTGAATGCCAGCGCTCGGAGGGACCGAATGCCAGCGCTCGGAGGGACCGAATGCCAGCGCTCGGAGGGACCGAATGCCAGCGCTCGGAGGGACGGACTGCCTTTGCTCGGAGGGACGGACTGCCTTTGCTCGGAGGGACGGAATGCCTTTGCTCGGAGGGTCCGAATGCCAGCGCTCAGAGGGATGGAATGCCTTTGCTCGGAGGGACGGAATGCATTTGCTCGGAGGGACGGACTGCCTTTGCTCGGAGGGACAGAATGCCAGCTTTCGGAGGGACAGGATGCCTTTGCAAGGAGGGACAGAATGCCAGCGCTCGGAGGGACCGAATGCCTTTGCTCGGAGGGACGGAATGCCAGCGCACGGAGGGATAGGACGCCTTCGCTCGGAGGGACAGAATGCCTTTGCTCGGAGGGACAGAATGCCAGCGCTCGGAGGGACAGGATGCCTTTGCTCGGAGGCACGGATTGCCAACGCTCGGAGGGTCGGAATGCCTTTGCTCGGAGGCACGGATTGCCAGCGCTCGGAGGGTCGGAATGCCTTTGCTCGGACGCACGGATTGCCAGCGCTCGGAGTGTCGGAATGCCTTTGCTCGGAGGGACGGAACGCCAGCGCTCGGAGGGACGGAATGCCTTTGCTCGGAGGGACAGAATGCCAGCGTTCGGAGGGACAGGAAGCCTTTGCTCGGAGGAACGGAATGCCAGCGCTCGAAGGACGGAACGCCAGTGCTCGGAGGGACAGTATGCCAGCTCTCGGAGGGACAGAATGCCAGAGCTCGAAAGGGGCAGAATGCCAGCGCTCGGAGGGACAGAATGCCAGAGCTCGAAAGGGGCAGAATGCCAGCGCTCGGAGGGCCAGGATGCCAGCGCTCGGAGGGCCAGGACGCCAGCGCTCGGAGGGACAGGACGCCTTTGCTCGGAGGGACCGGACGCCTTTGCTCGGAGGGACAGGACGCCTTCGCTCGGAGGGACAGAATGCCTTTGCTCGGAGGGACAGGATGCCAGCGCTCGGAGTGACAGGATGCCTTTGCTCGGAGGCACGGATTGCCAGCGCTCGGAGGGTCGGAATGCCTTTGCTCGGAGGCACGGATTGCCAGCGCTCGGAGGGTCGGAATGCCTTTGCTCGGACGCACGGATTGCCAGCGCTCGGAGTGTCGGAATGCCTTTGCTCGGAGGGACGGAATGCCTTTGCTCGGAGGGACAGAATGCCAGCGCTCGGAGGGACAGAATGCCAGCGCTCGGAGGGTGGGAATGCCTTTGCTCGGAGGGACAGAATGCCAGCGATCGGAGGGACCGAATGCCAGCGCTCGGAGGGACGGAATGCCTTTGCTCGGCGGGACGGAATGCCAGCGCACGGGGGGACGGAATGCCAGCGCACGGAGGGATAGGATGCCTTTGCTCGGAGGGACGGAATGCCATCGCTCGGAGGCACGGAATGCCAGCGCTCGGAGGGACGGAATGCCAGCGCTTGGAGGGACGGAATGCCAGCGCACGGAGGGACCGAATTCCAGTGCTCGGAGGGACCGAATGCCAGCGCTCAGAGGGTCGGAATGCCTTTGCTTGGAGGGACGGAATGCCTTTGCTCGGAGGGACGGAATGCCAGCACAGGGAGGGACGGAATGCCAGCGCACGGAGGGACGGAATGCCTTTGCTCGGAGGGACTGAATGCCAGCGCTCGGAGGGACTGAATGCCAGCGCTCGGAGGGACCGAATGCCAGCGCTCGGAGGGACCGAATGCCAGCGCTCGGAGGGACCGAATGCCAGCGCTCGGAGGGACGGACTGCCTTTGCTCGGAGGGACGGACTGCCTTTGCTCGGAGGGACGGAATGCCTTTGCTCGGAGGGACGGAATGCCTTTGCTCGGAGGGTCCGAATGCCAGCGCTCGGAGGGATGGAATGCCTTTGCTCGGAGGGACGGAATGCATTTGCTCGGAGGGACGGACTGCCTTTGCTCGGAGGGTCCGAATGCCAGCGCTCGGAGGGATGGAATGCCTTTGCTCGGAGGGACGGAATGCATTTGCTCGGAGGGACGGACTGCCTTTGCAAGGAGGGACAGAATGCCAGCGCTCGGAGGGACCGAATGCCTTTGCTCGGAGGGACGGAATGCCAGCGCACGGAGGGATAGGATGCCTTTGCTCGGAGGGACAGAATGCCAGCGCTCGGAGGGACCGAATGCCAGCGCTCAGAGGGTCCGCATGCCTTTGCTGGGAGGGACGGAACGCCTTTGCTCGGAGGGACGGAATGCCAGTGCACGGAGGGACCGAATGCCAGCACACGGAGGGACGGAATGCCTTTGCTCGGAGGGACAGAATGCCAGCGCTCGGAGGGACCGAATGCCAGCGCTCGGAGGGACCGAATGCCAGCGCTCGGAGGGACCGAATGCCAGCGCTCGGAGGGTGGGAATGCCTTTGCTCGGAGGGACGGACTGCCTTTGCTCGGAGGGACAGAATGCCAGCGTTCGGAGGGACAGGACGCCTTCGCTCGGAGGGACAGAATGCCTTTGCTCGGAGGGACAGAATGCCAGCGCTCCGAGGGACAGGATGCCTTTGCTCGGAGGCACGGATTGCCAACGCTCGGAGGGTCGGAATGCCTTTGCTCGGAGGCACGGATTGCCAGCGCTCGGAGGGTCGGAATGCCTTTGCTCGGACGCACGGATTGCCAGCGCTCGGAGTGTCGGAATGCCTTTGCTCGGAGGGACGGAACGCCAGCGCTCGGAGGGACGGAATGCCTTTGCTCGGAGGGACAGAATGCCAGCGCACGGAGGGACAGAATGCCTTTGCTCGGAGGGACAGAATGCCAGCGCTCGGAGGGACCGAATGCCAGCTCTCGGAGGGACGGAATGCCAGCGCACGGAGGGACAGGATGCCTTTGCTCGGAGGGACGGAATGCCTTTGCTCGGAGGGACGGAATGCCTTTGTTCGGAGGGACGGAATGCCAGCGCACGGAGGGACGGAATGCCTTTGCTCGGAGGGACAGAATGCCAGCGCTCGGAGGAACAGAATGCCAGCGCTCGGAGGGACCGAATGCCAGCGCTCGGAGGGACCGAATGCCAGCGCTCGGAGGGTGGGAATGCCTTTGCTCGGAGGGACAGAATGCCAGTGATCGGAGGGACCGAATGCCAGCGCTCGGAGGGACCGAATGCCAGCGCTCGGAGGGACGGAATGCCAGCGCACGGGGGGACGGAATGCCAGCGCACGGAGGGATAGGATGCCTTTGCTCGGAGGGACGGAATGCCAGCGCTCGGAGGGACGGAATGCCAGCGCTCGGAGGGACGGAATGCCAGCGCACGGAGGGACCGAATGCCAGTGCTCGGAGGGACCGAATGCCAGCGCTCAGAGGGTCGGAATGCCTTTGCTTGGAGGGACGGAATGCCAGCGCAGGGAGGGACGGAATGCCAGCGCAGGGAGGGACGGAATGCCAGCGCACGGAGGGACGGAATGCCTTTGCTTGGAGGGACTGAATGCCAGCGCTCGGAGGGACCGAATGCCAGCACTCGGAGGGACCGAATGCCTTTGCTCGGAGGGACGGACTGCCTTTGCTCGGAGGGACGGACTGCCTTTGCTCGGAGGGACGGAATGCCTTTGCTCGGAGGGTCCGAATGCCAGCGCTCGGAGGGATGGAATGCCTTTGCTCGGAGGGACGGAATGCATTTGCTCGGAGGGACGGACTGCCTTTGCTCGGAGGGACAGAATGCCAGCTTTCGGAGGGACGGAATGCCTTTGCTCGGAGGGACGGAATGCCAGCGCACGGAGGGACGGAATGCAAGCGCAAGGAGGGACGGAATGCAAGCGCACGGAGGGACAGGATGCCTTTGCAAGGAGGGACAGAATGCCAGCGTTCGGAGGGACCGAATGCCTTTGCTCGGAGGGACAGAATGCCAGCGCTCGGAGGGACCGAATGCCAGCGCTCGGAGGGACCGAATGCCAGCGCTCGGAGGGACAGGATGCCTTTGCAAGGAGGGACAGAATGCCAGCGTTCGGAGGGACCGAATGCCTTTGCTCGGAGGGACAGAATGCCAGCGCTCGGAGGGACCGAATGCCAGCGCTCGGAGGGACCGAATGCCAGCGCTCGGAGGGACAGGATGCCTTTGCAAGGAGGGACAGAATGCCAGCGTTCGGAGGGACCGAATGCCTTTGCTCGGAGGGACAGAATGCCAGCGCTCGGAGGGACCGAATGCCAGCGCTCGGAGGGACCGAATGCCAGCGCTCGGAGGGACAGGATGCCTTTGCAAGGAGGGACAGAATGCCAGCGTTCGGAGGGACCGAATGCCTTTGCTCGGAGGGACAGAATGCCAGCGCTCGGAGGGACCGAATGCCAGCGCTCGGAGGGTCCGAATGCCTTTGCTTGGAGGGACGGAACGCCTTTGCTCGGAGGGACGGAATGCCAGCGCACGGAGGGACGGAATGCCAGCGCACGGAGGAACGGAATGCCTTTGCTCGGAGGGACAGAATGCCAGCGCTCGGAGGGACCGAATGCCAGCGCTCGGAGGGTGGGAATGCCTTTGCTCGGAGGGACGGACTGCCTTTGCTCGGAGGGACAGAATGCCAGCGTTCGGAGGGACAGGAAGCCTTTGCTCGGAGGGACGGAATGCCAGCGCTCGAAGGACGGAACGCCAACGCTCGGAGGGACAGAATGCCAGCGCTCGGAGGGACAGAATGCTAGCGCTCGGAGGGACAGAATGCCAGCGCTCGGAGGGACAGAATGCCAGAGCTCGAAAGGGGCAGAATGCCAGCGCTCGGAGGGACAGAATGCCAGAGCTCGAAAGGGGCAGAATGCCAGCGCTCGGAGGGCCAGGACGCCAGCGCTCGGAGGGACAGGATGCCAGCGCTCGGAGGGACAGGACGCCTTTGCTCGGAGGGACAGGACGCCTTTGCTCGGAGGGACAGGACGCCTTTGCTCGGAGGGACAGAATGCCAGCGCTCGGAGGGACCGAATGCCAGCGCTCGGAGGGACCGAATGCCAGCGCTCGGAGGGACGGACTGCCTTTGCTCGGAGGGACGGACTGCCTTTGCTCGGAGGGACGGAATGCCTTTGCTCGGAGGGTCCGAATGCCAGCGCTCGGAGGGATGGAATGCCTTTGCTCGGAGGGACGGAATGCATTTGCTCGGAGGGACGGACTGCCTTTGCTCGGAGGGACAGAATGCCAGCTTTCGGAGGGACAGGATGCCTTTGCAAGGAGGGACAGAATGCCAGCGCTCGGAGGGACCGAATGCCTTTGCTCGGAGGGACGGAATGCCAGCGCACGGAGGGATAGGATGCCTTTGCTCGGAGGGACCGAATGCCAGCGCTCAGAGGGACCGAATGCCAGCGCTCGGAGGGACGGAACGCCTTTGCTCGGAGGGACGGAATGCCAGTGCACGGAGGGACCGAATGCCAGCGCACGGAGGGACGGAATGCCTTTGCTCGGAGGGACAGAATGCCAGCGCTCGGAGGGACCGAATGCCAGCGCTCGGAGGGACCGAATGCCAGCGCTCGGAGGGACCGAATGCCAGCGCTCGGAGGGTGGGAATGCCTTTGCTCGGAGGGACGGACTGCCTTTGCTCGGAGGAACAGAATGCCAGCGTTCGGAGGGACAGGACGCCTTCGCTCGGAGGGACAGAATGCCTTTGCTCGGAGGGACAGAATGCCAGCGCTCGGAGGGACAGGATGCCTTTGCTCGGACGCACGGATTGCCAACGCTCGGAGGGTCGGAATGCCTTTGCTCGGAGGCACGGATTGCCAGCGCTCGGAGGGTCGGAATGCCTTTGCTCGGACGCACGGATTGCCAGCGCTCGGAGTGTCGGAATGCCTTTGCTCGGAGGGACGGAACGCCAGCGCTCGGAGGGACGGAATGCCTTTGCTCGGAGGGACAGAATGCCAGCGCACGGAGGGACAGAATGCCTTTGCCCGGAGGGACAGAATGCCAGCGCTCGGAGGGACCGAATGCCAGAGCTCGGAGGGACCGAATGCCAGCTCTCGGAGTGACCGAATGCCAGCTCTCGGAGGGACGGAATGCCAGCGCACGGAGGGACAGGATGCCTTTGCTCGGAGGGTCGGAATGCCTTTGCTCGGAGGGACGGAATGCCTTTGCTCGGAGGGACGGAATGCCAGCGCACGGAGGGACGGAATGCCTTTGCTCGGAGGGACAGAATGCCAGCGATCGGAGGGACCGAATGCCAGCGCTCGGAGGGACGGAATGCCTTTGCTCGGAGGGACGGAATGCCAGCGCACGGGGGGACGGAATGCCAGCGCACGGA
This sequence comes from Heterodontus francisci, assembly GCF_036365525.1. Classification (NCBI taxonomy): domain Eukaryota; kingdom Metazoa; phylum Chordata; class Chondrichthyes; order Heterodontiformes; family Heterodontidae; genus Heterodontus; species Heterodontus francisci. The sequence continues at coordinate 19,037,397 of NC_090407.1, read as the reverse complement.
GGGATAGGATGCCTTTGCTCGGAGGGACTGAATGCCAGCGCTCGGAGGGACCGAATGCCAGCACTCGGAGGGACCGAATGCCTTTGCTCGGAGGGACGGAATGCCTTTGCTCGGAGGGTCCGAATGCCAGCGCTCGGAGGGATGGAATGCCTTTGCTCGGAGGGACGGAATGCATTTGCTCGGAGGGACGGAATGCCTTTGCTCGGAGGGACGGAATGCCTTTGCTCGGAGGGACAGAATGCCAGCTTTCGGAGGGACGGAATGCCTTTGCTCGGAGGGACGGAATGCCAGCGCACGGAGGGACGGAATGCAAGCGCAAGGAGGGACGGAATGCAAGCGCACGGAGGGACAGGATGCCTTTGCAAGGAGGGACAGAATGCCAGCGCTCGGAGGGACCGAATGCCTTTGCTCGGAGGGACGGAATGCCAGCGCACGGAGGGATAAGATGCCTTTGCTCGGAGGGACAGAATGCCTTTGCTCGGAGGGACGGAATGCCAGCGCACGGAGGGATAAGATGCCTTTGCTCGGAGGGACCGAATGCCAGCGCTCGGAGGGACCGAATGCCAGCGCTCGGAGGGACCGAATGCCAGCGCTCGGAGGGACCGAATGCCAGCGCTCGGAGGGTCCGAATGCCTTTGCTTGGAGGGACGGAACGCCTTTGCTCGGAGGGACCGAATGCCAGCGCACGGAGGAACGGAATGCCTTTGCTCGGAGGGACAGAATGCCAGCGCTCGGAGGGACCGAATGCCAGCGCTCGGAGGGACCGAATGCCAGCGCTCGGAGGGTGGGAATGCCTTTGCTCGGAGGGACGGACTGCCTTTGCTCGGAGGGACAGAATGCCAGCGTTCGGAGGGACAGGAAGCCTTTGCTCGGAGGGACGGAATGCCAGCGCTCGAAGGACGGAACGCCAGCGCTCGGAGGGACAGAATGCCAGCGCTCGGAGGGACAGAATGCCAACGCTCGGAGGGACAGAATGCCAGAGCTCGAAAGGGGCAGAATGCCAGCGCTCGGAGGGACAGAATGCCAGAGCTCGAAAGGGGCAGAATGCCAGCGCTCGGAGGGCCAGGACGCCAGCGCTCGGAGGGACAGGATGCCAGCGCTCGGAGGGACAGGACGCCTTTGCTCGGAGGGACAGGACGCCTTTGCTCGGAGGGACAGGACGCCTTTGCTCGGAGGGACAGAATGCCAGCGCTCGGAGGGACTGAATGCCAGCGCTCGGAGGGACCGAATGCCAGCGCTCGGAGGGACCGAATGCCAGCGCTCGGAGGGACGGACTGCCTTTGCTCGGAGGGACGGAATGCCTTTGCTCGGAGGGACCGAATGCCTTTGCTCGGAGGGTCCGAATGCCAGCGCTCGGAGGGATGGAATGCCTTTGCTCGGAGGGACGGAATGCATTTGCTCGGAGGGACGGACTGCCTTTGCTCGGAGGGACAGAATGCCAGCTTTCGGAGGGACAGGATGCCTTTGCAAGGAGGGACAGAATGCCAGCGCTCGGAGGGACCGAATGCCTTTGCTCGGAGGGACGGAATGCCAGCGCACGGAGGGATAGGATGCCTTTGCTCGGAGGGACAGAATGCCAGCGCTCGGAGGGACCGAATGCCAGCGCTCAGAGGGACCGAATGCCAGCGCTCAGAGGGACCGAATGCCAGCGCTCAGAGGGACCGAATGCCTTTGCTGCGAGGGACGGAACGCCTTTGCTCGGAGGGACGGAATGCCAGCGCACGGAGGGACGGAATGCCTTTGCTCGGAGGGACAGAATGCCAGCGCTCGGAGGGACCGAATGCCAGCGCTCGGAGGGACCGAATGCCAGCGCTCGGAGGGACCGAATGCCAGCGCTCGGAGGGTGGGAATGCCTTTGCTCGGAGGGACAGAATGCCAGCGTTCGGAGGGACAGGACGCCTTCGCTCGGAGGGACAGAATGCCTTTGCTCGGAGGGACAGAATGCCAGCGCTCGGAGGGACAGGATGCCTTTGCTCGGAGGCACGGATTGCCAACGCTCGGAGGGTCGGAATGCCTTTGCTCGGAGGCACGGATTGCCAGCGCTCGGAGGGTCGGAATGCCTTTGCTCGGACGCACGGATTGCCAGCGCTCGGAGTGTCGGAATGCCTTTGCTCGGAGGGACGGAACGCCAGCGCTCGGAGGGACGAATGCCTTTGCTCTGAGGGACAGAATGCCAGCGCTCGGAGGGACCGAATGCCAGAGCTCGGAGGGACCGAATGCCAGCTCTCGGAGGGACCGAATGCCAGAGCTCGGAGGGACCGAATGCCAGCTCTCGGAGGGACCGAATGCCAGCTCTCGGAGGGACGGAATGCCAGCGCACGGAGGGACAGAATGCCTTTGCTCGGAGGGACAGAATGCCAGCGCTCGGAGGGACCGAATGCCAGAGCTCGGAGGGACCGAATGCCAGCGCTCGGAGGGACCGAATGCCAGAGCTCGGAGGGACCGAATGCCAGCTCTCGGAGGGACCGAATGCCAGCTCTCGGAGGGACGGAATGCCAGCGCACGGAGGGACGGATTGCCTTTGCTCGGAGGGTCGGAATGCCTTTGCTCGGAGGGACGGAATGCCTTTGCTCGGAGGGACGGAATGCCAGCGCACGGAGGGACGGAATGCCTTTGCTCGGAGGGACAGAATGCCAGCGATCGGAGGGACCGAATGCCAGCGCTCGGAGGGACGGAATGCCTTTGCTCGGAGGGACGGAATGCCAGCGCACGGGGGGACGGAATGCCAGCGCACGGGGGGACGGAATGCCAGCGCACGGAGGGACGGAATGCCAGCGCTCGGAGGGACGGAATGCCAGCGCACGGAGGGACCGCATGCCAGCGCTCGGAGGGACCGCATGCCAGCGCTCAGAGGGTCGGAATGTCTTTGCTTGGAGGGACGGAATGCCTTTGCTCGGAGGGACGGAATGCCAGCGCAGGGAGGGACGGAATGCCAGCGCACGGAGGGACGGAATGCCTTTGCTCGGAGGGACTGAATGCCAGCGCTCGGAGGGACCGAATGCCAGCACTCGGAGGGACCGAATGCCTTTGCTCGGAGGGACGGACTGCCTTTGCTCGGAGGGACGGACTGCCTTTGCTCGGAGGGACGGAATGCCTTTGCTCGGAGGGTCCGAATGCCAGCGCTCGGAGGGATGGAATGCCTTTGCTCGGAGGGACGGAATGCATTTGCTCGGAGGGACGGAATGCATTTGCTCGGAGGGACGGACTGCCTTTGCTCGGAGGGACAGAATGCCAGCTTTCGGAGGGACAGAATGCCTTTGCTCGGAGGGACGGAATGCCAGCGCACGGAGGGACGGAATGCAAGCGCAAGGAGGGACGGAATGCAAGCGCACGGAGGGACAGGATGCCTTTGCAAGGAGGGACAGAATGCCAGCGCTCGGAGGGACCGAATGCCTTTACTCGGAGGGACGGAATGCAAGCGCACGGAGGGACAGGATGCCTTTGCTCGGAGGGACAGAATGCCAGCGCTCGGAGGGACCGAATGCCAGCGCTCGGAGGGACCGAATGCCAGCGCTCGGAGGGTCCGAATGCCTTTGCTTGGAGGGACGGAATGCCAGCGCACGGAGGGACCGAATGCCAGCGCACGGAGGGACGGAATGCCTTTGCTCGGAGGGACAGAATGCCAGCGCTCGGAGGGACCGAATGCCAGCGCTCGGAGGGACCGAATGCCAGCGCTCGGAGGGACCGAATGCCAGCGCTCGGAGGGTGGGAATGCCTTTGCTCGGAGGGACGGACTGCCTTTGCTCGGAGGGACAGAATGCCAGCGTTCGGAGGGACAGGAAGCCTTTGCTCGGAGGGACGGAATGCCAGCGCTCGAAGGACGGAACGCCAGCGCTCGGAGGGACAGAATGCCAGCGCTCGGAGGGACAGAATGCCAGCGCTCGGAGGGACAGAATGCCAGAGCTCGAAAGGGGCAGAATGCCAGCGCTCGGAGGGACAGAATGCCAGAGCTCGAAAGGGGCAGAATGCCAGCGCTCGGAGGGCCAGGACGCCAGCGCTCGGAGGGACAGGATGCCAGCGCTCGGAGGGACAGGACGCCTTTGCTCGGAGGGACAGGACGCCTTTGCTCGGAGGGACAGAATGCCAGCGCTCGGAGGGACAGGATGCCTTTGCTCGGAGGCACGGATTGCCAGCGCTCGGAGGGTCGGAATGCCTTTGCTCGGAGGCACGGATTGCCAGCGCTCGGAGGGTCGGAATGCCTTTGCTCGGACGCACGGATTGCCAGCGCTCGAAGTGTCGGAATGCCTTGGCTCGGAGGGACGGAATGCCAGCGCTCGGAGGGACGGAATGCCTTTGCTCGGAGGCACGGATTGCCAGCGCTCGGAGGGTCGGAATGCCTTTGCTCGGAGGGACGGAATGCCAGCGCTCGGAGGGATGGAATGCCTTTGCTCGGAGGGACGGAATGCCAGCGCACGGAGGGACGGAATGCCAGCGCACGGAGGAACGGAATGCCAGCGCTCGGAGGGTCAGGATACCAGCGCTCGGAGGGTCAGGATGCCAGCGCTCGGGGGAACAGGATGCCAAAACTCGGAGGGTCCGGATGCCAACGCTCGGAGGGACCGAATGCCAGCACTCGGAGGGTGGGACTGCCTTTGCTCGGAGGGACAGAATGCCAGCGTTCGGAGGAACAGGAAGTCTTTGCTCGGAGGGACGGAATGCCAGCGCTCGAAGGACGGAAAGCCAGCCCTCGGAGGGACAGAATGCCAGCGCTCGGAGGGACAGAATGCCAGCTCTCGGAGGGACAGAATGCCAGAGCTCGAAAGGGGCAGAATGCCAGCGCTCGGAGGGACAGAATGCCGGAGCTCGAAAGGGGCAGAATGCCAGCGCTCGGAGGGCCAGGATGCCAGCGCTCGGAGGGCCAGGACGCCAGCGCTCGGAGGGCCAGGACGCCAGCGCTCGGAGGGCCAGGACGCCAGCGCTCGGAGGGACAGGACGTCAGCGCTCGGAGGGACAGGACGCCTTTGCTCGGAGGGACAGGACGCCTTTGCTCGGAGGGACAGAATGCCAGCGCTCGGAGGGACGGGATGCCTTTGCTCGGAGGCACGGAATGCCAGCGCTCGGAGGGTCGGAATGCCTTTGCTCGGAGGCACGGATTGCCAGCGCTCGGAGGGTCGGAATGCCTTTGCTCGGACGCACGGATTCCCAGCGCTCGAAGTGTCGGAATGCCTTTGCTCGGAGGGACGGAATGCCAGCGCTCGGAGGGACGGAATGCCTTTGCTCGGAGGCACGGATTGCCAGCGCTCGGAGGGTCGGAATGCCTTTGCTCGGAGGGACGGAATGCCAGCGCTCGGAGGGACGGAATGCCTTTGCTCAGAGGGACAGAATGCCAGCGCACGGAGGGACGGAATGCCAGCGCTCGGAGGAACGGAATGCCAGCGCTCGGAGGGTCAGGATACCAGCGCTCGGGGGGACAGGATGCCAGCGCTCGGGGGGACAGGATGCCAAAACTCGGAGGGTCCGGATGCCAACGCTCGGAGGGTCCGGATGCCAACGCTCGGAGGGTCCGGATGCCAACGCTCGGAGGGTCCGGATGCCAACGCTCGGAGGGTCCGGATGCCAACGCTCGGAGGGTCCGGATGCCAACGCTCGGAGGGTCCGGATGCCAACGCTCGGAGGGTCCGGATGCCAGCGCTCGGAGGGTCCGGATACCAGCGGTCGGAGGGTCAGGATGCCAGCGCTCGGAGGGTCAGGATGCCAGCGCTCGGAGGGTCAGGATGCGTTTGCTCGGAGGAACGGAATGCCAGCAATCGGAGGGTCAGGATGCCAGCGCTCGGAGGGTCAGGATGCCAGCGGTCGGAGGGTCAGGATGCCAGCGGTCGGAGGGTCAGGATGCCAGCGGTCGGAGGGTCAGGATGCCAGCGCTCGGAGAGACGGGATGCGTTTGCTCGGAGGAACGGAATGCCAGCACTCGGAGGGTCAGAATGCCAGCGCTCGGAGGGTCAGGATGCCTTTGCTCGGAGGGACGGAATGCCTTTGCTCGGAGGAACAGGATGCCAGCGCTCGGAGGGACGGAATGCGAGCGATCGGAGGGACGGAATGCCAGCGCTCGGAGGGACGGAACGCCAGCGCTCGGAGGGACGGAACGCCAGCGTTCGGAGGGACGGAACGCCAGCGTTCGGAGGGACGGAACGCCAGCGCTCGGAGGGACCGAATGCCAGCACTCGGAGGGACGGAATGCCTTTGCTCGTAGGGACCGAATGCCAGCGCTCGGAGGGACAGAATGCCTTTGCTCGGAGGGACCGAATGCCTTTGCTCGGAGGGACAGAATGCCTTTGCTCGGAGGGACCGAATGCCTTTGCTCGGAGGGTCAGAATGCCAGCGCTCGGAGGGACCGAATGCCAGAGCTCGGAAGGGACCGAATGCCTTTGCTCGGAGGCACGGATTGCCAGCGCTCGGAGGGACGGAATGCCTTTGCTCGGAGGGACGGAATGCCTTTGCTCGGAGGGACCGAATGCCAGCGCTCGGAGGGACCGAATGCCAGCGCTCGGAGGGACCGAATGCCAGCGCTCGGAGGGACCGAATGCCAGCGCTCGGAGGGTCGGAATGCCTTTGCTAGGAGGGACGGAATGCCTTTGCTCGGAGGGACGGAATGCCAGCGCACGGAGGGACGGAATGCCTTTGCTCGGAGGGACAGAATGCCAGCGCTCGGAGGGACAGAATGCCAGCGCTCGGAGGGACAGAATGCCAGCGCTCGGAGGGACAGAATGCCTTTGCTCGGATGGACGAACTGCCTTTGCTCGGAGGGACGGAATGTCAGCTTTCGGAGGGACAGAAAGCCTTTGCTCGGAGGGACGGAATGCCAGCGCACGGAGGGACGGAATGCAAGCGCACGGAGGGACAGGATGCCTTTGCAAGGAGGGACAGGATGCCAGCGCTCGGAGGGACCGAATGCCTTTGCTCGGAGGGACGGAATGCCAGCGCACGGAGGGACGGAATGCCTTTGCTCGGAGGGACAGAATGCCAGCGCTCGGAGGGACCGAATGCCAGCGCTCGGAGGGACCGAATGCCAGCGTTCGGAGGGACAGGAAGCCTTTGCTCGGAGGGACGGAATGCCAGCGCTCGGAGGGTCAGGATGCCAGCGCTCGGAGGGTCAGGATGCCAGCGCTCGGAGGGCCAGGATGCCAGCGCTCGGAGGGCCAGGATGCCAGCGCTCGGAGGGCCAGGATGCCAGCGCTCGGAGGGCCAGGATGCCAGCGCTCGGAGGGCCAGGATGCCAGCGCTCGGAGGGCCAGGATGCCAGCGCTCGGAGGGACCGAATGCCAGCGCTCGGAGGGACCGAATGCCAGCGCTCGGAGGGACCGAATGCCAGCGCTCGGAGGGACCGAATGCCAGCGCTCGGAGGGTCCGAATGCCTTTGCTTGGAGGGACGGAACGCCTTTGCTCGGAGGGACCGAATGCCAGCGCACGGAGGAACGGAATGCCTTTGCTCGGAGGGACAGAATGCCAGCGCTCGGAGGGACCGAATGCCAGCGCTCGGAGGGACCGAATGCCAGCGCTCGGAGGGACCGAATGCCAGCACTCGGAGGGTGGGAATGCCTTTGCTCGGAGCGTGGGAATGCCTTTGCTCGGAGGGACAGAATGCCAGCGTTCGGAGGGACAGGAAGCCTTTGCTCGGAGGGACGGAATGCCAGCGCTCGAAGGGACAGAATGCCAGAGCTCGAAAGGGGCAGAATGCCAGCGCTCGGAGGGCCAGGATGCCAGCGCTCGGAGGGCCAGGACGCCAGCGCTCGGAGGGCCAGGACGCCAGCGCTCGGAGGGACAGGATGCCAGCGCTCGGAGGGACAGGACGCCTTTGCTCGGAGGGACAGGACGCCTTTGCTCGGAGGGACAGGATGCCTTTGCTCGGAGGGACAGGATGCCTTTGCTCGGAGGCACGGATTGCCAGCGCTCGGAGGGACGGAATGCCTTTGCTCGAAGGGACGGAATGCCAGCGCTCGGAGGGACGGAATGCCAGCGCTCGGAGGGACGGAATGCCAGCGCTCGGAGGGTCGGAATGCCTTTGCTCGGAGGGACAGAATGCCAGCGCTCGGAGGGACAGAATGCCAGCGCTCGGAGGGACCGAATGCCTTTGCTCGGAGGGACGGAATGCCAGCGCACGGAGGGACGGAATGCCAGCGCACGGAGGGATAGGATGCCTTTGCTCGGAGGGACGGAATGCCAGCGCTCGGAGGGACGGATTGCCTTTGCTCGGAGGGACGGAATGCCAGCGCACGGAGGGACGGAATGCCAGCGCACAGAGGGACGGAATGCCTTTGCTCGGAGGGACGGAATGCCAGCGCACGGAGGGATAGGATGCCTTTGCTCGGAGGGACGGAATGCCTTTGCTCGGAGGGACGGAATGCCAGCGCACGGAGGGACGGAATGCCAGCGCACGGAGGGACGGAATGCCTTTGCTCGGAGGGACGGAATGCCAGCGCACGGAGGGACGGAATGCCTTTGCTCGGAGGGACCGAATGCCAGCGCTCGGAGGGACCGAATGCCAGCGCTCGGAGGGACCGAATGCCAGCGCTCGGAGGGACCGAATGCCAGCGCTCGGAGGGACCGAATGCCAGCGCTCGGAGGGTGGGAATGCCTTTGCTCGGAGGGTGGGAATGCCTTTGCTCGGAGGGACAGAATGCCAGCGTTCGGAGGGACAGGAAGCCTTTGCTCGGAGGGACGGAATGCCAGCGCTCGAAGGACGGAACGCCAGCGCTCGGAGGGACAGAATGCCAGCGCTCGGAGGGACAGAATGCCAGCGCTCGGAGGGACAGAATGCCAGCTCTCGGAGGGACAGAATGCCAGAGCTCGAAAGGGGCAGAATGCCAGCGCTCGGAGGGACAGAATGCCAGAGCTCGAAAGGGGCAGAATGCCAGCGCACGGAGGGCCAGGATGCCAGCGCTCGGAGGGCCAGGACGCCAGCGCTCGGAGGGCCAGGACGCCAGCGCTCGGAGGGACAGGATGCCAGCGCTCGGAGGGACAGGACGCCTTTGCTCGGAGGGACAGGACGCCTTTGCTCGGAGGGACAGAATGCCTTTGCTCGGAGGGACAGGATGCCTTTGCTCGGAGGCACGGATTGCCAGTGCTCGGAGGCACGGATTGCCAGTGCTCGGAGGGTCGGAATGCCTTTGCTCGGAGGCACGGATTGCCAGCGCTCGGAGGGTCGGAATGCCTTTGCTCGGACGCACGGATTGCCAGCGCTCGGAGTGTCGGAATGCCTTTGCTCGGAGGGACGGAATGCCAGCGCTCGGAGGGACGGAATGCCTTTGCTCGGAGGCACGGATTGCCAGCGCTCGGAGGGTCGGAATGCCTTTGCTCGGAGGCACGGATTGCCAGCGCTCGGAGGGACGGAATGCCTTTGCTCGAAGGGTCGGAATGCCAGCGCTCGGAGGGACGGAATGCCAGCGATCGGAGGCACGGAATGCCAGCGCTCGGAGGGTCGGAATGCCTTTGCTCGCAGGGACAGAATGCCAGCGCTCGGAGGGACAGAATGCCAGCGCTCGGAGGGACAGAATGCCAGCGCTCGGAGGGACCGAATGCCTTTGCTCGGAGGGACGGAATGCCAGCGCACGGAGGGACGGAATGCCAGCGCACGGAGGGACGGAATGCCAGCGTTCGGAGGGACAGGAAGCCTTTGCTCGGAGGGACGGAATGCCAGCGCTCGAAGGGACAGAATGCCAGAGCTCGAAAGGGGCAGAATGCCAGCGCTCGGAGGGCCAGGATGCCAGCGCTCGGAGGGCCAGGACGCCAGCGCTCGGAGGGCCAGGACGCCAGCGCTCGGAGGGACAGGATGCCAGCGCTCGGAGGGACAGGACGCCTTTGCTCGGAGGGACAGGACGCCTTTGCTCGGAGGGACAGGATGCCTTTGCTCGGAGGGACAGGATGCCTTTGCTCGGAGGCACGGATTGCCAGCGCTCGGAGGGACGGAATGCCTTTGCTCGAAGGGACGGAATGCCAGCGCTCGGAGGGACGGAATGCCAGCGCTCGGAGGCACGGAATGCCAGCGCTCGGAGGGTCGGAATGCCTTTGCTCGGAGGGACAGAATGCCAGCGCTCGGAGGGACAGAATGCCAGCGCTCGGAGGGACCGAATGCCTTTGCTCGGAGGGACGGAATGCCAGCGCACGGAGGGACGGAATGCCAGCGCACGGAGGGATAGGATGCCTTTGCTCGGAGGGACGGAATGCCAGCGCTCGGAGGGACGGATTGCCTTTGCTCGGAGGGACGGAATGCCAGCGCACGGAGGGACGGAATGCCAGCGCACAGAGGGACGGAATGCCTTTGCTCGGAGGGACGGAATGCCAGCGCACGGAGGGATAGGATGCCTTTGCTCGGAGGGACGGAATGCCTTTGCTCGGAGGGACGGAATGCCAGCGCACGGAGGGACGGAATGCCAGCGCACGGAGGGACGGAATGCCTTTGCTCGGAGGGACGGAATGCCAGCGCACGGAGGGACGGAATGCCTTTGCTCGGAGGGACCGAATGCCAGCGCTCGGAGGGACCGAATGCCAGCGCTCGGAGGGACCGAATGCCAGCGCTCGGAGGGACCGAATGCCAGCGCTCGGAGGGACCGAATGCCAGCGCTCGGAGGGTGGGAATGCCTTTGCTCGGAGGGTGGGAATGCCTTTGCTCGGAGGGACAGAATGCCAGCGTTCGGAGGGACAGGAAGCCTTTGCTCGGAGGGACGGAATGCCAGCGCTCGAAGGACGGAACGCCAGCGCTCGGAGGGACAGAATGCCAGCGCTCGGAGGGACAGAATGCCAGCGCTCGGAGGGACAGAATGCCAGCTCTCGGAGGGACAGAATGCCAGAGCTCGAAAGGGGCAGAATGCCAGCGCTCGGAGGGACAGAATGCCAGAGCTCGAAAGGGGCAGAATGCCAGCGCACGGAGGGCCAGGATGCCAGCGCTCGGAGGGCCAGGACGCCAGCGCTCGGAGGGCCAGGACGCCAGCGCTCGGAGGGACAGGATGCCAGCGCTCGGAGGGACAGGACGCCTTTGCTCGGAGGGACAGGACGCCTTTGCTCGGAGGGACAGAATGCCTTTGCTCGGAGGGACAGGATGCCTTTGCTCGGAGGCACGGATTGCCAGTGCTCGGAGGCACGGATTGCCAGTGCTCGGAGGGTCGGAATGCCTTTGCTCGGAGGCACGGATTGCCAGCGCTCGGAGGGTCGGAATGCCTTTGCTCGGACGCACGGATTGCCAGCGCTCGGAGTTTCGGAATGCCTTTGCTCGGAGGGACGGAATGCCAGCGCTCGGAGGGACGGAATGCCTTTGCTCGGAGGCACGGATTGCCAGCGCTCGGAGGGTCGGAATGCCTTTGCTCGGAGGCACGGATTGCCAGCGCTCGGAGGGACGGAATGCCTTTGCTCGAAGGGTCGGAATGCCAGCGCTCGGAGGGACGGAATGCCAGCGATCGGAGGCACGGAATGCCAGCGCTCGGAGGGTCGGAATGCCTTTGCTCGCAGGGACAGAATGCCAGCGCTCGGAGGGACAGAATGCCAGCGCTCGGAGGGACAGAATGCCAGCGCTCGGAGGGACCGAATGCCTTTGCTCGGAGGGACGGAATGCCAGCGCACGGAGGGACGGAATGCCAGCGCACGGAGGGACGGAATGCCAGCGCACGGAGGGATAGGATGCCTTTGCTCGGAGGGACGGAATGCCAGTGCTCGGAGGGACGGATTGCCTTTGCTCGGAGGGACGGAATGCCAGCGCTCGGAGGGACGGATTGCCTTTGCTCGGAGGGACGGAATGCCAGCGCACGGAGGGACAGGATGCCTTTGCAAGGAGGGACAGAATGCCAGCGCTCGGAGGGACCGAATGCCTTTGCTCGGAGGGACGGAATGCCAGCGCACGGAGGGATAGGATGCCTTTGCTCGGAGGGACGGAATGCCTTTGCTCGGAGGGACGGAATGCCAGCACACGGAGGGACGGAATGCCTTTGCTCGGAGGGACAGAATGCCAGAGCTCGGAGCGACCGAATGCCTTTGCTCGGAGGGACAGAATGCCAGCGATCGGAGGGACCGAATGCCAGCGATCGGAGGGACCGAATGCCAGCGCTCGGAGGGACGGAATGCCTTTGCTCGGAGGGACGGAATGCCAGCGCACGGAGGGATAGGATGCCTTTGCTCGGAGGGACGGAATGCCAGCGCTCGGAGGGACGGAATGCCAGCGCTCGGAGGGACGGAATGCCAGCGCTCGGAGGGACCGAATGCCAGCGCTCGGAGGGACCGAATGCCAGCGCACGGAGGGACCGAATGCCAGCGCACGGAGGGACGGAATGCCAGCGCACGGAGGGATAGGATGCCAGCGCTCGGAGGGACCGAATGCCAGCGCTCGGAGGGACCGAATGCCAGCGCTCGGAGGGACCGAATGCCTTTGCTAGGAGGGACGGAATGCCAGCGCACGAAGGGACGGAATGCCAGCGCACGGAGGGACGGAATGCCTTTGCTCGGAGGGACAGAATGCCAGCGCTCGGAGGGACAGAATGCCAGCGCTCGGAGGGACAGAATGCCTTTGCTCGGATGGACGGACTGCCTTTGCTCGGAGGGACGGAATGCCAGCTTTCGGAGGGAAAGAAAGCCTTTGCTCGGAGGGACGGAATGCCAGCGCACGGAGGGACGGAATGCAAGCGCACGGAGGGACGGAATGCCAGCGCACGGAGGGACAGGATGCCTTTGCAAGGAGGGACAGGATGCCAGCGCTCGGAGGGACCGAATGCCTTTGCTCGGAGGGACGGAATGCCAGCGCACGGAGGGACGGAATGCCTTTGCTCGGAGGGACAGAATGCCAGCGCTCGGAGGGACCGAATGCCAGCGCTCGGAGGGACCGAATGCCAGCACTCGGAGGGTGGGAATGTCTTTGCTCGGAGGGTGGGAATGCCTTTGCTCGGAGGGACAGAATGCCAGCGTTCGGAGGGACAGGAAGCCTTTGCTCGGAGGGACGGAATGCCAGCGCTCGAAGGACGGAACGCCAGCGCTCGGAGGGACAGAAAGCCAGCGCTCGGAGGGACAGAAAGCCTTTGCTCGGAGGGACGGAATGCCAGCGCTCGAAGGACGGAACGCCAGCGCTCGGAGGGACAGAAAGCCAGCTCTCGGAGGGACAGAATGCCAGAGCTCGAAAGGGGCAGAATGCCAGCGCACGGAGGGCCAGGATGCCAGCGCTCGGAGGGCCAGGACGCCAGCGCTCGGAGGGCCAGGACGCCAGCGCTCGGAGGGACAGGACGCCTTTGCTCGGAGGGACAGAATGCCTTTGCTCGGAGGGACAGAATGCCAGCGCTCGGAGGGACAGGATGCCTTTGCTCGGAGGCACGGATTGCCAGCGCTCGGAGGGTCGGAATGCCTTTGCTCGGAGGCACGGATTGCCAGCGCTCGGAGGTTCGGAATGCCTTTGCTCGGACGCACGGATTGCCAGCGCTCGGAGTGTCGGAATGCCTTTGCTCGGAGGGACGGAATGCCAGCGCTCGGAGGGACGGAATGCCTTTGCTCGGAGGCACGGATTGCCAGCGCTCGGAGGGTCGGAATGCCTTTGCTCGGAGGCACGCATTGCCAGCGCTCGGAGGGACGGAATGCCTTTGCTCGGAGGCACGGAATGCCAGCGCTCGGAGGCACGGAATGCCAGCGCTCGGAGGCACGGAATGCCAGCGCTCGGAGGGACAGAATGCCAGCGCTCGGAGGGACAGAATGCCAGCGCTCGGAGGGACCGAATGCCTTTGCTCGGAGGGACCGAATGCCTTTGCTCGGAGGGACGGAATGCCAGCGCACGGAGGGACGGAATGCCAGCGCACGGAGGGATAGGATGCCTTTGCTCGGAGGGACGGAATGCCAGCGCTCGGAGGGACGGATTGCCTTTGCTCGGAGGGACGAAATGCCAGCGCACGGAGGGACGGAATGCCAGCGCACGGAGGGACGGAATGCCAGCGCACGGAGGGACGGAATGCCAGCGATCGGAGGGACGGAATGCCAGCGATCGGAGGGACCGAATGCCAGCGCTCGGAGGGACAGAATGCCTTTGCTCGGAGGGACGGAATGCCAGCGCACGGAGGGATAGGATGCCTTTGCTCGGAGGGACGGAATGCCAGCGCTCGGAGGGACCGAATGCCAGCGCTCGGAGGGACCGAATGCCAGCGCTCGGAGGGACGGAATGCCTTTGCTCGGAGGGACGGAATGCCAGCGCACGGAGGGACGGAATGCCAGTGCACGGAGGGACGGAATGCCAGCGCTCGGAGGGACAGAATGCCAGCGCTCGGAGGGACCGAATGCCAGCGCTCGGAGGGACCGAATGCCAGCGCTCAGAGGGACCGAATGCCAGCGCTCGGAGGGTGGGAATGCCAGCGCTCGGAGGGACGGACTGCCTTTGCTCGGAGGGACGGACTGCCTTTGCTCGGAGGGACGGACTGCCATTGCTCGGAGGGACGGACTGCCTTTGCTCGGAGGGACGGACTGCCTTTGCTCGGAGGGACGGACTGCCTTTGCTCGGAGGGACAGAATGCCAGCTTTCGGAGGGACGGAATGCCTTTGCTCGGAGGGACGGATTGCCTTTGCTCGGAGGGACGGATTGCCTTTGCTCGGAGGGACGGAATGCCTTTGCTCGGAGGGACGGAATGCCAGCGCACGGAGGGACGGAATGCCAGAGCTCGGAGCGACCGAATGCCTTTGCTCGGAGGGACAGAATGCCAGCGATCGGAGGGACCGAATGCCAGCGATCGGAGGGACCGAATGCCAGCGCTCGGAGGGACGGAATGCCTTTGCTCGGAGGGACGGAATGCCAGCGCACGGAGGGATAGGATGCCTTTGCTCGGAGGGACGGAATGCCAGCGCTCGGAGGGACGGAATGCCAGCGCTCGGAGGGACGGAATGCCAGCGCTCGGAGGGACCGAATGCCAGCGCTCGGAGGGACCGAATGCCAGCGCACGGAGGGACGGAATGCCAGCGCTCGGAGGGACAGAATGCCAGCGCTCGGAGGGACCGAATGCCAGCGCTCGGAGGGACCGAATGCCAGCGCTTGGAGGGTGGGAATGCCTTTGCTCGGAGGGACGGACTGCCTTTGCTCGGAGGGACGGACTGCCTTTGCTCGGAGGGACGGACTGCCTTTGCTCGGAGGGTGGGAATGCCTTTGCTCGGAGGGACGGACTGCCTTTGCTCGGAGGGACGGAATGCCTTTGCTCGGAGGGACGGACTGCCTTTGCTCGGAGGGACGGACTGCCTTTGCTCGGAGGGACAGAATGCCAGCTTTCGGAGGGACGGAATGCCTTTGCTCGGAGGGACGGATTGCCTTTGCTCGGAGGGACGGATTGCCTTTGCTCGGAGGGACGGAATGCCAGCGCACGGAGGGACGGAATGCCAGCGCACGGAGGGACAGGATGCCTTTGCAAGGAGGGACAGAATGCCAGCGCTCGGAGGGACCGAATGCCTTTGCTCGGAGGGACGGGATGCCAGCGCACGGAGGGATAGGATGCCTTTGCTCGGAGGGTCGGAATGCCTTTGCTCGGAGGGTCGGAATGCCTTTGCTCGGAGGGACGGAATGCCTTTGCTCGGAGGGTCGGAATGCCTTTGCTCGGAGGGTCGGAATGCCTTTGCTCGGAGGCACGGATTGCCAGCGCTCGGAGGGTCGGAATGCCTTTGCTCGGAGGCACGGATTGCCAGCGCTCGGAGGGTCGGAATGCCTTTGCTCTAAAGGACGGAATGCCAGCGCTTGGAGGGACGGAATGCCTTTGCTCGGAGGCACGGATTGACAGCGCTCGGAGGGACGGAATGCCTTTGCTCGAAGGGACGGAATGCCAGCGCTCGGAGGCACGGAATGCCAGCGCTCGGAGGCACGGAATGCCAGCGCTCGGAGGCACGGAATGCCAGCGCTCGGAGGGTCGGAATGCCTTTGCTCGGAGGGACAGAATGCCAGCGCTCGGAGGGACAGAATGCCAGCGCTCGGAGGGACCGAATGCCAGCGCACGGAGGGACCGAATGCCAGCGCACGGAGGGACGGAATGCCAGCGCACGGAGGGATAGGATGCCAGCGCTCGGAGGGACCGAATGCCAGCGCTCGGAGGGACCGAATGCCAGCGCTCGGAGGGACCGAATGCCAGCGCTCGGAGGGACCGAATGCCTTTGCTAGGAGGGACGGAATGCCAGCGCACGAAGGGACGGAATGCCAGCGCACGGAGGGACGGAATGCCTTTGCTCGGAGGGACAGAATGCCAGCGCTCGGAGGGACAGAATGCCAGCGCTCGGAGGGACTGAATGCCTTTGCTCGGATGGACGGACTGCCTTTGCTCGGAGGGACGGAATGCCAGCTTTCGGAGGGAAAGAAAGCCTTTGCTCGGAGGGACGGAATGCCAGCGCACGGAGGGACGGAATGCAAGCGCACGGAGGGACGGAATGCCAGCGCACGGAGGGACAGGATGCCTTTGCAAGGAGGGACAGGATGCCAGCGCTCGGAGGGACCGAATGCCTTTGCTCGGAGGGACGGAATGCCAGCGCACGGAGGGACGGAATGCCTTTGCTCGGAGGGACAGAATGCCAGCGCTCGGAGGGACCGAATGCCAGCGCTCGGAGGGACCGAATGCCAGCACTCGGAGGGTGGGAATGCCTTTGCTCGGAGGGTGGGAATGCCTTTGCTCGGAGGGACAGAATGCCAGCGTTCGGAGGGACAGGAAGCCTTTGCTCGGAGGGACGGAATGCCAGCGCTCGAAGGACGGAACGCCAGCGCTCGGAGGGACAGAAAGCCAGCGCTCGGAGGGACAGAAAGCCTTTGCTCGGAGGGACGGAATGCCAGCGCTCGAAGGACGGAACGCCAGCGCTCGGAGGGACAGAAAGCCAGCTCTCGGAGGGACAGAATGCCAGAGCTCGAAAGGGGCAGAATGCCAGCGCACGGAGGGCCAGGATGCCAGCGCTCGGAGGGCCAGGACGCCAGCGCTCGGAGGGACAGGACGCCAGCGCTCGGAGGGACAGGAGCCTTTGCTCGGAGGGACAGGACGCCTTTGCTCGGAGGGACAGAATGCCTTTGCTCGGAGGGACAGAATGCCAGCGCTCGGAGGGACAGGATGCCTTTGCTCGGAGGCACGGATTGCCAGCGCTCGGAGGGTCGGAATGCCTTTGCTCGGAGGCACGGATTGCCAGCGCTCGGAGGTTCGGAATGCCTTTGCTCGGACGCACGGATTGCCAGCGCTCGGAGTGTCGGAATGCCTTTGCTCGGAGGGACGGAATGCCAGCGCTCGGAGGGACGGAATGCCTTTGCTCGGAGGCACGGATTGCCAGCGCTCGGAGGGTCGGAATGCCTTTGCTCGGAGGCACGCATTGCCAGCGCTCGGAGGGACGGAATGCCTTTGCTCGGAGGCACGGAATGCCAGCGCTCGGAGGCACGGAATGCCAGCGCTCGGAGGCACGGAATGCCAGCGCTCGGAGGGACAGAATGCCAGCGCTCGGAGGGACAGAATGCCAGCGCTCGGAGGGACCGAATGCCTTTGCTCGGAGGGACCGAATGCCTTTGCTCGGAGGGACGGAATGCCAGCGCACGGAGGGACGGAATGCCAGCGCACGGAGGGATAGGATGCCTTTGCTCGGAGGGACGGAATGCCAGCGCTCGGAGGGACGGATTGCCTTTGCTCGGAGGGACGAAATGCCAGCGCACGGAGGGACGGAATGCCAGCGCACGGAGGGACGGAATGCCAGCGCACGGAGGGACGGAATGCCAGCGATCGGAGGGACGGAATGCCAGCGATCGGAGGGACCGAATGCCAGCGCTCGGAGGGACAGAATGCCTTTGCTCGGAGGGACGGAATGCCAGCGCACGGAGGGATAGGATGCCTTTGCTCGGAGGGACGGAATGCCAGCGCTCGGAGGGACCGAATGCCAGCGCTCGGAGGGACCGAATGCCAGCGCTCGGAGGGACGGAATGCCTTTGCTCGGAGGGACGGAATGCCAGCGCACGGAGGGACGGAATGCCAGTGCACGGAGGGACGGAATGCCAGCGCTCGGAGGGACAGAATGCCAGCGCTCGGAGGGACCGAATGCCAGCGCTCGGAGGGACCGAATGCCAGCGCTCGGAGGGTGGGAATGCCAGCGCTCGGAGGGACGGACTGCCTTTGCTCGGAGGGACGGACTGCCATTGCTCGGAGGGACGGACTGCCTTTGCTCGGAGGGACGGACTGCCTTTGCTCGGAGGGACGGACTGCCTTTGCTCGGAGGGACAGAATGCCAGCTTTCGGAGGGACGGAATGCCTTTGCTCGGAGGGACGGATTGCCTTTGCTCGGAGGGACGGATTGCCTTTGCTCGGAGGGACGGAATGCCTTTGCTCGGAGGGACGGAATGCCAGCGCACGGAGGGACGGAATGCCAGCGCACGGAGGGACGGAATGCCTTTGCAAGGAGGGACAGAATGCCAGCGCTCGGAGGGACCGAATGCCTTTGCTCGGAGGGACGGAATGCCAGCGCACGGAGGGATAGGATGCCTTTGTTCGGAGGGTCAGAATGCCTTTGCTCGGAGGAACGGAATGCCTTTGCTCGGAGGGACGGAATGCCAGCGCACGGAGGGACGGAATCCCAGCGCACGGAGGGACGGAATGCCTTTGCTCAGAGGGACAGAATGCCAGCGCTCGGAGGGACCAAATGCCAGCGCTCGGAGAGACCGAATGCCAGCGCTCGGAGGGACAGAATGCCAGCAATCGGAGGGACCGAATGCCAGCGATCGGAGGGACCGAATGCCTTTGCTCGGAGGGACGGAATGCCAGCGCACGGAGGGACGGAATGCCAGCGCACGGAGGGATAGGATGCCTTTGCTTGGAGGGACGGAATGCCAGCGCTCGGAGGGACGGAATGCCAGCGCTCGGAGGGACGGAATGCCTTTGCTCGGAGGGACGGAATGCCTTTGCTCGGAGGGACGGAATGCCAGCGCACGGAGGGACGGAATGCCAGCGCACGGAGGGACGGAATGCCTTTGCTAGGAGGGACAGAATGCCAGCGCTCGGAGGGACAGAATGCCAGCGCTCGGAGGGACCGAATGCCAGCGCTCGGAGGGACCGAATGCCTTTGCTCGGAGGGACGGACTGCCTTTGCTCGGAGGGACGGACTGCCTTTGCTCGGAGGGACGGAATGCCTTTGCTCGGAGGGTCCGAATGCCAGCGCTCGGAGGGATGGAATGCCTTTGCTCGGAGGGACGGAATGCATTTGCTCGGAGGGACGGACTGCCTTTGCTCGGAGGGACAGAATGCCAGCTTTCGGAGGGACAGAATGCCTTTGCTCGGTGGGACGGATTGCCTTTGCTCGGAGGGACGGAATGCCAGCGCACGGAGGGACGGAATGCCAGCGCACGGAGGGACGGAATGCCAGCGCTCGGAGGGACAGAATGCCAGCGCTCGGAGGGACCGAATGCCAGCGCTCGGAGGGACCGAATGCCAGCGCTCGGAGGGACCGAATGCCAGCGCTCGGAGGAACCAAATGCCAGCGCTCGGAGGGTGGGAATGCCAGCGCTCGGAGGGACGGACTGCCTTTGCTCGGAGGGACGGACTGCCTTTTCTCGGAGGGACGGACTGCCTTTGCTCGGAGGGTGGGAATGCCTTTGCTCGGAGGGACGGACTGCCTTTGCTCGGAGGGATGGAATGCCTTTGCTCGGAGGGACGGACTGCCTTTGCTCGGAGGGACGGACTGCCTTTGCTCGGAGGGACAGAATGCCAGCTTTCGGAGGGACGGAATGCCTTTGCTCGGAGGGACGGATTGCCTTTGCTCGGAGGGACGGATTGCCTTTGCTCGGAGGAACGGAATGCCTTTGCTCGGAGGGACCGAATGCCTTTGCTCGGAGGGACGGAATGCCAGCGCACGGAGGGACGGAATGCCAGCGCACGGAGGGACGGAATGCCTTTGCTCAGAGGGACAGAATGCCAGCGCTCGGAGGGACCGAATGCCAGCGCTCGGAGCGACCGAATGCCTTTGCTCGGAGGGACAGAATGCCTTTGCTCAGAGGGACGGAATGCCAGCGCACGGAGGGACGGAATGCCAGCGCACGGAGGGACGGAATGCCTTTGCTCGGAGGGACAGAATGCCAGCGCTCGGAGGGACAGAATGCCAGCGCTCGGAGGGACCGAATGCCAGCGCTCGGAGGGACCGAATGCCTTTGCTCGGAGGGACGGACTGCCTTTGCTCGGAGGGACGGACTGCCTTTGCTCGGAGGGACGGAATGCCTTTGCTCGGAGGGTCCGAATGCCAGCGCTCGGAGGGATGGAATGCCTTTGTTCGGAGGGACGGAATGCATTTGCTCGGAGGGACGGACTGCCTTTGCACGGAGGGACAGAATGCCAGCTTTCGGAGGGACAGAATGCCTTTGCTCGGTGGGACGGAATGCCAGCGCACGGAGGGACGGAATGCAAGCGCACGGAGGGACGGAATGCCAGCGCACGGAGGGACGGAATGCCTTTACAAGGAGGGACAGAATGCCAGCGCTCGGAGGGACCCAATGCCAGCGCTCGGAGGGACCGAATGCCAGCGCTCGGAGGGTGGGAATGCCAGCGCTCGGAGGGACGGACTGCCTTTGCTCGGAGGGACGGACTGCCTTTTCTCGGAGGGACGGACTGCCTTTGCTCGGAGGGTGGGAATGCCTTTGCTCGGAGGGACGGACTGCCTTTGCTCGGAGGGATGGAATGCCAGCGCACAGAGGGACAGGATGCCTTTGCTCGGAGGGACTGAATGCCAGCGCTCGGAGGGACCGAATGCCAGCGCTCGGAGGGTCGGAATGCCTTTGCTTGGAGGGACGGAACGCCTTTGCTCGGAAGGACGGAATGCCAGCGCACGGAGGGACGGAATGCCAGCGCACGGAGGGACGGAATGCCTTTGCTCGGAGGGACAGAATGCCAGCGCTCGGAGGGACCGAATGCCAGCGCTCGGAGGGACCGAATGCCAGCACTCGGAGGGTGGGAATGCCTTTGCTCGGAGGGACGGACTGCCTTTGCTCGGAGGGACAGAATGCCAGCGTTCGGAGGGACAGGAAGCCTTTGCTCGGAGGGACGGAATGCCAGCGCTCGAAGGACGGAACGCCCGCGCTCGGAGGGACAGAATGCCAGCGCCCGGAGGGACAGAATGTCAGCTCTCGGAGGGACAGAATGCCAGAGCTCGAAAGGGGCAGAATGCCAGCGCTCAGAGGGACAGAATGCCAGAGCTCGAAAGGGGCAGAATGCCAGCGCTCGGAGGGCCAGGATGCCAGCGCTCGGAGGGCCAGGACGCCAGCGCTCGGAGGGACAGGATGCCAGCGCTCGGAGGGACAGGACGCCTTTGCTCGGAGGGACAGGACGCCTTTGCTCGGAGGGACAGGATGCCTTTGCTCGGAGGCACGGATTGCCAGCGCTCGGAGGGTCGGAATGCCTTTGCTCGGAGGCACGGATTGCCAGCGCTCGGAGGGTCGGAATGCCTTCGCTCGGAGGGACGGAATGCCAGCGCTCGGAGGGACGGAATGCCTTTGCTCGGAGGGACGGAATGCCAGCGCTCGGAGGGACAGAATGCCAGCGCTCGGAGGGACAGGATGCCTTTGCTCGGAGGCACGGATTGCCAGCGCTCGGAGGGTCGGAATGCCTTTGCTCGGAGGCACAGATTGCCAGCGCTCGGAGGGTCGGAATGCCTTTGCTCGGACGCACGGATTGCCAGCGCTCGGAGTGTCGGAATGCCTTTGCTCGGAGGGACGGAATGCCAGCGCTCGGAGGGACGGAATGCCTTTGCTCGGAGGCACGGATTGCCAGCGCTCGGAGGGACGGAATGCCAGCGCTCAGAGGGACGGAATGCCTTTGCTCGGAGGGACAGAATGCCAGCGCACGGAGGGACGGAATGCCTTTGCTCGGAGGGACGGAATGCCAGCGCACGGAGGGACGGAATGCCAGCGCACGGAGGGATAGGATGCCTTTGCTCGGAGGGACGGAATGCCACCGCTCGGAGGGACGGAATGCCAGCGCTCGGAGGGACGGAATGCCTTTGCTCGGAGGGACAGAATGCCAGCGTTCGGAGGGTGGGAATGCCTTTGCTCGGAGGGACGGACTGCCTTTGCTCGGAGGGACGGAATGCCAGCGCTCGGAGGGTCCGAATGCCAGCGCTCGGAGGGATGGAATGCCTTTGCTCGGAGGGACGGAATGCATTTGCTCGGAGGGACGGACTGCCTTTGCTCGGAGGGACAGAATGCCAGCTTTCGGAGGGACAGAATGCCTTTGCTCGGAGGGACGGAATGCCAGCGCACGGAGGGACGGAATGCAAGCGCACGGAGGGACGGAATGCCAGCGCACGGAGGGACGGAATGCCAGCGCACGGAGGGACAGGATGCCTTTGCAAGGAGGGACGGAATGCCAGCGCACGGAGGGATAGGATGCCTTTGCAAGGAGGGACAGAATGCCAGCGCTCGGAGGGACCGAATGCCTTTGCTCGGAGGGACGGAATGCCAGCGCACGGAGGGATAGGATGCCTTTGCAAGGAGGGACAGAATGCCAGCGCTCGGAGGGACCGAATGCCTTTGCTCGGAGGGACGGAATGCCAGCGCACGGAGGGATAGGATGCCTTTGCTCGGAGGGACAGAATGCCAGCGCTCGGAGGGACCGAATGCCAGCGCTCGGAGGGACCGAATGCCAGCGCTCGGAGGGACCGAATGCAAGCGCTCGGAGGGTCGGAATGCAAGCGCTCGGAGGGTCGGAATGCCTTTGCTCGGAGGGACGGTACGCCTTTGCTCGAAGGGATGGTACGCCTTTGCTCGGAGGGATGGAACGCCAGCGCACGGAGGGACGGAATGCCAGCGCACGGAGGGACGGAATGCCAGCGCTCGGAGGGACAGAATGCCAGCGCTCGGAGGGACCGAATGCCAGCGCTCGGAGGGTGGGAATGCCTTTGCTCGGAGGGTCGGACTGCCTTTGCTCGGAGGGACAGAATGCCAGCGTTCGGAGGGACAGGAAGCCTTTGCTCGGAGGGACGGAATGCCAGCGCTCGAAGGACGGAACGCCAGCGCTCGGAGGGACAGAATGCCAGCGCTCGGAGGGACAGAATGCCAGAGCTCGAAAGGGGCAGAATGCCAGCGCTCGGAGGGCCAGGATGCCAGCGCTCGGAGGGCCAGGACGCCAGCGCTCGGAGGGCCAGGACGCCTTTGCTCGGAGGGACAGGATGCCAGCGCTCGGAGGGACAGGATGCCTTTGCTCGGAGGGACAGGACGCCTTTGCTCGGAGGGACAGGACGCCTTTGCTCGGAGGGACAGGATGCCAGCGCTCGGAGGGACAGGATGCCTTTGCTCGGAGGCACGGATTGCCAGCGCTCGGAGGGTCGGAATGCCTTTGCTCGGAGGCACGGATTGCCAGCGCTGGGAGCGTCGGAATGCCTTTGCTTGGACGCACGGATTGCCAGCGCTCGGAGTGTCGGAATGCCTTTGCTTGGAGGGACGGAATGCCAGCGCTCGGAGGGACGGAATGCCTTTGCTCGGAGGCACGGATTGCCAGCGCTCGGAGGGTCGGAATGCCTTTGCTCGGAGGGACGGAATGCCAGCGCTCGGAGGGATGGAATGCCTTTGCTCGGAGGGACGGAATGCCTTTGCTCGGAGGGACGGAATGCCAGCGCACGGAGGGACAGAATGCCTTTGCTCGGAGGGACAGAATGCCAGGGCTCGGAGGGACCGAATGCCAGCTCTCGGAGGGACCGAATGCCAGCGTTCGGAGGGACGGAATGCCTTTGCTCGGAGGGACGGATTGCCTTTGCTCGGAGGGACGGAATGCCAGCGCACGGAGGGACGGAATGCCAGCGCACGGAGGGACAGGATGCCTTTGCAAGGAGGGAGAGAATGCCAGCGCACGGAGGGATAGGATGCCTTTGCTCGGAGGGTCGGAATGCCTTTGCTCGGAGGGACGGAATGCCTTTGCTCGGAGGGACGGAATGCCAGCGCACGGAGGGACGGAATGCCAGCGCACGGAGGGACGGAATGCCTTCGCTCGGAGGGACAGAATGCCAGCGCTCGGAGGGTGGGAATGCCTTTGCTCGGAGGGACAGAATGCCAGCGCACGGAGGGATAGGATGCCTTTGCTCGGAGGGACGGAATGCCAGCGCTCGGAGGGACGGAATGCCAGCGCTCGGAGGGACGGAATGCCAGTGCTCGGACGGACCGAATGCCAGCGCTCGGAAGGTCAGAATGCCTTTGCTCGGAGGGACGGAACGCCTTTGCTCGGAGGGACGGACTGCCAGCGTTCGGAGGGACAGGAAGCCTTTGCTCGGAGGGACGGAATGCCAGCGCTCGAAGGACGGAACGCCAGCGCTCGGAGGGACAGAATGCCAGCGCTCGGAGCGACAGAATGCCAGCTCTCGGAGGGACAGAATGCCAGAGCTCGAAAGGGGCAGAATGCCAGCGCTCGGAGGGACAGAATGCCAGAGCTCGAAAGGGGCAGAATGCCAGAGCTCGGAGGGCCAGGATGCCAGCGCTCGGAGGGACAGGACGCCTTTGCTCGGAGGGACAGGGCGCCTTTGCTCGGAGGGACAGGGCGCCTTTGCTCGGAGGGACAGAATGCCTTTGCTCGGAGGCATGGATTGCCAGCGCTCGGAGGGTCGGAATGCCTTTGCGCGGACGCACGGATTGCCAGCGCTCGGAGTGTCGGAATGCCTTTGCTCGGAGGCACGGATTGCCAGCGCTCGGAGGGTCGGAATGCCTTTGCGCGGACGCACGGATTGCCAGCGCTCGGAGTGTCGGAATGCCTTTGCTCGGAGGGACGGAATGCCAGCGCTCGGAGGGACGGAATGCCTTTGCTCGGAGG
This sequence comes from Heterodontus francisci, assembly GCF_036365525.1. Classification (NCBI taxonomy): domain Eukaryota; kingdom Metazoa; phylum Chordata; class Chondrichthyes; order Heterodontiformes; family Heterodontidae; genus Heterodontus; species Heterodontus francisci. Next base: position 19,012,687 of record NC_090407.1, on the reverse strand, counting down.
CACGGATTGCCAGCGCTCGGAGGGTCGGAATGCCTTTGCTCGGAGGGACAGAATGCCAGCGCTCGGAGGGACGGAATGCCTTTGCTCGGAGGGACAGAATGCCAGCGCACGGAGGGACAGAATGCCTTTGCTCGGAGGGACAGAATGCCAGCGCTCGGAGGGACCGAATGCCAGCGCTCGGAGGGACCGAATGCCAGCGCTCGGAGGGACCGAATGCCTTTGCTCGGAGGGACCGAATGCCTTTGCTCGGAGGGACGGAATGCCAGCGCACGGAGGGACAGGATGCCTTTGCAAGGAGGGACAGAATGCCAGCGCTCGGAGGGACCGAATGCCTTTGCTCGGAGGGACGGAATGCCAGCGCACGGAGGGATAGGATGCCTTTGCTCGGAGGGTCGGAATGCCAGCGTTCGGAGGGACGGAGTGCCTTTGCTCGGAGGGACGGAATCCCAGCGCACGGAGGGACGGAATGCCAGCGCACGGAGGGACGGAATGCCAGCGCTCGGAGGGACAGAATGCCAGCGCTCGGAGGGACAGAATGCCAGCGCTCGGAGGGACCGAATGCCTTTGCTCGGAGGGACAGAATGCCAGCCATCGGAGGGACGGAATGCCAGCGCTCGGAGGGACGGAATGCCAGCGTTCGGCGGGACAGAATGCCAGCGCTCGGAGGGACCGAATGCCAGCGCTCGGAGGGACCGAATGCCTTTGCTTGGAGGGACCGAATGCCTTTGCTCGGAGGGACCGAATGCCAGCGCACGGAGGGACGGAATGCCAGCGCACGGAGGGACGGAATGCCAGCGCTCGGAGGGACCGAATGCCAGCGCTCGGAGGGACCGAATGCCAGCGCTCGGAGGGACCGAATGCCAGCGCTCGGAGGGACGGACTGCCTTTGCTCGGAGGGACGGACTGCCTTTGCTCGGAGGGACGGACTGCCTTTGCTCGGAGGGACAGAATGCCAGCTTTCGGAGGGACAGAATGCCTTTGCTCGGAGGGACGGAATGCCAGCGCACGGAGGGACGGAATGCAAGCGCACGGAGGGACGGAATGCCAGCGCTCGGAGGGACCGAATGCCTTTGCTCGGAGGGACGAAATGCCAGCGCACGGAGGGATAGGATGCCTTTGCTCGGAGAGACAGAATGCCAGCGCTCGGAGGGACCGAATGCCAGCGCTCGGAGGGACCGAATGCCAGCGCTCGGAGGGACTGAATGCCAGCGCTCGGAGGGTCGGAATGCCTTTGCTCGGAGGGACGGAATGCCAGCGCACGGAGGGACGGAATGCCTTTGCTCGGAGGGACAGAATGCCAGCGCTCGGAGGGACCGAATGCCAGCGATCGGAGGGACCGAATGCCAGCGATCGGAGGGACCGAATGCCAGCGATCGGAGGGACCGAATGCCAGCGCTCGGAGGGTGGGAATGCCTTTGCTCGGAGGGACGGACTGCCTTTGCTCGGAGGGACAGGAAGCCTTTGCTCGGAGGGACTGAATGCCAGCGCTCGAAGGACGGAACACCAGCGCTCGGAGGGACAGAATGCCAGCGCTCGGAGGGACAGAATGCCAGAGCTCGAAAGGGGCAGAATGCCAGCTTTCGGAGGGACAGAATGCCAGAGCTCGAAAGGGGCAGAATGCCAGCGCTCGGAGGGCCAGGATGCCAGCGCTCGGAGGGCCAGGACGCCTTTGCTCGGAGAGACAGAATGCCTTTGCTCGGAGGGACAGGATGCCTTTGCTCGGAGGCACGGATTGCCAGCGCTCGGAGGGTCGGAATGCCTTTGCTCGGAGGCACGGATTGCCAGCGCTCGGAGTGTCGGAATGCCTTTGCTCGGAGGGACGGAATGCCAGCGCTCGGAGGGACGGAATGCCTTTGCTCGGAGGCACGGATTGCCAGTGCTCGGAGGGTCGGAATGCCTTTGCTCGGAGGGACGGAATGCCAGCGCACGGAGGGACAGAATGCCTTTGCTCGGAGGGACAGAAAGCCAGCGCTCGGAGGGACCGAATGCCAGCGCTCGGAGGGACCGAATGCCAGCGTTCGGAGGGACGGAATGCCTTTGCTCGGAGGGAAGGAATGCCTTTGCTCGGAGGGACGGAATGCCAGCGCACGGAGGGACGGAATGCCAGCGCAGGGAGGGACAGGATGCCTTTGCAAGGAGGGACCGAATGCCTTTGCTCGGAGGGACGGAATGCCAGCGCACGGAGGGATAGGATGCCTTTGCTCGGAGGGTCGGAATGCCTTTGCTTGGAGGGACGGAATGCCTTTGCTCGGAGGGACGGATTGCCAGCGCACGGAGGGACGGAATGCCAGCGCACGGAGGGACGGAATGCCAGCGCTCGGAGGGACAGAATGCCAGCGCTCGGAGGGCCAGGACGCCAGCGCTCGGAGGGCCAGGACGCCTTTGCTCGGAGAGACAGAATGCCTTTGCTCGGAGGGACAGGATGCCTTTGCTCGGAGGCACGGATTGCCAGCGCTCGGAGGGTCGGAATGCCTTTGCTCGGAGGCACGGATTGCCAGCGCTCGGAGGGTCGGAATGCCTTTGCTCGGAGGCACGGATTGCCAGCGCTCGGAGTGTCGGAATGCCTTTGCTCGGAGGGACGGAATGCCAGCGCTCGGAGGGACGGAATGCCTTTGCTCGGAGGCACGGATTGCCAGCGCTCGGAGGGTCGGAATGCCTTTGCTCGGAGGGACGGAATGCCAGCGCACGGAGGGACAGAATGCCTTTGCTCGGAGGGACAGAAAGCCAGCGCTCGGAGGGACCGAATGCCAGCGCTCGGAGGGACCGAATGCCAGCGTTCGGAGGGACGGAATGCCTTTGCTCGGAGGGAAGGAATGCCTTTGCTCGGAGGGACGGAATGCCAGCGCACGGAGGGACGGAATGCCAGCGCAGGGAGGGACAGGATGCCTTTGCAAGGAGGGACCGAATGCCTTTGCTCGGAGGGACGGAATGCCAGCGCACGGAGGGATAGGATGCCTTTGCTCGGAGGGTCGGAATGCCTTTGCTTGGAGGGACGGAATGCCTTTGCTCGGAGGGACGGATTGCCAGCGCACGGAGGGACGGAATGCCAGCGCACGGAGGGACGGAATGCCAGCGCTCGGAGGGACAGAATGCCAGCGCTCGGAGGGTGGGAATGCCTTTGCTCGGAGGGACAGAATGCCAGCGATCGGAGGGACAGAATGCCAGCGCTCGGCGGGACAGAATGCCAGCGCTCGGAGGGACAGAATGCCAGCGCTCGGAGGGACGGAATGCCTTTGCTCGAAGGGACGGGATGCCAGCGCTCGGAGGGACGGAATGCCTTTGCTCGAAGGGACCGAATGCCAGCGCTTGGAGGGACAGAATGCCTTTGCACGGAGGGACAGAATGCCTTTGCTCGGAGGCACGGATTGCCAGCGCTCGGAGGGTCGGAATGCCTTTGCTCGGAGGGACGGAATGCCTTTGCTCGGAGGGACCGAATGCCAGCGCACGGAGGGACAGGATGCCAGCGCTCGGAGGGACCGAATGCCAGCGCTCGGAGGAACGAATGCCTTTGCTCGGAGGGACGGAATGCGAGCGCTCGGGGGGACGGAATGCCAGCGCTCGGAGGGACGGAATGCGAGCGCTCGGGGGGACGGAATGCGAGCGCTCGGGGGGACGGAATGCGAGCGCTCGGGGGGACGGAATGCGAGCGCTCGGGGGGACGGAATGCCTTTGCTCGGAAGGACGGAATGCCTTTGCTCGGAGGGACGGAATGCCAGCGCACGGAGGGACGGAATGCCAGTGCTCGGAGGGACCGAATGCCAGCGTTCGGAGGGACCGAATGCCTTTGCTCGGAGGGACGGAATGCCAGCGCTCGGGGGGACGGAATGCCAGCGCTCGGAGGGACGGAATGCCAGCGCTCGGAGGGACGGAATGCCTTTGCTCGAAGGGACGGAATGCCAGCGCTCGGAGGGACCGAATGCCTTTGCTCGAAGGGACCGAATGCCAGCGCTCGGAGGGACGGAATGCCAGCGCTCGGAGGGACGGAATACCAGCGCTCGAAGGGACGGAATGCCAGCGCTCGGAGGGACGGAATGCCTTTGCTCGAAGGGACCGAATGCCAGCGCTCGGAGGGACAGAATGCCTTTGATCGGAGGGACCGAATGCCTTTGCTCGGAGGGACGGAATGCCTTTGCTCGAAGGGACCGAATGCCAGCGCTCGGAGGGACAGAATGCCTTTGCTCGGAGGGACAGAATGCCTTTGCTCGGAGGGACAGAATGCCTTTGCTCGGAGGGACCGAATGCCTTTGCTCGGAGGGACAGAATGCCAGCGCTCGGAGGGACAGAATGCCAGCGCTCGGAGGGACAGAATGCCAGCGCTCGGGACAGAATGCCAGCGCTCGGAGGGACAGAATGCCTTTGCTTGGAGGGACAGAATGCCTTTGCTCGGAGGGACCGAATGCCAGCGCTCGGAGGGACGGAATGCCTTTGCTCGGAGGCACGGATTGCCTTTGCTCGGAGGGTCGGAATGCCTTTGCTCGGAGGCACGGATTGCCAGCGCTCGGAGGGTCGGAATGCCTTTGCTCGGAGGGACGGAATGCCAGCGCTCGGAGGGACGGAATGCCAGCGCTCGGAGGGACCGAATGCCAGCGCTCGGAGGGACAGAATGCCAGCGCACGGAGGGACGGAATGCCAGCGCACGGAGGGACGGAATGCCTTTGCAAGGAGGGACAGAATGCCAGCGCTCGGAGGGACCGAATGCCAGCGCTCGGAGGGACGGAATGCCAGCGCTCGGAGGGACCGAATGCCAGCGCTCGGAGGGACCGAATGCCAGCGCTCGGAGGGACCGAATGCCAGCGCTCGGAGGGTGGGAATGCCTTTGCTCGGAGGGACGGACTGCCTTTGCTCGGAGGGACAGGAAGCCTTTGCTCGGAGGGACAGAATGCCAGCGCTCGGAGGGACCGAATGCCAGCGCTCGGAGGGTGGGAATGCCTTTGCTCGGAGGGACGGACTGCCTTTGCTCGGAGGGACAGGAAGCCTTTGCTCGGAGGGACTGAATGCCAGCGCTCGAAGGACGGAACACCAGCGCTCGGAGGGACAGAATGCCAGAGCTCGGAGGGACAGAATGCCAGAGCTCGGAGGGACAGAATGCCAGAGCTCGGAGGGACAGAATGCCAGCGCTCGGAGGGACAGAATGCCAGAGCTCGGAGGGACAGAATGCCAGCGCTCGGAGGGCCAGGACGCCAGCGCTCGGAGGGACAGGACGCCAGCGCTCGGAGGGACAGGACGCCAGCGCTCGGAGGGACAGGACGCCTTTGCTCGGAGGGACAGAATGCCAGCGCTCGGAGGGACAGAATGCCAGCGCTCGGAGGGACAGGATGCCTTTGCTCGGAGGCACGGATTGCCAGCGCTCGGAGGGACGGAATGCCTTTGCTCGGAGGCACGGATTGCCAGCGCTCGGAGGGTCGGAATGCCTTTGCTCGGAGGCACGGATTGCCAGCGCTCGGAGTGTCGGAATGCCTTTGCTCGGAGGGACGGAATGCCAGCGCTCGGAGGGACGGAATGCCTTTGCTCGGAGGCACGGATTGCCAGCGCTCGGAGGGTCGGAATGCCTTTGCTCGGAGGGACGGAATGCCAGCGCACGGAGGGACAGAATGCCTTTGCTCGAAGGGACCGAATGCCAGCGCTCGGAGGGACAGAATGCCTTTGATCGGAGGGACCGAATGCCTTTGCTCGGAGGGACGGAATGCCTTTGCTCGAAGGGACCGAATGCCAGCGCTCGGAGGGACAGAATGCCAGCGCTCGGAGGGACAGAATGCCTTTGCTCGGAGGGACCGAATGCCTTTGCTCGGAGGGACAGAATGCCAGCGCTCGGAGGGACAGAATGCCAGCGCTCGGAGGGACAGAATGCCTTTGCTCGGAGGGACAGAATGCCTTTGCTTGGAGGGACAGAATGCCTTTGCTCGGAGGGACCGAATGCCAGCGCTCGGAGGGACGGAATGCCTTTGCTCGGAGGCACGGATTGCCTTTGCTCGGAGGGTCGGAATGCCTTTGCTCGGAGGCACGGATTGCCAGCGCTCGGAGGGTCGGAATGCCTTTGCTCGGAGGGACGGAATGCCAGCGCTCGGAGGGACGGAATGCCAGCGCTCGGAGGGACCGAATGCCAGCGCTCGGAGGGACCGAATGCCAGCGCTCGGAGGGACGGAATGCCAGCGCACGGAGGGACGGAATGCCAGCGCACGGAGGGACGGAATGCCTTTGCAAGGAGGGACAGAATGCCAGCGCTCGGAGGGACCGAATGCCAGCGCTCGGAGGGACGGAATGCCAGCGCTCGGAGGGACCGAATGCCAGCGCTCGGAGGGACCGAATGCCAGCGCTCGGAGGGACCGAATGCCAGCGCTCGGAGGGTGGGAATGCCTTTGCTCGGAGGGACGGACTGCCTTTGCTCGGAGGGACAGGAAGCCTTTGCTCGGAGGGACAGAATGCCAGCGCTCGGAGGGACCGAATGCCAGCGCTCGGAGGGTGGGAATGCCTTTGCTCGGAGGGACAGGAAGCCTTTGCTCGGAGGGACTGAATGCCAGCGCTCGAAGGACGGAACACCAGCGCTCGGAGGGACAGAATGCCAGAGCTCGGAGGGACAGAATGCCAGAGCTCGGAGGGACAGAATGCCAGCGCTCGGAGGGACAGAATGCCAGAGCTCGGAGGGACAGAATGCCAGCGCTCGGAGGGCCAGGACGCCAGCGCTCGGAGGGACAGGACGCCAGCGCTCGGAGGGACAGGACGCCAGCGCTCGGAGGGACAGGACGCCTTTGCTCGGAGGGACAGAATGCCAGCGCTCGGAGGGACAGGACGCCTTTGCTCGGAGGGACAGGATGCCTTTGCTCGGAGGCACGGATTGCCAGCGTTCGGAGGGACAGAATGCCTTTGCTCGGAGGCACGGATTGCCAGCGCTCGGAGGGTCGGAATGCCTTTGCTCGGAGGCACGGATTGCCAGCGCTCGGAGTGTCGGAATGCCTTTGCTCGGAGGGACGGAATGCCAGCGCTCGGAGGGACGGAATGCCTTTGCTCGGAGGCACGGATTGCCAGCGCTCGGAGGGTCGGAATGCCTTTGCTCGGAGGGACGGAATGCCAGCGCACGGAGGGACAGAATGCCTTTGCTCGGAGGGACAGAATGCCAGCGCTCGGAGGGACCGAATGCCAGCGCTCGGAGGGACGGAATGCCAGCTCTCGGAGGGACCGAATGCCAGCGTTCGGAGGGACGAAATGCCTTTGCTCGGAGGGAAGGAATGCCTTTGCTCGGAGGGACGGAATGCCAGCGCAGGGAGGGACAGGATGCCTTTGCAAGGAGGGACCGAATGCCTTTGCTCGGAGGGACGGAATGCCAGCGCACGGAGGGATAGGATGCCTTTGCTCGGAGGGTCGGAATGCCTTTGCTCGGAGGGACGGAATGCCTTTGCTCGGAGGGACGGATTGCCAGCGCACGGAGGGACGGAATGCCAGCGCACGGAGGGACGGAATGCCAGCGCACGGAGGGACAGAATGCCAGCGCACGGAGGGACAGAATGCCAGCGCACGGAGGGACAGAATGCCAGCGCTCGGAGGGACAGAATGCCAGCGATCGGAGGGACAGAATGCCAGCGCTCGGCGGGACAGAATGCCAGCGCTCGGAGGGACAGAATGCCAGCGCTCGGAGGGACGGAATGCCTTTGCTCGAAGGGACGGGATGCCAGCGCTCGGAGGGACGGAATGCCTTTGCTCGAAGGGACCGAATGCCAGCGCCTGGAGGGACCGAATGCCTTTGCTCGGAGGGACAGAATGCCTTTGCTCGGAGGGACCGAATGCCTTTGCACGGAGGGACAGAATGCCTTTGCACGGAGGGACAGAATGCCTTTGCTCGGAGGGACCGAATGCCTTTGCTCGGAGGGACCGAATGCCAGCGTTCGGAGGGACGGAATGCCTTTGCTCGGAGGCACGGATTGCCAGCGCTCGGAGGGTCGAAATGCCTTTGCTCGGAGGCACGGATTGCCAGCGCTCGGAGGGTCGGAATGCCTTTGCTCGGAGGGACGGAATGCCTTTGCTCGGAGGGACCGAATGCCAGCGCACGGAGGGACAGGATGCCAGCGCTCGGAGGGACAGGATGCCTTTGCTCGGAGGGACGGAATGCGAGCGCTCGGGGGGACGGAATGCCAGCGCTCGGAGGGACGGAATGCGAGCGCTCGGGGGGACGGAATGCGAGCGCTCGGGGGGACGGAATGCGAGCGCTCGGGGGGACAGAATGCGAGCGCTCGGGGGGACGGAATGCCTTTGCTCGGAAGGACGGAATGCCTTTGCTCGGAGGGACGGAATGCCAGCGCACGGAGGGACGGAATGCCAGCGCACGGAGGGACGGAATGCCAGCGTTCGGAGGGACCGAATGCCTTTGCTCGGAGGGACGGAATGCCAGCGCACGGAGGGACGGAATGCCAGCGCTCGGAGGGACAGAATGCCAGCGCTCGGAGGGACAGAATGCCAGCGATCGGAGGGACAGAATGCCAGCGCTCGGCGGGACAGAATGCCAGCGCTCGGCGGGACAGAATGCCAGCGCTCGGCGGGACGGAATGCCAGCGCTCGGAGGGACGGAATGCCTTTGCTCGAAGGGACGGGATGCCAGCGCTCGGAGGGACGGAATGCCTTTGCTCGAAGGGACCGAATGCCAGCGCCTGGAGGGACCGAATGCCTTTGCTCGGAGGGACAGAATGCCTTTGCACGGAGGGACAGAATGCCTTTGCACGGAGGGACAGAATGCCTTTGCTCGGAGGGACCGAATGCCTTTGCTCGGAGGGACCGAATGCCAGCGTTCGGAGGGACGGAATGCCTTTGCTCGGAGGCACGGATTGCCAGCGCTCGGAGGGTCGAAATGCCTTTGCTCGGAGGCACGGATTGCCAGCGCTCGGAGGGTCGGAATGCCTTTGCTCGGAGGGACGGAATGCCTTTGCTCGGAGGGACGGAATGCCAGCGCACGGAGGGACAGGATGCCAGCGCTCGGAGGGACGGAATGCCTTTGCTCGGAGGGACGGAATGCGAGTGCTCGGGGGGACGGAATGCCAGCGCTCGGAGGGACGGAATGCGAGCGCTCGGGGGGACGGAATGCGAGCGCTCGGGGGGACGGAATGCGAGCGCTCGGGGGGACGGAATGCGAGCGCTCGGGGGGACGGAATGCGAGCGCTCGGGGGGACGGAATGCGAGCGCTCGGGGGGACGGAATGCCTTTGCTCGGAAGGACGGAATGCCTTTGCTCGGAGGGACGGAATGCCAGCGCACGGAGGGACGGAATGCCAGCGCTCGGAGGGACCGAATGCCAGCGTTCGGAGGGACCGAATGCCAGCGCTCGGGGGGACGGAATGCCAGCGCTCGGAGGGACGGAATGCCAGCGCTCGGAGGGATGGAATGCCTTTGCTCGAAGGGACGGAATGCCAGCGCTCGGAGGGACGGAATGCCTTTGCTCGAAGGGACCGAATGCCAGCGCTCGGAGGGACAGAATGACAGCGCTCGGAGGGACAGAATGCCTTTGCTCGGAGGGACCGAATGCCAGCGCTCGGAGGGACGGAATGCCTTTGCTTGGAGGCACGGATTGCCTTTGCTCGGAGGGTCGGAATGCCAGCGCTCGGAGGCACGGATTGCCAGCGCTCGGAGGGTCGGAATGCCTTTGCTCGGAGGGACGGAATGCCAGCGCTCGGAGGGACCGAATGCCAGCGCTCGGAGGGACCGAATGCCAGCGCTCGGAGGGACCGAATGCCAGCGCACGGAGGGACGGAATGCCAGCGCACGGAGGGACGGAATGCCTTTGCAAGGAGGGACAGAATGCCAGCGCTCGGAGGGACCGAATGCCTTTGCTCAGAGGGACAGAATGCCAGCTCTCGGCGGGACAGAATGCCTTTGCTCGGAGGGCCAGGATGCCAGCGCTCGGAGGGACAGGATTCCAGCGCTCGGAGGGACAGGATGCCAGCGCTCGGAGGGACAGGATGCCTTTGCTCGGAGGGTCAGAATGCCAGCGCTCGGAGGGACAGGATGCCTTTGTTCGGAGGGACAGAATGCCTTTGCTCGGAGGGACAGAATGCCAGCGCTCGGAGGGACAGAATGCCAGCGCTCGGAGGGACAGAATGCCAGCTGTCGGCGGGACAGGATGCCAGCTGTCGGAGGGACAGAATGCCAGCGCTCGGAGGGTCAGAATGCCAGCTTTCGGAGGGTCAGAATGCCAGCTTTCGGAGGGTCAGAATGCCAGCGCTCTGAGGGCCAGGATGTCAGCGCTCGGAGGGCCAGGATGCCAGCGCTCGGAGGGACAGGATGCCTTTGCTCGGAGGGACCGAATGCCAGCCCTCGGAGGGACAGGATGCCAGCGCTCGGAGAGACAGGATGCCAGCGCTCGGAGGGACAGGATGCCTTTGCTCGTGGGGACAGAATGCCTTTGCTCGGAGGGACAGGATGCCTTTGCTCGGAGGGACAGGATGCCTTTGCTCGGAGGGACGGAATGCCAGCGCTCGGAGGGACAGGATGCCTTTGCTCGTGGGGACAGAATGCGTTTGCTCGGAGGGACAGGATGCCAGCGCTCGGAGGGACAGAATGCCAGCGCTCGGAGGGACAGAATGCCAGCGCTCGGAGGGACAGAATGCCAGCGCTCGGAGGGCAAGGATGACAGCGCTCGGAGGGACAGAATGCCAGCGCTCGGAGGGACAGAATGCCAGCACTCGGAGGGACAGGATGACAGCGCTCGGAGGGACAGGATGACAGCGCTCGGCGGGACAGGATGCCAGCGCTCGGAGGGACAGAATGCCAGCGCTCGGAGGGCCAGGATGCCTTTAATCGGAGTGACAGAATGTCTTTGCTCGCAGGGACAGGATGCCTTTGCTCGCGGGGACAGAATGCCTTTGCTCGGAGGGACAGAATGCCAGCGCTCGGAGGGACAGAATGCCAGCGCTCGGAGGGACAGAATGCCAGCGCTCGGAGGGCCAGGATGTCAGCGCTCGGAGGGACAGCGTGCCAACGCTCGGTGGGACAGCGTGCCGGCGCTCGGAGGGACAGCGGGCCGGCGCTCGGAGGGACAGGATGCCAGCCCTCGGAGGGACAGGATGCCAGCCCTCGGAGGGACAGGATGCCAGCCCTCGGAGGGACAGGATGCCAGCGCTCGGAGAGACAGGATGCCTTTGCTCGGAGGGACAGGATGCCTTTGCTCGGAGGGACAGGATGCCTTTGCTCGTGGGGACAGAATGCGTTTGCTCGGAGGGACAGGATGCCAGCGCTCGGAGGGACAGAATGCCAGCGCTCGGAGGGACAGAATGCCAGCGCTCGGAGGGACAGAATGCCAGCGCTCGGAGGGCAAGGATGACAGCGCTCGGAGGGACAGAATGCCAGCGCTCGGAGGGACAGAATGCCAGCGCTCGGAGGGTCAGAATGCCTTTAATCGGAGTGACAGAATGTCTTTGCTCGCAGGGACAGGATGCCTTTGCTCGCGGGGACAGAATGCCTTTGCTCGGAGGGACAGAATGCCAGCGCTCGGAGGGACAGGATGCCAGCGCTCGGAGGGACAGAATGACAGCGCTCGGCGGGACAGGATGCCTTTGCTCGGAGGGACAGAATGCCAGCGCTCGGAGGGTCAGGATGCCAGCGCTCGGAGGGCCAGGATGTCAGCGCTCGGAGGGCCAGGATGTCAGCGCTCGGAGGGCTAGGATGCCAGCGCTCGGAGGGCCAGGATGCCAGCGCTCGGAGGGCCAGGATGCCAGCGCTCGGAGGGACAGAATGCCAGCGCTCGGAGGGACAGAATGCCAGCTCTCGGCAGGACAGGATGCCTTTGCTCGGAGGGACAGAATGCCAGCGCTCAGAGGGTCAGGATGCCAGCGCTCGGAGGGCCAGGATGCCAGCGCTCGGAGGGCCAGGATGCCAGCGCTCGGAGGGCCAGGATGCCAGCGCTCGGAGGGCCAGGATGCCAGCGCTCGGAGGGCCAGGATGCCAGCGCTCGGAGGGCCAAGATGCCAGCGCTCGGAGGGCCAAGATGCCAGCGCTCGGAGGGCCAGGATGCCAGCGCTCGGAGGGACAGGATGCCAGCGCTCGGAGGGACAGGATGCCAGCGCTCGGAGGGACAGGATGCCTTTGCTCGGAGGGACAGAATGCCAGCGCTCGGAGGGACAGAATGCCAGCGCTCGGAGGGACAGAATGCCAGCGCTCGGAGGGACAGGATGACAGCGCTCGGAGGGACAGGATGACAGCGCTCGGAGGGACAGGATGACAGCGCTCTGAGGGACAGGATTCCAGCTCTCGGAGGGACAGGATGCCAGCGCTCGGAGGGACAGGATGCCAGCGCTCGGAGGGACAGGATGCCAGCGCTCGGAGGGACAGCATGCCAGCGCTCGGAGGGACAGCATGCCAGCGCTCGGAGGGACAGCATGCCAGCGCTCGGAGGGACAAAATGCCTTTGCTGGGAGGGACGGAATGCCAGCGCACGGAGGGACGGAATGCCAGCGCTCGGAGGGTCGGAATGCCTTTGCTCGGAGGGGCGGAATGCCAGCGCTCGGAGGGACGGAATGCCAGCGCTCGGAGGGGCGGAATGCCAGCGCTCGGAGGGGCGGAATGCCAGCGCTCGGAGGGACGGAATGCCAACGCTCGGAGGGACGGAATGCCAGCGCTCGGAGGGACGGAATGCCAGCGCTCGGAGGGAAGGAATGCCAGCGCTCGGAGGGCCAGGATGCCAGCGCTCGGAGGGCCAGGATGCCTTTGCTCAGAGGGACAGAATGCCAGCTCTCGGCGGGACAGAATGCCTTTGCTCGGAGGGCCAGGATGCCAGCGCTCGGAGGGCCAGGATGCCAGCGCTCGGAGGGCCAGGATGCCAGCGCTCGGAGGGACAGAATGCCAGCGCTCGGAGGGACAGAATGCCAGCGCTCGGACAGACAGAATGCCAGCGCTCGGACGGACAGAATGCCAGCGCTCGGACGGACAGAATGCCAGCGCTCGGACGGACAGAATGCCAGCGCTCGGACGGACAGAATGCCAGCGCTCTGAGGGACAGGATGCCTTTGCTCGGAGGGTCAGAATGCCAGCGCTCGGAGGGACAGGATGCCTTTGTTCGGAGGGACAGAATGCCAGCGCTCTGAGGGACAGAATGCCAGCGCTCGGAGGGACAGAATGCCAGCGCTCGGAGGGACAGAATGCCAGCGCTCGGAGGGCAAGGATGACAGCGCTCGGAGGGCAAGGATGACAGCGCTCGGAGGGACAGAATGCCAGCGCTCGGAGGGACAGAATGCCAGCGCTCGGAGGGACAGAATGCCTTTAATCGGAGTGACAGAATGTCTTTGCTCGCGGGGACAGGATGCCTTTGCTCGCGGGGACAGAATGCCTTTGCTCGGAGGGACAGAATGCCAGCGCTCGGAGGGACAGAATGCCAGCGCTCGGAGGGACAGGATGCCAGCGCTCGGAGGGACAGGATGCCAGCGCTCGGAGGGACAGAATGACAGCGCTCGGCGGGACAGGATGCCTTTGCTCGGAGGGACAGAATGCCAGCGCTCGGAGGGTCAGGATGCCAGCGCTCGGAGGGCCAGGATGTCAGCGCTCGGAGGGCCAGGATGCCAGCGCTCGGAGGGCCAGGATGCCAGCGCTCGGAGGGCCAGGATGCCAGCGCTCGGAGGGCCAGGATGCCAGCGCTCGGAGGGACAGAATGCCAGCTCTCGGCAGGACAGGATGCCTTTGCTCGGAGGGACAGAATGCCAGCGCTCAGAGGGTCAGGATGCCAGCGCTCAGAGGGCCAGGATGCCAGCGCTCGGAGGGCCAGGATGCCAGCGCTCGGAGGGACAGCATGCCAGCGCTCGGAGGGACAGCATGCCAGCGCTCGGAGGGACAGCATGCCAGCGCTCGGAGGGACAGCATGCCAGCGCTCGGAGGGACAGGATGACAGCGCTCTGAGGGACAGGATGCCAGCCCTCGGAGGGACAGGATGCCTTTGCTCGGAGGGACAGGATGCCTTTGCTCGGAGGGACAGAATGCCAGCGCTCGGAGGGACAGAATGCCAGCGCTCGGAGGGACAGAATGCCAGCGCTCGGAGGGACAGCATGCCAGCGCTCGGAGGGACAGAATGCCAGCCTTCGGGGGGACAGGATGCCTTTGCTCGGAGGGACAGAATGCCAGCGCTCGGAGGGACAGAATGCCAGCGCTCGGAGGGCCAGGATGCCAGCGCTCGGAGGGCCAGGATGCCAGCGCTCGGAGGGCCAGGATGCCAGCGCTCGGAGGGCCAGCATGCCAGCGCTCGGAGGGCCAGCATGCCAGCGCTCGGAGGGCCAGCATGCCAGCGCTCGGAGGGCCAGCATGCCAGCGCTCGGAGGGACAGCATGCCAGCGCTCGGAGGGACAGAATGCCAGCGCTCGGAGGGTCAGAATGCCTTTAATCGGAGTGACAGAATGTCTTTGCTCGCAGGGACAGGATGCCTTTGCTCGCGGGGACAGAATGCCTTTGCTCGGAGGGACAGAATGCCAGCGCTCGGAGGGACAGGATGCCAGCGCTCGGAGGGACAGAATGACAGCGCTCGGCGGGACAGGATGCCTTTGCTCGGAGGGACAGAATGCCAGCGCTCGGAGGGTCAGGATGCCAGCGCTCGGAGGGCCAGGATGTCAGCGCTCGGAGGGCTAGGATGCCAGCGCTCGGAGGGCCAGGATGCCAGCGCTCGGAGGGCCAGGATGCCAGCGCTCGGAGGGACAGAATGCCAGCGCTCGGAGGGACAGAATGCCAGCTCTCGGCAGGACAGGATGCCTTTGCTCGGAGGGACAGAATGCCAGCGCTCAGAGGGTCAGAATGCCAGCGCTCAGAGGGCCAGGATGCCAGCGCTCGGAGGGCCAGGATGCCAGCGCTCGGAGGGCCAGGATGCCAGCGCTCGGAGGGCCAGGATGCCAGCGCTCGGAGGGCCAAGATGCCAGCGCTCGGAGGGCCAAGATGCCAGCGCTCGGAGGGCCAGGATGCCAGCGCTCGGAGGGCCAGGATGCCAGCGCTCGGAGGGCCAGGATGCCAGCGCTCGGAGGGACAGGATGCCAGCGCTCGGAGGGACAGGATGCCTTTGCTCGGAGGGACAGAATGCCAGCGCTCGGAGGGACAGAATGACAGCGCTCGGAGGGACAGGATGACAGCGCTCGGAGGGACAGGATGACAGCGCTCTGAGGGACAGGATTCCAGCTCTCGGAGGGACAGGATGCCAGCGCTCGGAGGGACAGGATGCCAGCGCTCGGAGGGACAGGATGCCAGCGCTCGGAGGGACAGCATGCCAGCGCTCGGAGGGACAGCATGCCAGCGCTCGGAGGGACAAAATGCCTTTGCTGGGAGGGACGGAATGCCAGCGCACGGAGGGACGGAATGCCAGCGCTCGGAGGGTCGGAATGCCTTTGCTCGGAGGGGCGGAATGCCAGCGCTCGGAGGGACGGAATGCCAGCGCTCGGAGGGGCGGAATGCCAGCGCTCGGAGGGGCGGAATGCCAGCGCTCGGAGGGACGGAATGCCAACGCTCGGAGGGACGGAATGCCAGCGCTCGGAGGGACGGAATGCCAGCGCTCGGAGGGAAGGAATGCCAGCGCTCGGAGGGCCAGGATGCCAGCGCTCGGAGGGCCAGGATGCCTTTGCTCAGAGGGACAGAATGCCAGCTCTCGGCGGGACAGAATGCCTTTGCTCGGAGGGCCAGGATGCCAGCGCTCGGAGGGCCAGGATGCCAGCGCTCGGAGGGCCAGGATGCCAGCGCTCGGAGGGACAGAATGCCAGCGCTCGGAGGGACAGAATGCCAGCGCTCGGACGGACAGAATGCCAGCGCTCGGACGGACAGAATGCCAGCGCTCGGACGGACAGAATGCCAGCGCTCGGACGGACAGAATGCCAGCGCTCTGAGGGACAGGATGCCTTTGCTCGGAGGGTCAGAATGCCAGCGCTCGGAGGGACAGGATGCCTTTGTTCGGAGGGACAGAATGCCAGCGCTCTGAGGGACAGAATGCCAGCGCTCGGAGGGACAGAATGCCAGCGCTCGGAGGGCAAGGATGACAGCGCTCGGAGGGCAAGGATGACAGCGCTCGGAGGGACAGAATGCCAGCGCTCGGAGGGACAGAATGCCAGCGCTCGGAGGGACAGAATGCCAGCGCTCGGAGGGACAGAATGCCTTTAATCGGAGTGACAGAATGTCTTTGCTCGCGGGGACAGGATGCCTTTGCTCGCGGGGACAGAATGCCAGCGCTCGGAGGGACAGAATGCCAGCGCTCGGAGGGACAGGATGCCAGCGCTCGGAGGGACAGGATGCCAGCGCTCGGAGGGACAGGATGCCAGCGCTCGGAGGGACAGAATGACAGCGCTCGGCGGGACAGGATGCCTTTGCTCGGAGGGACAGAATGCCAGCGCTCGGAGGGTCAGGATGCCAGCGCTCGGAGGGCCAGGATGTCAGCGCTCGGAGGGCCAGGATGCCAGCGCTCGGAGGGCCAGGATGCCAGCGCTCGGAGGGCCAGGATGCCAGCGCTCGGAGGGCCAGGATGCCAGCGCTCGGAGGGACAGAATGCCAGCTCTCGGCAGGACAGGATGCCTTTGCTCGGAGGGACAGAATGCCAGCGCTCAGAGGGTCAGGATGCCAGCGCTCAGAGGGCCAGGGTGCCAGCGCTCGGAGGGCCAGGATGCCAGCGCTCGGAGGGCCAGGATGCCAGCGCTCGGAGGGACAGGATGACAGCGCTCGGAGGGACAGGATGACAGCGCTCTGAGGGACAGGATTCCAGCTCTCGGAGGGACAGGATGCCAGCGCTCGGAGGGACAGGATGCCAGCGCTCGGAGGGGCAGGATGCCAGCGCTCGGAGGGACAGCATGCCAGCGCTCGGAGGGACAGCATGCCAGCGCTCGGAGGGACAAAATGCCTTTGCTGGGAGGGACGGAATGCCAGCGCACGGAGGGACGGAATGCCAGCGCTCGGAGGGTCGGAATGCCTTTGCTCGGAGGGGCGGAATGCCAGCGCTCGGAGGGACGGAATGCCAGCGCTCGGAGGGGCGGAATGCCAGCGCTCGGAGGGGCGGAATGCCAGCGCTCGGAGGGACGGAATGCCAACGCTCGGAGGGACGGAATGCCAGCGCTCGGAGGGACGGAATGCCAGCGCTCGGAGGGAAGGAATGCCAGCGCTCGGAGGGCCAGGATGCCAGCGCTCGGAGGGCCAGGATGCCTTTGCTCAGAGGGACAGAATGCCAGCTCTCGGCGGGACAGAATGCCTTTGCTCGGAGGGCCAGGATGCCAGCGCTCGGAGGGCCAGGATGCCAGCGCTCGGAGGGCCAGGATGCCAGCGCTCGGAGGGACAGAATGCCAGCGCTCGGAGGGACAGAATGCCAGCGCTCGGACGGACAGAATGCCAGCGCTCGGACGGACAGAATGCCAGCGCTCGGACGGACAGAATGCCAGCGCTCGGACGGACAGAATGCCAGCGCTCTGAGGGACAGGATGCCTTTGCTCGGAGGGTCAGAATGCCAGCGCTCGGAGGGACAGGATGCCTTTGTTCGGAGGGACAGAATGCCAGCGCTCTGAGGGACAGAATGCCAGCGCTCGGAGGGACAGAATGCCAGCGCTCGGAGGGCAAGGATGACAGCGCTCGGAGGGCAAGGATGACAGCGCTCGGAGGGACAGAATGCCAGCGCTCGGAGGGACAGAATGCCAGCGCTCGGAGGGACAGAATGCCTTTAATCGGAGTGACAGAATGTCTTTGCTCGCGGGGACAGGATGCCTTTGCTCGGAGGGTCAGAATGCCAGCGCTCGGAGGGACAGGATGCCTTTGTTCGGAGGGACAGAATGCCAGCGCTCTGAGGGACAGAATGCCAGCGCTCGGAGGGCAAGGATGCCAGCGCTCGGAGGGACAGGATGCCAGCGCTCGGAGGGACAGGATGCCAGCGCTCGGAGGGACAGCATGCCAGCGCTCGGAGGGACAGCATGCCAGCGCTCGGAGGGACAGCATGCCAGCGCTCGGAGGGACAAAATGCCTTTGCTGGGAGGGACGGAATGCCAGCGCACGGAGGGACGGAATGCCAGCGCTCGGAGGGTCGGAATGCCTTTGCTCGGAGGGGCGGAATGCCAGCGCTCGGAGGGACGGAATGCCAGCGCTCGGAGGGGCGGAATGCCAGCGCTCGGAGGGGCGGAATGCCAGCGCTCGGAGGGACGGAATGCCAACGCTCGGAGGGACGGAATGCCAGCGCTCGGAGGGACGGAATGCCAGCGCTCGGAGGGAAGGAATGCCAGCGCTCGGAGGGCCAGGATGCCAGCGCTCGGAGGGCCAGGATGCCTTTGCTCAGAGGGACAGAATGCCAGCTCTCGGCGGGACAGAATGCCTTTGCTCGGAGGGCCAGGATGCCAGCGCTCGGAGGGCCAGGATGCCAGCGCTCGGAGGGCCAGGATGCCAGCGCTCGGAGGGACAGAATGCCAGCGCTCGGACGGACAGAATGCCAGCGCTCGGACGGACAGAATGCCAGCGCTCGGACGGACAGAATGCCAGCGCTCGGACGGACAGAATGCCAGCGCTCGGACGGACAGAATGCCAGCGCTCTGAGGGACAGGATGCCTTTGCTCGGAGGGTCAGAATGCCAGCGCTCGGAGGGACAGGATGCCTTTGTTCGGAGGGACAGAATGCCAGCGCTCTGAGGGACAGAATGCCAGCGCTCGGAGGGACAGAATGCCAGCGCTCGGAGGGCAAGGATGACAGCGCTCGGAGGGCAAGGATGACAGCGCTCGGAGGGACAGAATGCCAGCGCTCGGAGGGACAGAATGCCAGCGCTCGGAGGGACAGAATGCCTTTAATCGGAGTGACAGAATGTCTTTGCTCGCGGGGACAGGATGCCTTTGCTCGCGGGGACAGAATGCCAGCGCTCGGAGGGACAGAATGCCAGCGCTCGGAGGGACAGGATGCCAGCGCTCGGAGGGACAGGATGCCAGCGCTCGGAGGGACAGGATGCCAGCGCTCGGAGGGACAGGATGCCAGCGCTCGGAGGGACAGAATGACAGCGCTCGGCGGGACAGGATGCCTTTGCTCGGAGGGACAGAATGCCAGCGCTCGGAGGGTCAGGATGCCAGCGCTCGGAGGGCCAGGATGTCAGCGCTCGGAGGGCCAGGATGCCAGCGCTCGGAGGGCCAGGATGCCAGCGCTCGGAGGGCCAGGATGCCAGCGCTCGGAGGGCCAGGATGCCAGCGCTCGGAGGGACAGAATGCCAGCTCTCGGCAGGACAGGATGCCTTTGCTCGGAGGGACAGAATGCCAGCGCTCAGAGGGTCAGGATGCCAGCGCTCAGAGGGCCAGGGTGCCAGCGCTCGGAGGGCTAGGATGCCAGCGCTCGGAGGGCCAGGATGCCAGCGCTCGGAGGGACAGCATGCCAGCGCTCGGAGGGACAGCATGCCAGCGCTCGGAGGGACAGCATGCCAGCGCTCGGAGGGACAGCATGCCAGCGCTCGGAGGGACAGGATGACAGCGCTCTGAGGGACAGGATGTCAGCCCTCGGAGGGACAGGATGCCTTTGCTCGGAGGGACAGGATGCCTTTGCTCGGAGGGACAGAATGCCAGCGCTCGGAGGGACAGAATGCCAGCGCTCGGAGGGACAGAATGCCAGCGCTCGGAGGGACAGAATGCCAGCGCTCGGAGGGACAGCATGCCAGCGCTCGGAGGGACAGCATGCCAGCGCTCGGAGGGACAGAATGCCAGCCTTCGGGGGGACAGGATGCCTTTGCTCGGAGGGACAGAATGCCAGCGCTCGGAGGGACAGAATGCCAGCGCTCGGAGGGCCAGGATGCCAGCGCTCGGAGGGCCAGGATGCCAGCGCTCGGAGGGCCAGGATGCCAGCGCTCGGAGGGCCAGGATGCCAGCGCTCGGAGGGCCAGCATGCCAGCGCTCGGAGGGCCAGCATGCCAGCGCTCGGAGGGACAGCATGCCAGCGCTCGGAGGGACAGCATGCCAGCGCTCGGAGGGACAGGATGACAGCGCTCTGAGGGACAGGATGCCAGCCCTCGGAGGGACAGGATGCCTTTGCTCGGAGGGACAGGATGCCTTTGCTCGGAGGGACAGAATGCCAGCGCTCGGAGGGACAGAATGCCAGCGCTCGGAGGGACAGAATGCCAGCGCTCGGAGGGACAGAATGCCAGCGCTCGGAGGGACAGAATGCCAGCGCTCGGAGGGACAGCATGCCAGCGCTCGGAGGGACAGAATGCCAGCCTTCGGGGGGACAGAATGCCTTTGCTGCGAGGGACGGAATGCCAGCGCACGGAGGGACGGAATGCCAGCGCTCGGAGGGACAGCATGCCTTTGCTCGGAGGGACAGGATGCCAGCCCTCGGAGGGACAGGATGCCAACGCTCGGAGGGACAGCATGCCAGCGCTCGGAGGGACGGAATGCCTTTGCTGCGAGGGACGGAATGCCAGCGCACGGAGGGACGGAATGCCAGCGCACGGAGGGTCGGAATGCCTTTGCTCGGAGGGACAGGATGCCTTTGCTCGGAGGGACAGGATGCCAGCGCTCGGAGGGACAGGATGCCAGCGCTCGGAGGGACAGGATGCCAGCGCTCGGAGGGACAGGATGCCAGCTCTCGGAGGGACAGGATGCCAGCTCTCGGAGGGACAGGATGCCAGCGCTCGGAGGGACAGCATGCCAGCGCTCGGAGGGACAAAATGCCTTTGCTGGGAGGGACGGAATGCCAGCGCACGGAGGGACGGAATGCCAGCGCTCGGAGGGACAGGATGCCAGCCCTCAGAGGGACAGGATTCCAGCTCTCGGAGGGACAGCATGCCAGCGCTCGGAGGGACAGCATGCCAGCGCTCGGAGGGACAGCATGCCAGCGCTCGGAGGGACAGGATGCCTTTGCTGGGAGGGACGGAATGCCAGCGCACGGAGGGACGGAATGCCAGCGCACGGAGGGTCGGAATGCCTTTGCTCGGAGGGGCGGAATGCCAGCGCTCGGAGGGACGGAATGCCAGCGCTCGGAGGGGCGGAATGCCAGCGCTCGGAGGGACGGAATGCCAGCGCTCGGAGGGACGGAATGCCAGCGCTCGGAGGGACGGAATGCCAGCGCTCGGAGGGCCAGGATGCCAGCGCTCGGAGGGCCAGGATGCCTTTGCTCAGAGGGACAGAATGCCAGCTCTCGGCGGGACAGAATGCCTTTGCTCGGAGGGCCAGGATGCCTTTGCTCGGAGGGCCAGGATGCCAGCGCTCGGAGGGCCAGGATGCCAGCGCTCGGAGGGCCAGGATGCCAGCGCTCGGAGGGACAGATTGCCAGCGCTCGGAGGGACAGCATGCCAGCGCTCGGAGGGACAGCATGCCAGCGCTCGGAGGGACAGCATGCCAGCGCTCGGAGGGACAGAATGCCAGCCTTCGGGGGGACAGAATGCCTTTGCTGCGAGGGACGGAATGCCAGCGCACGGAGGGACGGAATGCCAGCGCTCGGAGGGATAGCATGCCTTTGCTCGGAGGGACAGGATGCCAGCCCTCGGAGGGACAGGATTCCAGCCCTCGGAGGGACGGAATGCCAGCGCTCGGAGGGACGGAATGCCAGCGCTCGGAGGGACAGCATGCCTTTGCTCGGAGGGACAGGATGCCAGCGCTCGGAGGGACAGGATGACAGCGCTCGGAGGGACAGGATGACAGCGCTCGGAGGGACAGGATGACAGCGCTCGGAGGGACAGGATGCCTTTGCTCGGAGGGACAGGATGCCTTTGCTCGGAGGGACAGGATGCCTTTGCTCGGAGGGACAGGATGCCAGCCCTCGGAGGGACAGGATTCCAGCTCTCGGAGGGACAGGATGCCAGCGCTCGGAGGGACAGCATGCCAGCGCTCGGAGGGACAGCATGCCAGCGCTCGGAGGGACAGCATGCCAGCGCTCGGAGGGACAGCATGCCTTTGCTGGGAGGGACGGAATGCCAGCGCACGGAGGGACGGAATGCCAGCGCACGGAGGGTCGGAATGCCTTTGCTCGGAGGGGCGGAATGCCAGCGCTCGGAGGGACGGAATGCCAGCGCTCGGAGGGACGGAATGCCAGCGCTCGGAGGGACGGAATGCCAGCGCTCGGAGGGACGGAATGCCAGCTCTCGGCGGGACAGAATGCCTTTGCTCGGATGGCCAGGATGCCTTTGCTCGGAGGGCCAGGATGCCAGCGCTCGGAGGACCAGGATGCCAGCGCTCGGAGGACCAGGATGCCAGCGCTCGGAGGGACAGCATGCCAGCGCTCGGAGGGACAGCATGCCAGCGCTCGGAGGGACAGAATGCCAGCCTTCGGGGGGACAGAATGCCTTTGCTGCGAGGGACGGAATGCCAGCGCACGGAGGGACGGAATGCCAGCGCACGGAGGGACAGCATGCCTTTGCTCGGAGGGACAGGATGCCAGCCCTCGGAGGGACAGGATTCCAGCCCTCGGAGGGACAGAATGCCAGCGCTCGGAGGGACAGAATGCCAGCGCTCGGAGGGACAGAATGCCAGCGCTCGGAGGGACAGAATGCCTTTGCTGCGAGGGACAGGATGACAGCGCTCGGAGGGACAGGATGACAGCGCTCGGAGGGACAGGATGACAGCGCTCGGAGGGACAGCATGCCTTTGCTCGGAGGGACAGGATGCCAGCCCTCGGAGGTACAGGATTCCAGCTCTCGGAGGGACAGGATGCCAGCGCTCGGAGGGACAGCATGCCAGCGCTCGGAGGGACAGCATGCCAGCGCTCGGAGGGACAGCATGCCAGCGCTCGGAGGGACAAAATGCCTTTGCTGGGAGGGACGGAATGCCAGCGCACGGAGGGACGGAATGCCAGCGCTCGGAGGGTCGGAATGCCTTTGCTCGGAGGGGCGGAATGCCAGCGCTCGGAGGGACGGAATGCCAGCGCTCGGAGGGGCGGAATGCCAGCGCTCGGAGGGGCGGAATGCCAGCGCTCGGAGGGACGGAATGCCAGCGCTCGGAGGGACGGAATGCCAGCGCTCGGAGGGCCAGGATGCCAGCGCTCGGAGGGCCAGGATGCCTTTGCTCGGAGGGACAGAATGCCTTTGCTCGGAGGGCCAGGATGCCAGCGCTCGGAGGGCCAGGATGCCAGCGCTCGGAGGGCCAGGATGCCAGCGCTCGGAGGGCCAGGATGCCAGCGCTCGGAGGGCCAGGATGCCAGCGCTCGGAGGGACAGAATGCCAGCGCTCGGAGGGACAGCATGCCAGCGCTCGGAGGGACAGCATGACAGCGCTCGGAGGGACAGAATGCCAGCGCTCGGAGGGACAGAATGCCAGCCTTCGGGGGGACAGAATGCCTTTGCTGCGAGGGACGGAATGCCAGCGCACGGAGGGACGGAATGCCAGCGCTCGGAGGGACAGCATGCCTTTGCTCGGAGGGACAGGATGCCAGCCCTCGGAGGGACAGGATTCCAGCCCTCGGAGGGACAGAATGCCAGCGCTCGGAGGGACAGGATGCCAGCGCTCGGAGGGACAGGATGCCAGCGCTCGGAGGGACAGGATGCCTTTGCTGCGAGGGACAGGATGACAGCGCTCGGAGGGACAGGATGACAGCGCTCGGAGGGACAGGATGCCAGCGCTCGGAGGGACAGCATGCCAGCGCTCGGAGGGACAGCATGCCTTTGCTCGGAGGGACAGGATGCCAGCCCTCGGAGGGACAGGATTCCAGCGCTCGGAGGGACAGCATGCCAGCGCTCGGAGGGACAGCATGCCAGCGCTCGGAGGGACAGCATGCCAGCGCTCGGAGGGACAAAATGCCTTTGCTGGGAGGGACGGAATGCCAGCGCACGGAGGGACGGAATGCCAGCGCTCGGAGGGTCGGAATGCCTTTGCTCGGAGGGGCGGAATGCCAGCGCTCGGAGGGACGGAATGCCAGCGCTCGGAGGGGCGGAATGCCAGCGCTCGGAGGGACGGAATGCCAGCGCTCGGAGGGACGGAATGCCAGCGCTCGGAGGGACGGAATGCCTTTGCTCGGAGGGCCAGGATGCCAGCGCTCGGAGGGCCAGGATGCCAGCGCTCGGAGGGCCAGGATGCCAGCGCTCGGAGGGACAGAATGCCAGCGCTCGGAGGGACAGAATGCCAGCGCTCGGAGGGACAGAATGCCAGCGCTCGGACGGACAGAATGCCAGCGCTCGGACGGACAGAATGCCAGCGCTCGGACGGACAGAATGCCAGCGCTCTGAGGGACAGAATGCCAGCGCTCTGAGGGACAGGATGCCTTTGCTCGGAGGGTCAGAATGCCAGCGCTCGGAGGGACAGGATGCCTTTGTTCGGAGGGACAGAATGCCTTTGCTCGGAGGGACAGAATGCCTTTCCTCGGAGGGACGGAATGCCAGCGCACGGAGGGACAGGATGACAGCGCTCTGAGGGACAGGATGCCAGCCCTCGGAGGGACAGCATGCCAGCGCTCTGAGGGACAGGATGCCAGCCCTCGGAGGGACAGCATGCCAGCGCTCGGAGGGACAGCATGCCAGCGCTCGGAGAGACAGCATGCCAGCGCTCGGAGGGACAGCATGCCAGCCTTCGGGGGGACAGAATGCCTTTGCTGCGAGGGACGGAATGCCAGCGCACGGAGGGACGGAATGCCAGCGCTCGGAGGGACAGCATGCCTTTGCTCGGAGGGACAGGATGCCAGCCCTCGGAGGGACAGGATTCCAGCCCTCGGAGGGACAGGATGCCAGCACTCGGAGGGACAGGATGCCAACGCTCGGAGGGACAGCATGCCGGCGCTCGGAGGGACAGAATGCCTTTGCTGCGAGGGACGGAATGCCAGCGCACGGAGGGACGGAATGCCAGCGCACGGAGGGACAGCATGCCTTTGCTCGGAGGGACAGGATGCCAGCCCTCGGAGGGACAGGATTCCAGCCCTTGGAGGGACAGGATGCCAGCTCTCGGCAGGACAGGATGCCTTTGCTCGGAGGGACAGAATGCCAGCGCTCAGAGGGTCAGGATGCCAGCGCTCAGAGGGCCAGGGTGCCAGCGCTCGGAGGGCCAGGATGCCAGCGCTCGGAGGGACAGCATGCCAGCGCTCGGAGGGACAGCATGCCAGCGCTCGGAGGGACAGGATGCCTTTGCTCGGAGGGACAGAATGCCAGCGCTCGGAGGGACAGAATGCCAGCGCTCGGAGGGACAGAATGCCAGCGCTCGGAGGGACAGAATGCCAGCGCTCGGAGGGACAGCATGCCAGCGCTCGGAGGGACAGAATGCCAGCCTTCGGGGGGACAGGATGCCTTTGCTCGGAGGGACAGAATGCCAGCGCTCGGAGGGACAGAATGCCAGCGCTCGGAGGGCCAGGATGCCAGCGCTCGGAGGGCCAGGATGCCAGCGCTCGGAGGGCCAGGATGCCAGCGCTCGGAGGGCCAGCATGCCAGCGCTCGGAGGGCCAGCATGCCAGCGCTCGGAGGGCCAGCATGCCAGCGCTCGGAGGGACAGCATGCCAGCGCTCGGAGGGACAGCATGCCAGCGCTCGGAGGGACAGGATGACAGCGCTCTGAGGGACAGGATGCCAGCCCTCGGAGGGACAGGATGCCTTTGCTCGGAGGGACAGGATGCCTTTGCTCGGAGGGACAGAATGCCAGCGCTCGGAGGGACAGAATGCCAGCGCTCGGAGGGACAGAATGCCAGCGCTCGGAGGGACAGAATGCCAGCGCTCGGAGGGACAGCATGCCAGCGCTCGGAGGGACAGAATGCCAGCCTTCGGGGGGACAGAATGCCTTTGCTGCGAGGGACGGAATGCCAGCGCACGGAGGGACGGAATGCCAGCGCTCGGAGGGACAGCATGCCTTTGCTCGGAGGGACAGGATGCCAGCCCTCGGAGGGACAGGATGCCAACGCTCGGAGGGACAGCATGCCAGCGCTCGGAGGGACGGAATGCCTTTGCTGCGAGGGACGGAATGCCAGCGCACGGAGGGACGGAATGCCAGCGCACGGAGGGTCGGAATGCCTTTGCTCGGAGGGACAGGATGCCTTTGCTCGGAGGGACAGAATGCCAGCGCTCGGAGGGACAGGATGCCAGCGCTCGGAGGGACAGGATGCCAGCGCTCGGAGGGACAGGATGCCAGCGCTCGGAGGGACAGGATGCCAGCTCTCGGAGGGACAGGATGCCAGCGCTCGGAGGGACAGCATGCCAGCGCTCGGAGGGACAAAATGCCTTTGCTGGGAGGGACGGAATGCCAGCGCACGGAGGGACGGAATGCCAGCGCTCGGAGGGACAGGATGCCAGCCCTCAGAGGGACAGGATTCCAGCTCTCGGAGGGACAGCATGCCAGCGCTCGGAGGGACAGCATGCCAGCGCTCGGAGGGACAGCATGCCAGCGCTCGGAGGGACAGCATGCCAGCGCTCGGAGGGACAGGATGCCTTTGCTGGGAGGGACGGAATGCCAGCGCACGGAGGGACGGAATGCCAGCGCACGGAGGGTCGGAATGCCTTTGCTCGGAGGGGCGGAATGCCAGCGCTCGGAGGGACGGAATGCCAGCGTTCGGAGGGGCGGAATGCCAGCGCTCGGAGGGACGGAATGCCAGCGCTCGGAGGGACGGAATGCCAGCGCTCGGAGGGCCAGGATGCCAGCGCTCGGAGGGCCAGGATGCCTTTGCTCAGAGGGACAGAATGCCAGCTCTCGGCGGGACAGAATGCCTTTGCTTGGAGGGCCAGGATGCCAGCGCTCGGAGGGCCAGGATGCCAGCGCTCGGAGGGCCAGGATGCCAGCGCTCGGAGGGCCAGGATGCCAGCGCTCGGAGGGACAGATTGCCAGCGCTCGGAGGGACAGCATGCCAGCGCTCGGAGGGACAGCATGCCAGCGCTCGGAGGGACAGCATGCCAGCGCTCGGAGGGACAGAATGCCAGCCTTCGGGGGGACAGAATGCCTTTGCTGCGAGGGACGGAATGCCAGCGCACGGAGGGACGGAATGCCAGCGCTCGGAGGGATAGCATGCCTTTGCTCGGAGGGACAGGATGCCAGCCCTCGGAGGGACAGGATGCCAGCGCTCGGAGGGACAGGATGACAGCGCTCGGAGGGACAGGATGACAGCGCTCGGAGGGACAGGATGACAGCGCTCGGAGGGACAGGATGCCTTTGCTCGGAGGGACAGGATGCCTTTGCTCGGAGGGACAGGATGCCAGCCCTCGGAGGGACAGGATTCCAGCTCTCGGAGGGACAGGATGCCAGCGCTCAGAGGGACAGCATGCCAGCGCTCGGAGGGACAGCATGCCAGCGCTCGGAGGGACAGCATGCCAGCGCTCGGAGGGACAGCATGCCTTTGCTGGGAGGGACGGAATGCCAGCGCACGGAGGGACGGAATGCCAGCGCACGGAGGGTCGGAATGCCTTTGCTCGGAGGGGCGGAATGCCAGCGCTCGGAGGGACGGAATGCCAGCGCTCGGAGGGACGGAATGCCAGCGCTCGGAGGGACGGAATGCCAGCGCTCGGAGGGACGGAATGCCAGCTCTCGGCGGGACAGAATGCCTTTGCTCGGATGGCCAGGATGCCTTTGCTCGGAGGGCCAGGATGCCAGCGCTCGGAGGACCAGGATGCCAGCGCTCGGAGGGACAGCATGCCAGCGCTCGGAGGGACAGCATGCCAGCGCTCGGAGGGACAGAATGCCAGCCTTCGGGGGGACAGAATGCCTTTGCTGCGAGGGACGGAATGCCAGCGCACGGAGGGACGGAATGCCAGCGCACGGAGGGACAGCATGCCTTTGCTCGGAGGGACAGGATGCCAGCCCTCGGAGGGACAGGATTCCAGCCCTCGGAGGGACAGAATGCCAGCGCTCGGAGGGACAGAATGCCAGCGCTCGGAGGGACAGAATGCCAGCGCTCGGAGGGACAGAATGCCTTTGCTGCGAGGGACAGGATGACAGCGCTCGGAGGGACAGGATGACAGCGCTCGGAGGGACAGGATGACAGCGCTCGGAGGGACAGCATGCCTTTGCTCGGAGGGACAGGATGCCAGCCCTCGGAGGTACAGGATTCCAGCTCTCGGAGGGACAGGATGCCAGCGCTCGGAGGGACAGCATGCCAGCGCTCGGAGGGACAGCATGCCAGCGCTCGGAGGGACAGCATGCCAGCGCTCGGAGGGACAGCATGCCAGCGCTCGGAGGGACAAAATGCCTTTGCTGGGAGGGACGGAATGCCAGCGCACGGAGGGACGGAATGCCAGCGCTCGGAGGGACGGAATGCCAGCGCTCGGAGGGTCGGAATGCCTTTGCTCGGAGGGGCGGAATGCCAGCGCTCGGAGGGACGGAATGCCAGCGCTCGGAGGGGCGGAATGCCAGCGCTCGGAGGGGCGGAATGCCAGCGCTCGGAGGGACGGAATGCCAGCGCTCGGAGGGACGGAATGCCAGCGCTCGGAGGGACGGAATGCCAGCGCTCGGAGGGCCAGGATGCCAGCGCTCGGAGGGCCAGGATGCCTTTGCTCGGAGGGACAGAATGCCTTTGCTCGGAGGGCCAGGATGCCAGCGCTCGGAGGGCCAGGATGCCAGCGCTCGGAGGGCCAGGATGCCAGCGCTCGGAGGGCCAGGATGCCAGCGCTCGGAGGGACAGAATGCCAGCGCTCGGAGGGACAGCATGCCAGCGCTCGGAGGGACAGCATGCCAGCGCTCGGAGGGACAGCATGCCAGCGCTCGGAGGGACAGAATGCCAGCGCTCGGAGGGACAGAATGCCAGCGCTCGGAGGGACAGAATGCCAGCCTTCGGGGGGACAGAATGCCTTTGCTGCGAGGGACGGAATGCCAGCGCACGGAGGGACGGAATGCCAGCGCTCGGAGGGACAGCATGCCTTTGCTCGGAGGGACAGGATGCCAGCCCTCGGAGGGACAGGATTCCAGCCCTCGGAGGGACAGAATGCCAGCGCTCGGAGGGACAGGATGCCAGCGCTCGGAGGGACAGGATGCCAGCGCTCGGAGGGACAGAATGCCTTTGCTGCGAGGGACAGGATGACAGCGCTCGGAGGGACAGGATGACAGCGCTCGGAGGGACAGGATGCCAGCGCTCGGAGGGACAGCATGCCAGCGCTCGGAGGGACAGCATGCCAGCGCTCGGAGGGACAGCATGCCAGCGCTCGGAGGGACAGCATGCCTTTGCTCGGAGGGACAGGATGCCAGCCCTCGGAGGGACAGGATTCCAGCGCTCGGAGGGACAGCATGCCAGCGCTCGGAGGGACAGCATGCCAGCGCTCGGAGGGACAGCATGCCAGCGCTCGGAGGGACAAAATGCCTTTGCTGGGAGGGACGGAATGCCAGCGCACGGAGGGACGGAATGCCAGCGCTCGGAGGGTCGGAATGCCTTTGCTCGGAGGGGCGGAATGCCAGCGCTCGGAGGGACGGAATGCCAGCGCTCGGAGGGACGGAATGCCAGCGCTCGGAGGGACGGAATGCCAGCGCTCGGAGGGACGGAATGCCAGCGCTCGGAGGGACGGAATGCCTTTGCTCGGAGGGCCAGGATGCCAGCGCTCGGAGGGCCAGGATGCCAGCGCTCGGAGGGCCAGGATGCCAGCGCTCGGAGGGCCAGGATGCCAGCGCTCGGAGGGACAGAATGCCAGCGCTCGGAGGGACAGAATGCCAGCGCTCGGACGGACAGAATGCCAGCGCTCGGACGGACAGAATGCCAGCGCTCGGACGGACAGAATGCCAGCGCTCTGAGGGACAGGATGCCTTTGCTCGGAGGGTCAGAATGCCAGCGCTCGGAGGGACAGGATGCCTTTGTTCGGAGGGACAGAATGCCTTTGCTCGGAGGGACAGAATGCCTTTCCTCGGAGGGACGGAATGCCAGCGCACGGAGGGACAGGATGACAGCGCTCTGAGGGACAGGATGCCAGCCCTCGGAGGGACAGCATGCCAGCGCTCTGAGGGACAGGATGCCAGCCCTCGGAGGGACAGCATGCCAGCGCTCGGAGGGACAGCATGCCAGCGCTCGGAGGGACAGCATGCCAGCCTTCGGGGGGACAGAATGCCTTTGCTGCGAGGGACGGAATGCCAGCGCACGGAGGGACGGAATGCCAGCGCTCGGAGGGACAGCATGCCTTTGCTCGGAGGGACAGGATGCCAGCCCTCGGAGGGACAGGATGCCAGCACTCGGAGGGACAGGATGCCAACGCTCGGAGGGACAGCATGCCGGCGCTCGGAGGGACAGAATGCCTTTGCTGCGAGGGACGGAATGCCAGCGCACGGAGGGACGGAATGCCAGCGCACGGAGGGACAGCATGCCTTTGCTCGGAGGGACAGGATGCCAGCCCTCGGAGGGACAGGATTCCAGCCCTTGGAGGGACAGGATGCCAGCGCTCGGAGGGACAGGATGCCAACGCTCGGAGGGACAGCATGCCAGCGCTCGGAGGGACAGCATGCCAGCGCTCGGAGGGACAGCATGCCAGCCTTCGGGGGGACAGAATGCCTTTGCTGCGAGGGACGGAATGCCAGCGCACGGAGGGACGGAATGCCAGCACTCGGAGGGACAGCATGCCTTTGCTCGGAGGGACAGAATGCCAGCGCTCGGAGGGACAGGATGCCAGCGCTCGGAGGGACAGAATGCCAGCGCTCGGAGGGTCAGAATGCCAGCGCTCGGAGGGTCAGAATGCCAGCGCTCGGAGGGCCAGGATGCCAGCGCTCGGAGGGCCAGGATGCCAGCGCTCGGAGGGACAGGATGCCAGCGCTCGGAGGGACAGGATGCCAGCGCTCGGAGGGACAGGATGCCTTTGCTCGGAGGGACCGATTGCCAGCTCTCGGCGGGACAGGATGCCTTTGCTCGGAGGGCCAGAATGCCAGCGCTCGGAGGGCCAGGATGCCAGCGCTCGGAGGGACAGCATGCCAGCACTCGGAGGGACAGAATGCCAGCGCTCGGAGGGACAGAATGCCAGCGCTCGGAGGGACAGGATGCCAGCGCTCGGAGGGACAGGATGCCTTTGCTCGGAGGGACAGGATGCCAGCCCTCGGAGGGACAGGATGCCAGCCCTCGGAGGGACAGCGTGCCAACGCTCGGAGGGACAGCGTGCCGGCGCTCGGAGGGGCAGCGTGCCGGCGCTCGGAGGGACAGCGTGCCGGCGCTCGGAGGGACAGCGTGCCGGCGCTCGGAGGGACAGGATGCCAGCCCTCGGAGGGACAGGATGCCAGCCCTCGGAGGGACAGGATGCCTTTGCTCAGAGGGACAGGATGCCTTTGCTCAGAGGGACAGGATGCCTTTGCTCGGAGGGACAGAATGCCAGCGCTCGGAGGGACAGAATGCCAGCGCTCGGAGGGACAGAATGCCAGCGCTCGGAGGGCAAGGATGACAGCGCTCGGAGGGCAAGGATGACAGCGCTCGGAGGGCAAGGATGACAGCGCTCGGAGGGACAGAATGCCAGCGCTCGGAGGGACAGAATGCCAGCGCTCGGAGGGACAGAATGCCAGCGCTCGGAGGGTCAGAATGCCTTTAATCGGAGTGTCAGAATGTCTTTGCTCGCAGGGACAGGATGCCTTTGCTCGCGGGGACAGAATGCCTTTGCTCGGAGGGACAGAATGCCAGCGCTCGGAGGGACAGGATGCAAGCGCTCGGAGGGATTGGATGCAAGCGCTCGGAGGGACAGAATGACAGCGCTCGGCGGGACAGGATGCCTTTGCTCGGAGGGACAGAATGCCAGCGCTCGGAGGGCCAGGATGCCAGCGCTCGGAGGGCCAGGATGTCAGCGCTCGGAGGGCCAGGATGCCAGCGCTCGGAGGGCCAGGATGCCAGCGCTCGGAGGGCCAGGATGCCAGCGCTCGGAGGGCCAGGATGCCAGCGCTCGGAGGGCCAGGATGCCAGCGCTCGGAGGGCCAGGATGCCAGCGCTCGGAGGGCCACGATGCCAGCGCTCGGAGGGCCAGGATGCCAGCGCTCGGAGGGACAGCATGCCAGCGCTCGGAGGGACAGCATGCCAGCGCTCGGAGGGACAGGATGACAGCGCTCGGAGGGACAGGATGCCAGCGCTCGGACGGACAGAATGCCAGCGCTCGGACGGACAGAATGCCAGCGCTCGGACGGACAGAATGCCAGCGCTCGGACGGACAGAATGCCAGCGCTCTGAGGGACAGGATGCCTTTGCTCGGAGGGTCAGAATGCCAGCGCTCGGAGGGACAGAATGCCAGCGCTCTGAGGGACAGGATGCCTTTGTTCGGAGGGACAGAATGCCTTTGCTCGGAGGGACAGAATGCCAGCGCTCGGCGGGACCGAATGCCTTTGCTCGGAGGGACGGAATGCCTTTCCTCGGAGGGACGGAATGCCAGCGCACGGAGGGACAGGATGACAGCCCTCGGAGGGACAGCATGCCAGCGCTCTGAGGGACAGGATGCCAGCCCTCGGAGGGACAGCATGCCAGCGCTCGGAGGGACAGCATGCCAGCGCTCGGAGGGACAGCATGCCAGCGCTCGGAGGGACAGCATGCCAGCCTTCGGGGGGACAGAATGCCTTTGCTGCGAGGGACGGAATGCCAGCGCACGGAGGGACAGAATGCCAGCGCTCGGAGGGACAGCATGCCTTTGCTCGGAGGGACAGGATGCCAGTCCTCGGAGGGACAGGATTCCAGCCCTCGGAGGGACAGGATGCCAACGCTCGGAGGGACAGCATGCCGGCGCTCGGAGGGACAGAATGCCTTTGCTGCGAGGGACGGAATGCCAGCGCACGGAGGGACGGAATGCCAGCGCACGGAGGGTCGGAATGCCTTTGCTCGGAGGGACAGAATGACAGCGCTCGGAGGGACAGAATGACAGCGCTCGGAGGGACAGAATGCCTTTGCTCGGAGGGACAGAATGCCAGCGCTCGGAGGGTCAGAATGCCAGCGCTCGGAGGGTCAGAATGCCAGCGCTCGGAGGGTCAGAATGCCAGCGCTCGGAGGGCCAGGATGTCAGCGCTCGGAGGGCCAGGATGCCAGCGCTCGGAGGGACAGAATGCCAGCGCTCGGAGGGACAGAATGCCAGCGCTCGGACGGACAGAATGCCAGCGCTCGGACGGACAGAATGCCAGCGCTCGGAGGGACAGAATGCCAGCGCTCGGAGGGACAGAATGCCAGCGCTCGGACGGACAGAATGCCAGCGCTCGGACGGACAGAATGCCAGCGCTCGGACGGACAGAATGCCAGCGCTCTGAGGGACAGGATGCCTTTGCTCGGAGGGTCAGAATGCCAGCGCTCGGAGGGACAGGATGCCTTTGTTCGGAGGGACAGAATGCCTTTGCTCGGAGGGACAGAATGCCTTTCCTCGGAGGGACGGAATGCCAGCGCACGGAGGGACAGGATGACAGCGCTCTGAGGGACAGCATGCCTTTGCTCGGAGGGACAGGATGCCAGCCCTCGGAGGGACAGGATTCCAGCCCTCGGAGGGACAGGATGCCAGCGCTCGGAGGGACAGGATGCCAACGCTCGGAGGGACAGCATGCCGGCGCTCGGAGGGACAGAATGCCTTTGCTGCGAGGGACGGAATGCCAGCGCACGGAGGGACGGAATGCCAGCGCACGGAGGGACAGCATGCCTTTGCTCGGAGGGACAGGATGCCAGCCCTCGGAGGGACAGGATTCCAGCCCTTGTAGGGACAGGATGCCAGCGCTCGGAGGGACAGGATGCCAACGCTCGGAGGGACAGCATGCCAGCGCTCGGAGGGACAGCATGCCAGCGCTCGGAGGGACAGCATGCCAGCCTTCGGGGGGACAGAATGCCTTTGCTGCGAGGGACGGAATGCCAGCGCACGGAGGGACGGAATGCCAGCACTCGGAGGGACAGCATGCCTTTGCTCGGAGGGACAGAATGCCAGCGCTCGGAGGGACAGGATGCCAGCGCTCGGAGGGACAGAATGACAGCGCTCGGAGAGACAGAATGACAGCGCTCGGAGGGACAGAATGACAGCTCTCGGCGGGACAGCATGCCTTTGCTCGGAGGGACAGAATGCCAGCGCTCGGAGGGTCAGAATGCCAGCGCTCGGAGGGTCAGAATGCCAGCGCTCGGAGGGCCAGGATGCCAGCGCTCGGAGGGACAGGATGCCAGCGCTCGGAGGGACAGGATGCCTTTGCTCGGAGGGACCGATTGCCAGCTCTCGGCGGGACAGGATGCCTTTGCTCGGAGGGCCAGAATGCCAGCGCTCGGAGGGCCAGGATGCCAGCGCTCGGAGGGACAGCATGCCAGCACTCGGAGGGACAGAATGCCAGCGCTCGGAGGGACAGGATGCCAGCGCTCGGAGGGACAGGATGCCTTTGCTCGGAGGGACAGGATGCCAGCCCTCGGAGGGACAGGATGCCAGCCCTCGGAGGGACAGCGTGCCAACGCTCGGAGGGACAGCGTGCCGGCGCTCGGAGGGACAGCGTGCCGGCGCTCGGAGGGACAGCGTGCCGGCGCTCGGAGGGACAGCGTGCCGGCGCTCGGAGGGACAGCGTGCCGGCGCTCGGAGGGACAGGATGCCAGCCCTCGGAGGGACAGGATGCCTTTGCTCAGAGGGACAGGATGCCTTTGCTCGTGGGGACAGGATGCCTTTGCTCGTGGGGACAGAATGCGTTTGCTCGGAGGGACAGAATGCCAGCGCTCGGAGGGACAGAATGCCAGCGCTCGGAGGGACAGAATGCCAGCGCTCGGAGGGCAAGGATGACAGCGCTCGGAGGGCAAGGATGACAGCGCTCGGAGGGACAGAATGCCAGCGCTCGGAGGGACAGAATGCCAGCGCTCGGAGGGACAGAATGCCAGCGCTCGGAGGGTCAGAATGCCTTTAATCGGAGTGTCAGAATGTCTTTGCTCGCAGGGACAGGATGCCTTTGCTCGCGGGGACAGAATGCCTTTGCTCGGAGGGACAGAATGCCAGCGCTCGGAGGGACAGGATGCAAGCGCTCGGAGGGATTGGATGCAAGCGCTCGGAGGGACAGAATGACAGCGCTCGGTGGGACAGGATGCCTTTGCTCGGAGGGACAGAATGCCAGCGCTCGGAGGGCCAGGATGCCAGCGCTCGGAGGGCCAGGATGCCAGCGCTCGGAGGGCCAGGATGCCAGCGCTCGGAGGGCCAGGATGCCAGCGCTCGGAGGGCCAGGATGCCAGCGCTCGGAGGGCCACGATGCCAGCGCTCGGAGGGACAGCATGCCAGCGCTCGGAGGGACAGCATGCCAGCGCTCGGAGGGACAGGATGACAGCGCTCGGAGGGACAGGATGCCAGCCCTCGGAGGGACAGGATGCCTTCGCTCGGAGGGACAGGATGCCTTTGCTCGGAGGGACAGGATGCCAGCGCTCGGAGGGCCAGGATGCCAGCGCTCGGAGGGCCAGGATGCCAGCGCTCGGAGGGACAGAATGCCAGCGCTCGGAGGGACAGAATGCCAGCGCTCGGACGGACAGAATGCCAGCGCTCGGACGGACAGAATGCCAGCGCTCTGAGGGACAGGATGCCTTTGCTCGGAGGGTCAGAATGCCAGCGCTCGGAGGGACAGAATGCCAGCGCTCTGAGGGACAGGATGCCTTTGTTCGGAGGGACAGAATGCCTTTGCTCGGAGGGACAGAATGCCAGCGCTCGGCGGGACCGAATGCCTTTGCTCGGAGGGACGGAATGCCTTTCCTCGGAGGGACGGAATGCCAGCGCACGGAGGGACAGGATGACAGCCCTCGGAGGGACAGCATGCCAGCGCTCTGAGGGACAGGATGCCAGCCCTCGGAGGGACAGGATGCCAGCCCTCGGAGGGACAGCATGCCAGCCCTCGGAGGGACAGCATGCCAGCGCTCGGAGGGACAGCATGCCAGCGCTCGGAGGGACAGCATGCCAGCCTTCGGGGGGACAGAATGCCTTTGCTGCGAGGGACGGAATGCCAGCGCACGGAGGGACAGAATGCCAGCGCTCGGAGGGACAGCATGCCTTTGCTCGGAGGGACAGGATGCCAGTCCTCGGAGGGACAGGATTCCAGCCCTCGGAGGGACAGGATGCCAACGCTCGGAGGGACAGCATGCCGGCGCTCGGAGGGACAGAATGCCTTTGCTGCGAGGGACGGAATGCCAGCGCACGGAGGGACGGAATGCCAGCGCACGGAGGGTCGGAATGCCTTTGCTCGGAGGGACAGAATGACAGCGCTCGGAGGGACAGAATGACAGCGCTCGGAGGGACAGAATGCCTTTGCTCGGAGGGACAGAATGCCAGCGCTCGGAGGGTCAGAATGCCAGCGCTCGGAGGGTCAGAATGCCAGCGCTCGGAGGGCCAGGATGTCAGCGCTCGGAGGGCCAGGATGCCAGCGCTCGGAGGGACAGGATGCCTTTGCTCGGAGGGACAGAATGCCAGCGCTCGGAGGGTCAGAATGCCAGCGCTCGGAGGGACAGAATGACAGCTCTCGGCGGGACAGGATGCCTTTGCTCGGAGGGACAGAATGCCAGCGCTCGGAGGGTCAGAATGCCAGCGCTCGGAGGGTCAGAATGCCAGCGCTCGGAGGGCCAGGATGTCAGCGCTCGGAGGGCCAGGATGCCAGCGCTCGGAGGGACAGGATGCCTTTGCTCGGAGGGACCGATTGCCAGCTCTCGGCGGGACAGGATGCCTTTGCTCGGAGGGCCAGAATGCCAGCGCTCGGAGGGCCAGGATGCCAGCGCTCGGAGGGCCAGGATGCCAGCGATCGGAGGGCCAGGATGCCAGCGCTCGGAGGGACAGCATGCCAGCGCTCGGAGGGACAGAATGACAGCGCTCGGAGGGACAGGATGCCAGCGCTCGGAGGGACAGGATGCCTTTGCTCGGAGGGACAGGATGCCAGCCCTCGGAGGGACAGGATGCCAGCGCTCGGAGGGACAGCGTGCCAACGCTCGGAGGGACAGCGTGCCGGCGCTTGGAGGGACAGCGTGCCGGCGCTCGGAGGGACAGGATGCCAGCCCTCGGAGGGACAGGATGCCAGCCCTCGGAGGGACAGGATGCCAGCCCTCGGAGGGACAGGATGCCTTTGCTCGGAGGGACAGGATGCCTTTGCTCGTGGGGACAGAATGCCTTTGCTCGGAGGGACGGAATGCCTTTGCTCGGAGGGACGGAATGCCAGCGCTCGGAGGGACGGAATGCCAGCGCTCGGAGGGACGGAATGCCAGCGCTCGGAGGGACGGAATGCCAGCGCTCAGAGGGACAGGATGCCTTTGCTCGTGGGGACAGAATGCGTTTGCTCGGAGGGACAGGATGCCAGCGCTCGGAGGGACAGAATGCCAGCGCTCGGAGGGACAGAATGCCAGCGCTCGGAGGGACAGAATGCCAGCGCTCGGAGGGACAGAATGCCAGCGCTCGGAGGGCAAGGATGACAGCGCTCGGAGGGACAGAATGCCAGCGCTCGGAGGGACAGAATGCCAGCGCTCGGAGGGACAGAATGCCTTTAATCGGAGTGTCAGAATGTCTTTGCTCGCAGGGACAGGATGCCTTTGCTCGCGGGGACAGAATGCCAGCGCTCGGAGGGCCAGGATGCCAGCGCTCGGAGGGCCAGGATGTCAGCGCTCGGAGGGACAGGATGCCAGCCCTCGGAGGGACAGGATGCCTTTGCTCGGAGGGACAGGATGCCTTTGCTTGGAGGGACAGAATGCCAGCGCTCGGAGGGCCCGGATGCCAGCGCTGGGAGGGACAGCATGCCAGCGCTCGGAGGGACAGGATGACAGCGCTCTGAGGGACAGGATGCCAGCGCTGGGAGGGACAGCATGCCAGCGCTGGGAGGGACAGCATGCCAGCGCTCGGAGGGACAGGATGACAGCGCTCTGAGGGACAGGATGCCAGCCCTCGGAGGGACAGGATGCCTTTGCTCGGAGGGACAGAATGCCAGCGCTCGGAGGGCCAGGATGCCAGCGCTCGGAGGGACAGCATGCCAGCGCTCGGAGGGACAGCATGCCAGCGCTCGGAGGGACAGCATGCCAGCGCTCGGAGGGACAGCATGCCTTTGCTCGGAGGGACAGGATGCCAGCCCTCGGAGGGACAGGATTCCAGCGCTCGGAGGGACAGCATGCCAGCGCTCGGAGGGACAGCATGCCTTTGCTGGGAGGGACGGAATGCCAGCGCACGGAGGGACGGAATGCCAGCGCTCGGAGGGTCGGAATGCCTTTGCTCGGAGGGGCGGAATGCCAGCGCTCGGAGGGACGGAATGCCTTTGCTCGGAGGGGCGGAATGCCAGCGCTCGGAGGGACGGAATGCCAGCGCTCGGAGGGACGGAATGCCAGCGCTCGGAGGGACGGAATGCCAGCGCTCGGAGGGCCAGGATGCCAGCGCTCGGAGGGCCAGGATGCCTTTGCTCAGAGGGACAGAATGCCAGCTCTCGGCGGGACAGAATGCCTTTGCTCGGAGGGCCAGGATGCCAGCGCTCGGAGGGCCAGGATGCCAGCGCTCGGAGGGCCAGAATGCCAGCGCTCGGAGGGACAGAATGGCAGCGCTCGGAGGGACAGAATGCCAGCGCTCGGACGGACAGAATGCCAGCGCTCTGAGGGACAGAATGCCTGCGCTCGGAGGGTCAGAATGCCTGCGCTCGGAGGGACAGAATGCCTTTGCTCGGAGGGACAGAATGCCAGCGCTCGGCGGGACCGAATGCCAGCGCTCGGCGGGACCGAATGCCAGCGCTCGGCGGGACCGAATGCCAGCGCTCGGCGGGACCGAATGCCAGCGCTTGGAGGGTCGGAATGCCTTTGCTCGGAGGGACGGAATGCCTTTCCTCGGAGGGACGGAATGCCAGCGCACGGAGGTACAGGATGACAGCGCTCTGAGGGACAGGATGCCAGCCCTCGGAGGGACAGCATGCCAGCGCTCTGAGGGACAGCATGCCAGCCCTCGGAGGGACAGCATGCCAGCCCTCGGAGGGACAGCATGCCTTTGCTCGGAGGGACAGCATGCCAGCCTTCGGAGGGACAGAATGCCTTTGCTGCGAGGGACGGAATGCCAGCGCACGGAGGGACGGAATGCCAGCGCTCGGAGGGACAGCATGCCTTTGCTCGGAGGGACAGGATTCCAGCCCTCGGAGGGACAGGATGCCAGCGCTCGGAGGGACAGGATGCCAGCGCTCGGAGGGACAGCATGCCAGCGCTCGGAGGGACAGAATGCCTTTGCTGCGAGGGACGGAATGCCAGCGCACGGAGGGACGGAATGCCAGCGCTCGGAGGGTAGGAATGCCTTTGCTCGGAGGGACAGAATGCCAGCGCTCGGAGGGACAGGATGCCAGCGCTCGGAGGGACAGGATGCCAGCGCTCGGAGGGACAGGATGCCAGCGCTCGGAGGGACAGGATGCCAGCGCTCGGAGGGTAGGAATGCCTTTGCTCGGAGGGACAGAATGCCAGCGCTCGGAGGGACAGGATGCCAGCGCTCGGAGGGACAGGATGCCTTTGCTCGGAGGGACAGAATGCCAGCGCTCGGAGGGTCAGAATGCCAGCGCTCGGAGGGTCAGAATGCCAGCGCTCGGAGGGTCAGGATGCCAGCGCTCGGAGGGCCAGGATGCCAGCGCTCGGAGGGACAGGATGCCAGCGCTCGGAGGGACAGGATGCCTTTGCTCGGAGGGCCAGAATGCCAGCGCTCGGAGGGCCAGGATGCCAGCGCTCGGAGGGCCAGGATGCCAGCGCTCGGAGGGCCAGGATGCCAGCGCTCGGAGGGCCAGGATGCCAGCGCTCGGAGGGCCAGCATGCCAGCGCTCGGAGGGACAGCATGCCAGCGCTCGGAGGGACAGGATGCCAGCCGTCGGAGGGACAGGATGCCAGCGCTCGGAGGGACAGGATGCCAGCGCTCGGAGGGACAGGATGCCTTTGCTCGGAGGGACAGGATGCCAGCCCTCGGAGGGACAGGATGCCAGCGCTCGGAGGGACAGCGTGCCAACGCTCGGAGGGACAGCGTGCCGGCGCTCGGAGGGACAGCGTGCCGGCGCTCGGAGGGACAGGATGCCAGCCCTCGGAGGGACAGGATGCCAGCGCTCGGAGAGACAGGATGCCTTTGCTCGTGGGGACAGAATGCCTTTGCTCAGAGGGACAGGATGCCTTTGCTCGGAGGGACGGAATGCCAGCGCTCGGAGGGACGGAATGCCAGCGCTCGGAGGGACGGAATGCCAGCGCTCGGAGGGACGGAATGCCAGCGCTCGGAGGGACAGGATGCCTTTGCTCGTGGGGACAGAATGCGTTTGCTCGAAGGGACAGGATGCCAGCGCTCGGAGGGACAGAATGCCAGCGCTCGGAGGGACAGAATGCCAGCGCTCGGAGGGCAAGGATGACAGCGCTCGGAGGGACAGAATGCCAGCGCTCGGAGGGACAGAATGCCAGCGCTCGGAGGGTCAGAATGCCTTTAATCGGAGTGACAGAATGTCTTTGCTCGCGGGGACAGGATGCCTTTGCTCGCGGGGACAGAATGTCTTTGCTCGGAGGGACAGAATGCCAGTGCTCGGAGGGACAGGATGCCAGCGCTCGGAGGGACAGGATGACAGCGCTCGGAGGGACAGGATGCCTGCGCTCGGAGGGACAGGATGCCTGCGCTCGGAGGGACAGGATGACAGCGCTCTGAGGGATAGGATGCCAGCCCTCGGAGGGACAGGATGCCTTTGCTCGGAGGGACAGGATGCCAGCGCTCGGAGGGCCAGGATGCCAGCGCTCGGAGGGACAGCATGCCTTTCCTCGGAGGGACAGGATGCCAGCCCTCGGAGGGACAGGATGCCAGCGCTCGGAGGGACAGCATGACAGCGCTCGGAGGGACAGCATGACAGCGCTCGGAGGGACAGCATGACAGCGCTCGGAGGGACAGCATGCCAGCGCTCGGAGGGACAAAATGCCTTTGCTGGGAGGGACAGAATGCCAGCTCTCGGCGGGACAGAATGCCTTTGCTCGGAGGGCCAGGATGCCAGCGCTCGGAGGGCCAGGATGCCTGCGCTCGGAGGGCCAGGATGCCTGCGCTCGGAGGGCCAGGATGCCGGCGCTCGGAGGGCCAGGATGCCGGCGCTCGGAGGGCCAGGATGCCGGCGCTCGGAGGGACAGAATGCCGGCGCTCGGAGGGACAGGATGCCGGCGCTCGGAGGGACAGGATGCCGACGCGCGGAGGGACAGGATGCCGGCGCTCGGAGGGACAGGATGCCGGCGCTCGGAGGGACAGGATGCCGGCGCTCGGAGGGACAGGATGCCGGCGCTCGGAGGGACAGGATGCCGGCGCTCGGAGGGACAGAATGCCGGCGCTCGGAGCGTCAGGATGCCGGCGCTCGGAGGGACAGGATGCCAGCCCTCGGAGGGACAGGATGCCAGCCCTCGGAGGGACAGGATGCCTTTGATCGGAGGGACAGGATGCCTTTGATCGGAGGGACAGAATGCCAGCGCTCGGAGGGACCGGATGCCAGCGCTCGGAGGGACCGGATGCCAGCGCTCGGAGGGACCGGATGCCAGCGCTCGGAGGGACCTGATGCCAGCGCTCGGAGGGACAGAATGCCAGCGCTCGGAGGGACGGGATGCCAGCGCCCGGAGGGACGGAATGCCAGCGCCCGGAGGGACGGAATGCCAGCGCCCGGAGGGACCGGATGCCAGCGCTCGGAGGGACCGGATGCCAGCGCTCGGAGGGACCGGATGCCAGCGCTCGGAGGGACCTGATGCCAACGCTCGGAGGGACCTGATGCCAACGCTCGGAGGGACAGAATGCCAGCGCTCGGAGGGACAGAATGCCAGCGCTCGGAGGGACGGGATGCCAGCGCCCGGAGGGACGGAATGCCAGCGCCCAGAGGGACGGAATGCCAGCGCCCGGAGGGACGGAATGCCAGCGCCCGGAGGGACGGAATACCTGCGCTCGGAGGGACGGAATACCTGCGCTCGGAGGGACCTGATGCCAACGCTCGGAGGGACAGAATGCCAGCGCACGGCGGGACAGAATGCCAGCACACGGAGGGACAGAATGCCAGCGCTCGGAGGGACCGAATGCCAGCGCTCGGAGGGACAGGATGCCGGCGCTCGGAGGGACAGGATGCCGGCGCTCGGAGGGACAGGATGCCGGCGCTCGGAGGGACAGGATGCCGGCGCTCGGAGGGACAGGATGCCGGCGCTCGGAGGGACAGAATGCCAGCGCTCGGAGGGACAGAATGCCGGCGCTCTGAGGGCCAGGATGCCGGCGCTCGGAGGGACAGGATGCCGGCGCTCGGAGGGACAGGATGCCGGCGCTCGGAGGGACAGGATGCCGGCGCTCGGAGGGACAGGATGCCGGCGCTCGGAGGGACAGGATGCCGGCGCTCGGAGGGACAGAATGCCAGCGCCCGGAGGGACAGAATGCCTTTGCTCTGAGGGACAGGATGCCAGCGCTCGGAGGGTCAGGATGCCGGCGCTCGGAGGGACAGGATGCCAGCCCTCGGAGGGACAGGATGCCAGCCCTCGGAGGGACAGGATGCCTTTGATCGGAGGGACAGGATGCCTTTGATCGTGGGGACAGGATGCCTTTGCTCGTGGGGACAGAATGCCTTTGCTCGTGGGGACAGAATGCCTTTGCTCGTGGGGACAGAATGCCAGCGCTCGGAGGGACAGGATGCCAGCGCTCGGAGGGACAGGATGCCAGCGCTCGGAGGGACAGGATGCCAGCGCTCGGAGGGACTGGATGCCAGCGCTCGGAGGGACTGGATGCCAGCGCTCGGAGGGACTGGATGCCAGCGCTCGGAGGGACTGGATGCCAGCACCCGGAGGGACAGGATGCCAGCGCCCGGAGGGACAGGATGCCAGCGCCCGGAGGGACGGAATGCCAGCGCCCGGAGGGACAGGATGCCAGCGCCCGGAGGGACAGGATGCCAGCGCCCGGAGGGACGGAATGCCAGCGCCCGGAGGGACGGAATGCCAGCGCCCGGAGGGACGGAATGCCAGCGCTCGGAGGGACAGGATGCCTTTGCTCGGAGGGACAGAATGCCAGCGCTCGGAGGGCCAGGATGCCAGCGCTCGGAGGGACAGGATGCCAGCGCTCGGAGGGCCAGGTGGCCAGCGCTCGGAGGGCCAGGAGGCCAGCGCTCGGAGGGCCAGGATGCCAGCGCTCGGAGGGCCAGGATGCCAGCGCTCGGAGGGCCAGGATGCCAGCGCTCGGAGGGACAGGATGCCAGCGCTCGGAGGGACAGAATGACAGCGCTCGGAGGGACAGAATGACAGCGCTCGGAGGGACAGAATGACAGCGCTCGGAGGGACAGAATGACAGCGCTCGGAGGGCCAGGATGCCAGCGCTCGGAGGGACAGGATGCCAGCGCTCGGAGGGACAGGATGCCAGCGCTCGGAGGGACAGGATGCCAGCGCTCGGAGGGCCAGGATGCCAGCGCTCGGAGGGACAGCATGCCAGCGCTCGGAGGGACAGCATGCCAGCGCTCGGAGGGACAGCATGCCAGCGCTCGGAGGGACAGCATGCCAGCGCTCGGAGGGACAGCATGCCAGCGCTCGGAGGGACAGCATGCCAGCGCTCGGAGGGACAGCATGCCAGCGCTCGGAGGGACAGCATGCCAGCGCTCGGAGGGACAGGATGCCAGCCCTCGGAGGGACAGGATGCCAGCCCTCGGAGGGACAGGATGCCTTTGCTCGGAGGGACAGGATGCCAGCGCTCGGAGGGACAGGATGCCAGCGCTCGGAGGGACAGGATGCCAGCGCTCGGAGGGACAGGATGCCAGCGCTCGGAGGGACAGGATGCCAGCGCTCGGAGGGACAGGATGACAGCGCTCGGAGGGACAGGATGACAGCGCTCTGAGGGACAGGATGCCAGCCCTCGGAGGGACACGATGCCTTTGCTCGGAGGGACAGGATGCCTTTGCTCGGAGGGACAGAATGCCAGCGCTCGGAGGGCCAGGATGCCTGCGCTCGGAGGGACAGCATGCCAGCGCTCGGAGGGACAGAATGCCAGCCCTCGGAGGGACAGGATGCCTTTGCTCGGAGGGACAGGATGCCAGCGCTCGGAGGGCCAGGATGCCAGCGCTCGGAGGGACAGCATGCCAGCGCTCGGAGGGACAGCATGCCTTTCCTCGGAGGGACAGGATGCCAGCCCTCGGAGGGACAGGATGCCAGCGCTCGGAGGGACAGCATGACAGCGCTCGGAGGGACAGCATGACAGCGCTCGGAGGGACAGCATGCCAGCGCTCGGAGGGACAAAATGCCTTTGCTGGGAGGGACGGAATGCCAGCGCTCGGAGGGTCGGAATGCCTTTGCTCGGAAGGGCGGAATGCCAGCGCTCGGAGGGACGGAATGCCTTTGCTCGGAGGGACGGAATGCCAGCGCTCGGAGGGACGGAATGCCAGCGCTCGGAGGGACGGAATGCCAGCGCTCGGAGGGCCAGGATGCCAGCGCTCGGAGGGCAAGGATGCCTTTGCTCAGAGGGACAGAATGCCAGCTCTCGGCGGGACAGAATGCCTTTGCTCGGAGGGCCAGGATGCCAGCGCTCGGAGGGCCAGGATGCCTGCGCTCGGAGGGCCAGGATGCCTGCGCTCGGAGGGCCAGGATGCCTGCGCTCGGAGGGCCAGGATGCCTGCGCTCGGAGGGCCAGGATGCCTGCGCTCGGAGTGCCAGGATGCCAGCGCTCGGAGGGCCAGGATGCCGGCGCTCGGAGGGACAGAATGCCGGCGCTCGGAGGGACAGAATGCCGGCGCTCGGAGGGACAGGATGCCGGCGCTCGGAGGGACAGGATGCCGACGCGCGGAGGGACAGGATGCCGGCGCTCGGAGGGACAGGATGCCGGCGCTCGGAGGGACAGGATGCCGGCGCTCGGAGGTACAGGATGCCGGCGCTCGGAGGGACAGGATGCCGGCGCTCGGAGGGACAGAATGCCGGCGCTCGGAGCGTCAGGATGCCGGCGCTCGGAGGGACAGGATGCCAGCCCTCGGAGGGACAGGATGCCAGCCCTCGGAGGGACAGGATGCCTTTGATCGGAGGGACAGGATGCCTTTGATCGGAGGGACAGAATGCCAGCGCTCGGAGGGACCGGATGCCAGCGCTCGGAGGGACCGGATGCCAGCGCTCGGAGGGACCGGATGCCAGCGCTCGGAGGGACCTGATGCCAGCGCTCGGAGGGACCTGATGCCAGCGCTCGGAGGGACA
The DNA here is from genome assembly GCF_036365525.1 of Heterodontus francisci. NCBI lineage: Eukaryota > Metazoa > Chordata > Chondrichthyes > Heterodontiformes > Heterodontidae > Heterodontus > Heterodontus francisci. The sequence goes on along the minus strand of NC_090407.1, from coordinate 18,967,861 downwards.
GAATGCCAGCGCTCGGAGGGACGGGATGCCAGCGCCCGGAGGGACGGAATGCCAGCGCCCGGAGGGACGGAATGCCAGCGCCCGGAGGGACCGGATGCCAGCGCTCGGAGTGACCGGATGCCAGCGCTCGGAGGGACCGGATGCCAGCGCTCGGAGGGACCTGATGCCAACGCTCGGAGGGACCTGATGCCAACGCTCGGAGGGACAGAATGCCAGCGCTCGGAGGGACAGAATGCCAGCGCTCGGAGGGACGGGATGCCAGCGCCCGGAGGGACGGAATGCCAGCGCCCGGAGGGACGGAATGCCAGCGCCCGGAGGGACGGAATGCCAGCGCCCGGAGGGACGGAATACCTGCGCCCGGAGGGACGGAATACCTGCGCTCGGAGGGTCAGAATGCCAGCACACGGAGGGACAGAATGCCAGCGCTCGGAGGGACCGAATGCCAGCGCTCGGAGGGACAGGATGCCGGCGCTCGGAGGGACAGGATGCCGGCGCTCGGAGGGACAGGATGCCGGCGCTCGGAGGGACAGGATGCCGGCGCTCGGAGGGACAGGATGCCGGCGCTCGGAGGGACAGGATGCCGGCGCTCGGAGGGACAGAATGCCAGCGCTCGGAGGGACAGAATGCCAGCGCTCTGAGGGCCAGGATGCCGGCGCTCGGAGGGACAGGATGCCGGCGCTCGGAGGGACAGGATGCCGGCGCTCGGAGGGACAGGATGCCGGCGCTCGGAGGGACAGGATGCCGGCGCTCGGAGGGACAGGATGCCGGCGCTCGGAGGGACAGAATGCCAGCGCTCGGAGGGACAGAATGCCAGCGCTCTGAGGGCCAGGATGCCGGCGCTCGGAGGGACAGGATGCCGGCGCTCGGAGGGACAGGATGCCGGCGCTCGGAGGGACAGGATGCCGGCGCTCGGAGGGACAGGATGCCGGCGCTCGGAGGGACAGAATGCCAGCGCCCGGAGGGACAGAATGCCTTTGCTCTGAGGGACAGGATGCCAGCGCTCGGAGGGTCAGGATGCCAGCTCTCGGAGGGACTGGATGCCGGCGCTCGGAGGGACAGGATGCCAGCCCTCGGAGGGACAGGATGCCAGCCCTCGGAGGGACAGGATGCCTTTGATCGGAGGGACAGGATGCCTTTGATCGTGGGGACAGGATGCCTTTGCTCGTGGGGACAGAATGCCTTTGCTCGTGGGGACAGAATGCCTTTGCTCGTGGGGACAGAATGCCAGCGCTCGGAGGGACAGGATGCCAGCGCTCGGAGGGACAGGATGCCAGCGCTCGGAGGGACAGGATGCCAGCGCTCGGAGGGACTGGATGCCAGCGCTCGGAGGGACTGGATGCCAGCGCTCGGAGGGACTGGATGCCAGCGCCCGGAGGGACAGGATGCCAGCGCCCGGAGGGACAGGATGCCAGCGCCCGGAGGGACAGGATGCCAGCGCCCGGAGGGACGGAATGCCAGCGCCCGGAGGGACAGGATGCCAGCGCCCGGAGGGACAGGATGCCAGCGCCCGGAGGGACAGGATGCCAGCGCCCGGAGGGACGGAATGCCAGCGCCCGGAGGGACGGAATGCCAGCGCCCGGAGGGACGGAATGCCAGCGCTCGGAGGGACAGGATGCCTTTGCTCGGAGGGAAAGAATGCCAGCGCTCGGAGGGCCAGGTGGCCAGCGCTCGGAGGGCCAGGATGCCAGCGCTCGGAGGGCCAGGATGCCAGCGCTCGGAGGGCCAGGATGCCAGCGCTCGGAGGGACAGGATGCCAGCGCTCGGAGGGACAGAATGACAGCGCTCGGAGGGACAGAATGACAGCGCTCGGAGGGACAGAATGACAGCGCTCGGAGGGACAGAATGACAGCGCTCGGAGGGCCAGGATGCCAGCGCTCGGAGGGACAGGATGACAGCGCTCGGAGGGACAGAATGACAGCGCTCGGAGGGACAGAATGACAGCGCTCGGAGGGACAGAATGACAGCGCTCGGAGGGACAGAATGACAGCGCTCGGAGGGCCAGGATGCCAGCGCTCGGAGGGACAGGATGCCAGCGCTCGGAGGGACAGGATGCCAGCGCTCGGAGGGCCAGGATGCCAGCGCTCGGAGGGCCAGGATGCCAGCGCTCGGAGGGCCAGGATGCCAGCGCTCGGAGGGCCAGGATGCCAGCGCTCGGAGGGCCAGCATGCCAGCGCTCGGAGGGCCAGCATGCCAGCGCTCGGAGGGACAGGATGCCAGCGCTCGGAGGGACAGCATGCCAGCGCTCGGAGGGACAGGATGCCAGCCGTCGGAGGGACAGGATGCCAGCGCTCGGAGGGACAGGATGCCAGCGCTCGGAGGGACAGGATGCCAGCGCTCGGAGGGACAGGATGCCAGCCCTCGGAGGGACAGGACGCCAGCGCTCGGAGGGACAGGACGCCAGCGCTCGGAGGGACAGGATGCCAGCGCTCGGAGAGACAGGATGCCTTTGCTCGTGGGGACAGAATGCCTTTGCTCGTGGGGACAGAATGCCTTTGCTCGGAGGGACAGGATGCCTTTGCTCGGAGGGACGGAATGCCAGCGCTCGGAGGGACGGAATGCCAGCGCTCGGAGGGACAGGATGCCTTTGCTCGTGGGGACAGAATGCGTTTGCTCGAAGGGACAGGATGCCAGCGCTCGGAGGGACAGAATGCCAGCGCTCGGAGGGACAGAATGCCAGCGCTCGGAGGGACAGAATGCCAGCGCTCGGAGGGCAAGGATGACAGCGCTCGGAGGGCAAGGATGACAGCGCTCGGAGGGACAGAATGCCAGCGCTCGGAGGGACAGAATGCCTTTAATCGGAGTGACAGAATGTCTTTGCTCGCGGGGACAGGATGCCTTTGCTCGCGGGGACAGGATGCCTTTGCTCGCGGGGACAGAATGTCTTTGCTCGGAGGGACAGAATGCCAGCGCTCGGAGGGACAGGATGCCAGCGCTCGGAGGGACAGAATGACAGCGCTCGGAGGGACAGAATGACAGCGCTCGGAGGGACAGAATGACAGCGCTCGGAGGGACAGAATGACAGCGCTCGGAGGGACAGAATGACAGCGCTCGGCGGGACAGGATGCCTTTGCTCGGAGGGCCAGAATGCCAGCGCTCGGAGGGCCAGAATGCCAGCGCTCGGAGGGCCAGGATGCCAGCGCTCGGAGGGCCAGGATGCCAGCGCTCGGAGGGCCAGGATGCCAGCGCTCGGAGGGCCAGGATGCCAGCGCTCGGAGGGACAGAATGCCAGCGCTCGGAGGGACAGAATGCCAGCGCTCGGAGGGACAGAATGCCTGCTCTCGGAGGGACAGAATGCCTGCTCTCGGCAGGACAGGATGCCAGCGCTCGGAGGGACAGAATGCCAGCGCTCGGAGGGCCAGGATGCCAGCGCTCGGAGGGCAAGGATGCCAGCGCTCGGAGGGCCAGGATGCCAGCGCTCGGAGGGCCAGGATGCCAGCGCTCGGAGGGACAGCATGCCAGCGCTCGGAGGGACAGCATGCCAGCGCTCTCAGGGACAGGATGCCAGCGCTCTGAGGGACAGGATGCCAGCCCTCGGAGGGACAGGATGCCAGCCCTCGGAGGGACAGGATGCCAGCCCTCGGAGGGACAGGATGCCTTTGCTCGGAGGGACAGGATGCCAGCGCTCGGAGGGACAGCATGCCAGCGCTCGGAGGGACAGCATGCCAGCGCTCGGAGGGACAGCATGCCAGCGCTCGGAGGGACAGGATGACAGCGCTCGGAGGGACAGGATGCCAGCGCTCGGAGGGACAGGATGCCAGCGCTCGGAGGGACAGCATGCCAGCGCTCGGAGGGACAGCATGCCAGCGCTCTCAGGGACAGGATGCCAGCGCTCTGAGGGACAGGATGCCAGCGCTCGGAGGGACAGGATGCCAGCGCTCGGAGGGACAGGATGCCAGCGCTCGGAGGGACAGGATGCCAGCGCTCGGAGGGACAGGATGCCAGCGCTCGGAGGGATAGCATGCCAGCGCTCGGAGGGACAGCATGCCAGCGCTCGGAGGGACAGCATGCCAGCGCTCGGAGGGACAGCATGCCAGCGCTCGGAGGGACAGGATGACAGCGCTCGGAGGGACAGGATGACAGCGCTCGGAGGGACAGGATGCCAGCCCTCGGAGGGACACGATGCCTTTGCTCGGAGGGACAGGATGCCTTTGCTCGGAGGGACAGAATGCCAGCGCTCGGAGGGCCAGGATGCCAGCGCTCGGAGGGCCAGGATGCCAGCGCTCGGAGGGCCAGGATGCCAGCGCTCGGAGGGACAGGATGACAGCGCTCTGAGGGACAGGATGCCAGCCCTCGGAGGGACAGGATGCCTTTGCTCGGAGGGACAGGATGCCTTTGCTCGGAGGGACAGGATGCCAGCGCTCGGAGGGACAGGATGACAGCGCTCTGAGGGACAGGATGCCAGCCCTCGGAGGGACACGATGCCTTTGCTCGGAGGGACAGGATGCCTTTGCTCGGAGGGACAGAATGCCAGCGCTCGGAGGGCCAGGATGCCAGCGCTCGGAGGGCCAGGATGCCAGCGCTCGGAGGGACAGGATGCCAGCGCTCGGAGGGACAGGATGCCAGCGCTCTGAGGGACAGGATGCCAGCCCTCGGAGGGACAGGATGCCTTTGCTCGGAGGGACAGGATGCCTTTGCTCGGAGGGACAGGATGCCAGCGCTCGGAGGGCCAGGATGCCAGCGCTCGGAGGGCCAGGATGCCAGCGCTCGGAGGGACAGCATGCCAGCGCTCGGAGGGACAGCATGCCTTTCCTCGGAGGGACAGGATGCCAGCGCTCGGAGGGACAGCATGACAGCGCTCGGAGGGACAGCATGCCAGCGCTCGGAGGGACAAAATGCCTTTGCTGGGAGGGACGGAATGCCAGCGCTCGGAGGGCCAGGATGCCTTTGCTCAGAGGGACAGAATGCCAGCTCTCGGCGGGACAGAATGCCTTTGCTCGGAGGGCCAGGATGCCGGCGCTCGGAGGGACAGAATGCCGGCGCTCGGAGGGACAGGATGCCGGCGCTCGGAGGGACAGGATGCCGGCGCTCGGAGGGACTGGATGCCGGCGCTCGGAGGGACAGAATGCCGGCGCTCGGAGGGACAGAATGCCGGCGCTCGGAGCGTCAGGATGCCGGCGCTCGGAGCGTCAGGATGCCGGCGCTCGGAGCGTCAGGATGCCGGCGCTCGGAGGGACAGGATGCCAGCCCTCGGAGGGACAGGATGCCAGCCATCGGAGGGACAGGATGCCTTTGATCGGAGGGACAGGATGCCAGCCCTCGGAGGGACAGGATGCCAGCCCTCGGAGGGACAGGATGCCAGCGCTCGGAGGGACAGAATGCCAGCGCTCGGAGGGACAGAATGCCAGCGCTCGGAGGGACCGGTTGCCAGCGCTCGGAGGGACCTGATGCCAACGCTCGGAGGGACAGGATGCCAACGCTCGGAGGGACGGAATGCCAGCGCTCGGAGGGACGGAATGCCAGCGCCCGGAGGGACGGAATGCCAGCGCCCGGAGGGACGGAATGCCAGCGCCCGGAGGGACGGAATACCTGCGCTCGGAGGGTCAGAATGCCAGCGCACGGAGGGACAGAATGCCAGCACACGGAGGGACAGAATGCCAGCGCTCGGAGGGACCGAATGCCAGCGCTCGGAGGGACCGAATGCCGGCGCTCGGAGGGACCGAATGCCGGCGCTCGGAGGGACCGAATGCCGGCGCTCGGAGGGACAGAATGCCGGCGCTCGGAGGGACAGGATGCCGGCGCTCGGAGGGACAGGATGCCGGCGCTCGGAGGGACAGGATGCCGGCGCTCGGAGGGACAGGATGCCGGCGCTCGGAGGGACAGGATGCCGGCGCTCGGAGGGACAGGATGCCGGCGCTCGGAGGGACAGGATGCCGGCGCTCGGAGGGACAGGATGCCGGCGCTCGGAGGGACAGAATGCCGGCGCTCGGAGGGACAGGATGCCGGCGCTCGGAGGGACAGGATGCCGGCGCTCGGAGGGACAGGATGCCGGCGCTCGGAGGGACAGGATGCCGGCGCTCGGAGGGACAGGATGCCGGCGCTCGGAGGGACAGGATGCCGGCGCTCGGAGGGACAGGATGCCGGCGCTCGGAGGGACAGGATGCCGGCGCTCGGAGGGACAGGATGCCGGCGCTCGGAGGGACAGGATGCCGGCGCTCGGAGGGACAGGATGCCGGCGCTCGGAGGGACAGGATGCCTTCGCTCTGAGGGACAGGATGCCGGCGCTCGGAGGGACAGGATGCCAGCGCCCGGAGGGACAGGATGCCAGCGCTCGGAGGGACAGGATGCCAGCGCTCGGAGGGACAGGATGCCGGCGCTCGGAGGGACAGGATGCCGGCGCTCGGAGGGACAGGATGCCGGCGCTCGGAGGGACAGGATGCCTTTGCTCTGAGGGACAGGATGCCGGCGCTCGGAGGGACAGGATGCCAGCGCCCGGAGGGACAGGATGCCAGCGCTCGGAGGGACAGGATGCCAGCGCTCGGAGGGACAGGATGCCAGCGCTCGGAGGGCCAGGATGCCAGCGCTCGGAGGGACAGAATGCCAGCGCTCGGAGGGACAGGATGCCGGCGCTCGGAGGGACAGAATGCCGGCGCTCGGAGGGACAGGATGCCGGCGCTCGGAGGGACAGGATGCCGGCGCTCGGAGGGACAGAATGCCAGCGCCCGGAGGGACAGGATGCCTTTGCTCTGAGGGACAGGATGCCGGCGCTCGGAGGGACAGGATGCCAGCGCTCGGAGGGACAGAATGCCAGCGCACGGAGGGACAGAATGCCTTTGCTCTGAGGGACAGGATGCCGGCGCTCGGAGGGACAGGATGCCAGCGCCCGGAGGGACAGGATGCCTTTGCTCTGAGGGACAGGATGCCGGCGCTCGGAGGGACAGGATGCCTTTGCTCTGAGGGACAGGATGCCGGCGCTCGGAGGGACAGGATGCCAGCGCCCGGAGGGACAGGATGCCAGCGCCCGGAGGGACAGAATGCCAGAGCTCGGAGGGACCGAATGCCAGCGCTCGGAGGGACCGAATGCCAGCGCTCGGAGGGACCGAATGCCAGCGCTCGGAGGGACAGAATGCCAGCGCTCGGAGGGACAGAATGCCAGCGCTCGGAGGGACAGAATGCCAGCGCTCGGAGGGACCGGTTGCCAGCGCTCGGAGGGACCTGATGCCAACGCTCGGAGGGACAGGATGCCAACGCTCGGAGGGACGGAATGCCAGCGCTCGGAGGGACGGAATGCCAGCGCCCGGAGGGACGGAATGCCAGCGCCCGGAGGGACGGAATGCCAGCGCCCGGAGGGACGGAATACCTGCGCTCGGAGGGTCAGAATGCCAGCGCACGGAGGGACAGAATGCCAGCACACGGAGGGACAGAATGCCAGCGCTCGGAGGGACCGAATGCCAGCGCTCGGAGGGACCGAATGCCAGCGCTCGGAGGGACCGAATGCCGGCGCTCGGAGGGACAGAATGCCGGCGCTCGGAGAGACAGAATGCCGGCGCTCGGAGGGACAGGATGCCGGCGCTCGGAGGGACAGGATGCCGGCGCTCGGAGGGACAGGATGCCGGCGCTCGGAGGGACAGGATGCCGGCGCTCGGAGGGACAGGATGCCGGCGCTCGGAGGGACAGGATGCCGGCGCTCGGAGGGACAGGATGCCGGCGCTCGGAGGGACAGGATGCCGGCGCTCGGAGGGACAGAATGCCGGCGCTCGGAGGGACAGGATGCCGGCGCTCGGAGGGACAGGATGCCGGCGCTCGGAGGGACAGGATGCCGGCGCTCGGAGGGACAGGATGCCGGCGCTCGGAGGGACAGGATGCCGGCGCTCGGAGGGACAGGATGCCTTTGCTCTGAGGGACAGGATGCCGGCGCTCGGAGGGACAGGATGCCAGCGCCCGGAGGGACAGGATGCCAGCGCTCGGAGGGACAGGATGCCGGCGCTCGGAGGGACAGGATGCCGGCGCTCGGAGGGACAGGATGCCGGCGCTCGGAGGGACAGGATGCCGGCGCTCGGAGGGACAGGATGCCGGCGCTCGGAGGGACAGGATGCCGGCGCTCGGAGGGACAGGATGCCGGCGCTCGGAGGGACAGGATGCCGGCGCTCGGAGGGACAGGATGCCGGCGCTCGGAGGGACAGGATGCCTTTGCTCTGAGGGACAGGATGCCGGCGCTCGGAGGGACAGGATGCCAGCGCCCGGAGGGACAGGATGCCAGCGCTCGGAGGGACAGGATGCCAGCGCTCGGAGGGACAGGATGCCGGCGCTCGGAGGGACAGGATGCCGGCGCTCGGAGGGACAGGATGCCGGCGCTCGGAGGGACAGGATGCCTTTGCTCTGAGGGACAGGATGCCGGCGCTCGGAGGGACAGGATGCCAGCGCCCGGAGGGACAGGATGCCAGCGCTCGGAGGGACAGGATGCCAGCGCTCGGAGGGACAGGATGCCAGCGCTCGGAGGGCCAGGATGCCAGCGCTCGGAGGGACAGAATGCCAGCGCTCGGAGGGACAGGATGCCGGCGCTCGGAGGGACAGAATGCCGGCGCTCGGAGGGACAGGATGCCGGCGCTCGGAGGGACAGGATGCCGGCGCTCGGAGGGACAGGATGCCAGCGCTCGGAGGGACAGAATGCCAGCGCTCGGAGGGACAGGATGCCTTTGCTCTGAGGGACAGGATGCCGGCGCTCGGAGGGACAGGATGCCAGCGCCCGGAGGGACAGGATGCCTTTGCTCTGAGGGACAGGATGCCGGCGCTCGGAGGGACAGGATGCCTTTGCTCTGAGGGACAGGATGCCGGCGCTCGGAGGGACAGGATGCCAGCGCCCGGAGGGACAGGATGCCAGCGCCCGGAGGGACAGGATGCCAGCGCCCGGAGGGACAGAATGCCAGAGCTCGGAGGGACCGAATGCCAGCGCTCGGAGGGACCGAATGCCAGCGCTCGGAGGGACCGAATGCCAGCGCTCGGAGGGACAGATTGCCAGCGCTCGGAGGGACAGATTGCCAGCGCTCGGAGGGACCGAATGCCAGCGCTCGGAGGGACAAAATGCCTTTGCTGGGAGGGACGGAATGCCAGCGCACGGAGGGACGGAATGCCAGCGCTCGGAGGGTCGGAATGCCTTTGCTCGGAAGGGCGGAATGCCAGCGCTCGGAGGGACGGAATGCCTTTGCTCGGAGGGACGGAATGCCAGCGCTCGGAGGGACGGAATGCCAGCGCTCGGAGGGACGGAATGCCAGCGCTCGGAGGGCCGGAATGCCAGCGCTCGGAGGGCCAGGATGCCTTTGCTCAGAGGGACAGGATGCCTTTGCTCGGAGGGACAGGATGCCAGCGCTCGGAGGGCCAGGATGCCAGCGCTCGGAGGGACAGGATGACAGCGCTCTGAGGGACAGGATGCCAGCCCTCGGAGGGACAGGATGCCTTTGCTCGGAGGGACAGGATGCCTTTGCTCGGAGGGACAGGATGCCAGCGCTCGGAGGGCCAGGATGCCAGCGCTCGGAGGGCCAGGATGCCAGCGCTCGGAGGGCCAGGATGCCAGCGCTCGGAGGGACAGCATGCCTTTCCTCGGAGGGACAGGATGCCAGCCCTCGGAGGGACAGGATGCCAGCGCTCGGAGGGACAGCATGACAGCGCTCGGAGGGACAGCATGCCAGCGCTCGGAGGGACAGCATGCCTTTGCTGGGAGGGACGGAATGCCAGCGCACGGAGGGACGGAATGCCAGCGCTCGGAGGGTCGGAATGCCTTTGCTCGGAAGGGCGGAATGCCAGCGCTCGGAGGGACGGAATGCCTTTGCTCGGAGGGACGGAATGCCAGCGCTCGGAGGGACGGAATGCCAGCGCTCGGAGGGACGGAATGCCAGCGCTCGGAGGGCCAGGATGCCAGCGCTCGGAGGGCCAGGATGCCTTTGCTCAGAGGGACAGAATGCCAGCTCTCGGCGGGACAGAATGCCTTTGCTCGGAGGGCCAGGATGCCAGCGCTCGGAGGGCCAGGATGCCTGCGCTCGGAGGGCCAGGATGCCAGCGCTCGGAGGGACAGAATGCCGGCGCTCGGAGGGACAGGATGCCGGCGCTCGGAGGGACAGGATGCCGGCGCTCGGAGGGACAGGATGCCGGCGCTCGGAGGGACTGGATGCCGGCGCTCGGAGGGACAGAATGCCGGCGCTCGGAGGGACAGAATGCCGGCGCTCGGAGCGTCAGGATGCCGGCGCTCGGAGCGTCAGGATGCCGGCGCTCGGAGGGACAGGATGCCAGCCCTCGGAGGGACAGGATGCCAGCCCTCGGAGGGACAGGATGCCAGCCATCGGAGGGACAGGATGCCTTTGATCGGAGGGACAGGATGCCAGCCCTCGGAGGGACAGGATGCCAGCGCTCGGAGGGACAGAATGCCAGCGCTCGGAGGGACAGAATGCCAGCGCTCGGAGGGACCGGATGCCAGCGCTCGGAGGGACCGGATGCCAGCGCTCGGAGGGACAGGATGCCAACGCTCGGAGGGACAGAATGCCAGCGCTCGGAGGGACGGAATGCCAGCGCCCGGAGGGACGGAATGCCAGCGCCCGGAGGGACGGAATACCTGCGCTCGGAGGGTCAGAATGCCAGCGCACGGAGGGACAGAATGCCAGCACACGGAGGGACAGAATGCCAGCGCTCGGAGGGACCGAATGCCAGCGCTCGGAGGGACCGAATGCCAGCGCTCGGAGGGACCGAATGCCAGCGCTCGGAGGGACAGAATGCCGGCGCTCGGAGGGACAGAATGCCGGCGCTCGGAGGGACAGGATGCCGGCGCTCGGAGGGACAGGATGCCGGCGCTCGGAGGGACAGGATGCCGGCGCTCGGAGGGACAGGATGCCGGCGCTCGGAGGGACAGGATGCCGGCGCTCGGAGGGACAGGATGCCGGCGCTCGGAGGGACAGGATGCCGGCGCTCGGAGGGACAGGATGCCGGCGCTCGGAGGGACAGGATGCCGGCGCTCGGAGGGACAGGATGCCGGCGCTCGGAGGGACAGGATGCCGGCGCTCGGAGGGACAGGATGCCGGCGCTCGGAGGGACAGGATGCCGGCGCTCGGAGGGACAGGATGCCGGCGCTCGGAGGGACAGGATGCCGGCGCTCGGAGGGACAGGATGCCGGCGCTCGGAGGGACAGGATGCCGGCGCTCGGAGGGACAGGATGCCAGCGCCCGGAGGGACAGGATGCCTTTGCTCTGAGGGACAGGATGCCAGCGCTCGGAGGGCCAGGATGCCAGCGCTCGGAGGGACAGGATGCCAGCGCTCGGAGGGACAGGATGCCGGCGCTCGGAGGGACAGAATGCCGGCGCTCGGAGGGACAGGATGCCGGCGCTCGGAGGGACAGGATGCCGGCGCTCGGAGGGACAGGATGCCAGCGCCCGGAGGGACAGGATGCCGGCGCTCGGAGGGACAGGATGCCGGCGCTCGGAGGGACAGGATGCCAGCGCTCGGAGGGACAGAATGCCAGCGCCCGGAGGGACAGGATGCCTTTGCTCTGAGGGACAGGATGCCGGCGCTCGGAGGGACAGGATGCCAGCGCCCGGAGGGACAGGATGCCAGCGCTCGGAGGGACCGAATGCCAGCGCTCGGAGGGACCGAATGCCAGCGCTCGGAGGGACAGATTGCCAGCGCTCGGAGGGACAGATTGCCAGCGCTCGGAGGGACCGAATGCCAGCGCTCGGAGGGACCGAATGCCAGCGCTCGGAGGGACAGATTGCCAGCGCTCGGAGGGACAGGATGCCAGCGCTCGGAGGGACAGGATGCCTTTGCTCGGAGGGTCGGAATGCCAGCGCTCGGAGGGACAGAATGCCAGCGCTCGGAGGGACAGAATGCCGGCGCTCGGAGGGACAGGATGCCGGCGCTCGGAGGCACAGGATGCCGGCGCTCGGAGGCACAGGATGCCGGCCGTCGGAGGCACAGGATGCCGGCGCTCGGAGGGACAGGATGCCGGCGCTCGGAGGGACAGGATGCCGGCGCTCGGAGGGTCGGAATGCCGGCGCTCGGAGGGACAGGATGCCGGCGCTCGGAGGGACAGGATGCCGGCGCTCGGAGGGACAGGATGCCGGCGCTCGGAGGGACAGGATGCCGGCGCTCGGAGGCACAGGATGCCGGCGCTCGGAGGCACAGGATGCCGGCGCTCGGAGGGACAGGATGCCGGCGCTCGGAGGGACAGGATGCCGGCGCTCGGAGGGACAGGATGCCGGCGCTCGGAGGGACAGGATGCCGGCGCTCGGAGGGACAGGATGCCGGCGCTCGGAGGGACAGGATGCCGGCGCTCGGAGGGACAGGATGCCGGCGCTCGGAGGGACAGGATGCCGGCGCTCGGAGGGACAGAATGCCGGCGCTCGGAGCGTCAGGATGCCGGCGCTCGGAGGGACAGGATGCCAGCCCTCGGAGGGACAGGATGCCAGCCCTCGGAGGGACAGGATGCCTTTGATCGGAGGGACAGGATGCCTTTGATCGGAGGGACAGGATGCCTTTGATCGGAGGGACAGGATGCCTTTGCTCCTGGGGACAGAATGCCAGCGCTCGGAGGGACCGGATGCCAGCGCTCGGAGGGACCGGATGCCAGCGCTCGGAGGGACCGGATGCCAGCGCTCGGAGGGACCTGATGCCAATGCTCGGAGGGACAGAATGCCAGCGCTCGGAGGGACGGGATGCCAGCGCCCGGAGGGACGGAATGCCAGCGCCCGGAGGGACGGAATGCCAGCGCCCGGAGGGACGGAATGCCAGCGCCCGGAGGGACAGAATGCCAGCGCTCGGAGGGACAGAATGCCGGCGCTCGGAGGGACAGGATGCCGGCGCTCGGAGGCACAGGATGCCGGCGCTCGGAGGCACAGGATGCCGGCGCTCGGAGGCACAGGATGCCGGCGCTCGGAGGGACAGGATGCCGGCGCTCGGAGGGACAGGATGCCGGCGCTCGGAGGGTCGGAATGCCAGCGCTCGGAGGGACAGAATGCCGGCGCTCGGAGGGACAGGATGCCGGCGCTCGGAGGGACAGGATGCCGGCGCTCGGAGGGACAGGATGCCGGCGCTCGGAGGGACAGGATGCCGGCGCTCGGAGGGACAGGATGCCGGCGCTCGGAGGGACAGGATGCCGGCGCTCGGAGGGACAGGATGCCGGCGCTCGGAGGGACAGGATGCCGGCGCTCGGAGGGACAGGATGCCGGCGCTCGGAGGGACAGGATGCCGGCGCTCGGAGGGACAGGATGCCGGCGCTCGGAGGGACAGGATGCCGGCGCTCGGAGGGACAGGATGCCGGCGCTCGGAGGGACAGAATGCCGGCGCTCGGAGCGTCAGGATGCCGGCGCTCGGAGGGACAGGATGCCAGCCCTCGGAGGGACAGGATGCCAGCCCTCGGAGGGACAGGATGCCTTTGATCGGAGGGACAGGATGCCTTTGATCGGAGGGACAGGATGCCTTTGCTCCTGGGGACAGAATGCCAGCGCTCGGAGGGACAGAATGCCAGCGCTCGGAGGGACCGGATGCCAGCGCTCGGAGGGACCGGATGCCAGCGCTCGGAGGGACCTGATGCCAATGCTCGGAGGGACAGAATGCCAGCGCTCGGAGGGACAGAATGCCAGCGCCCGGAGGGACGGGATGCCAGCGCCCGGAGGGACGGAATGCCAGCGCCCGGAGGGACGGAATGCCAGCGCCCGGAGGGACGGAATACCTGCGCTCGGAGGGTCGGAATGCCAGCGCACGGCGGGACAGAATGCCAGCGCACGGAGGGACAGAATGCCAGCGCTCGGAGGGACAGAATGCCAGCGCTCGGAGGGACAGAATGCCAGCGCTCGGAGGGACAGAATGCCAGCGCTCGGAGGGACAGGATGACAGCGCTCTGAGGGACAGGATGCCAGCCCTCGGAGGGACAGAATGCCTTTGCTCGGAGGGACAGGATGCCTTTGATCGGAGGGACAGGATGCCTTTGATCGGGGGGACAGGATGCCTTTGCTCGTGGGGACAGAATGCCTTTGCTCGTGGGGACAGAATGCCTTTGCTCGTGGGGACAGGATGCCAGCGCTCGGAGGGACTGGATGCCAGCGCTCGGAGGGACAGGATGCCAGCGCTCGGAGGGACTGGATGCCAGCGCTCGGAGGGACAGGATGCCAGCGCTCGGAGGGACTGGATGCCAGCGCTCGGAGGGACTGGATGCCAGCGCTCGGAGGGACCTGATGCCAGCGCTCGGAGGGACAGAATGCCAGCGCTCGGAGGGACCTGATGCCAGCGCTCGGAGGGACAGAATGCCAGCGCTCGGAGGGACAGGATGCCAGCGCCCGGAGGGACAGGATGCCAGCGCCCGGAGGGACGGAATGCCAGCGCCCGGAGGGACGGAATGCCAGCGCCCGGAGGGACGGAATACCTGTGCAGGGAGGGACGGAATGCCAGCGCTCGGAGGGACAGGATGCCTTTGCTCGGAAGGTCAGAATGCCAGCGCTCGGAGGGTCAGAATGCCAGCGCTCGGAGGGACAGAATGCCAGCGCTCGGCGGGACAGAATGCCAGCGCTCGGAGGGACAGGATGCCTTTGCTCGGAGGGACAGAATGCCAGCGCTCGGAGGGCCAGGATGCCAGCGCTCGGAGGGCCAGGTGGCCAGCGCTCGGAGGGCCAGGTGGCCAGCGCTCGGAGGGCCAGGATGCCAGCGCTCGGAGGGCCAGGATGCCAGCGCTCGGAGGGCCAGGATGCCAGCGCTCGGAGGGCCAGGATGCCAGCGCTCGGAGGGCCAGGATGCCAGCGCTCGGAGGGACAGGATGCCAGCGCTCGGAGGGACAGAATGACAGCGCTCGGAGGGACAGAATGACAGCGCTCGGAGGGACAGAATGACAGCTCTCGGCGGGACAGGATGCCTTTGCTCGGAGGGACAGAATGCCAGCGCTCGGAGGGTCAGAATGCCAGCGCTCGGAGGGTCAGAATGCCAGCGCTCGGAGGGCCAGGATGCCAGCGCTCGGAGGGACAGGATGCCAGCGCTCGGAGGGACAGGATGCCAGCGCTCGGAGGGCCAGGATGCCAGCGCTCGGAGGGCCAGGATGCCAGCGCTCGGAGGGCCAGGATGCCAGCGCTCGGAGGGCCAGCATGCCAGCGCTCGGAGGGCCAGCATGCCAGCGCTCGGAGGGACAGGATGCCAGCCGTCGGAGGGACAGGATGCCAGCGCTCGGAGGGACAGGATGCCAGCGCTCGGAGGGACAGGATGCCTTTGCTCGGAGGGACAGGATGCCAGCCCTCGGAGGGACAGGATGCCAGCCCTCGGAGGGACAGGATGCCAGCGCTCGGAGGGACAGGATGCCAGCGCTCGGAGGGACAGAGTGCCGGCGCTCGGAGGGACAGCGTGCCGGCGCTCGGAGGGACAGCGTGCCAGCCCTCGGAGGGACAGGATGCCAGCGCTCGGAGAGACAGGATGCCTTTGCTCGTGGGGACAGAATGCCTTTGCTCGGAGGGACAGGATGCCTTTGCTCGGAGGGACGGAATGCCAGCGCTCGGAGGGACGGAATGCCAGCGCTCGGAGGGACAGGATGCCTTTGCTCGTGGGGACAGAATGCGTTTGCTCGAAGGGACAGGATGCCAGCGCTCGGAGGGACAGAATGCCAGCGCTCGGAGGGACAGAATGCCAGCGCTCGGAGGGACAGAATGCCAGCGCTCGGAGGGCAAGGATGACAGCGCTCGGAGGGCAAGGATGACAGCGCACGGAGGGACAGAATGCCAGCGCTCGGAGGGACAGAATGCCTTTAATCGGAGTGACAGAATGTCTTTGCTCGCGGGGACAGGATGCCTTTGCTCGCGGGGACAGAATGTCTTTGCTCGGAGGGACAGAATGCCAGCGCTCGGAGGGACAGGATGCCAGCGCTCGGAGGGACAGAATGACAGCGCTCGGAGGGACAGAATGACAGCGCTCGGAGGGACAGAATGACAGCGCTCGGCGGGACAGGATGCCTTTGCTCGGAGGGACAGAATGCCAGCGCTCGGAGGGACAGAATGCCAGCGCTCGGAGGGCCAGAATGCCAGCGCTCGGAGGGCCAGGATGCCAGCGCTCAGAGGGCCAGGATGCCAGCGCTCGGAGGGCCAGGATGCCAGCGCTCGGAGGGCCAGGATGCCAGCGCTCGGAGGGACAGAATGCCAGCGCTCGGAGGGACAGAATGCCAGCGCTCGGAGGGACAGAATGCCTGCTCTCGGAGGGACAGAATGCCTGCTCTCGGCAGGACAGGATGCCAGCGCTCGGAGGGACAGAATGCCAGCGCTCGGAGGGACAGAATGCCAGCGCTCGGAGGGACAGGATGCCAGCGCTCGGAGGGACAGAATGCCAGCGCTCGGAGGGCCAGGATGCCAGCGCTCGGAGGGCAAGGATGCCAGCGCTCGGAGGGCCAGGATGCCAGCGCTCGGAGGGCCAGGATGCCAGCGCTCGGAGGGACAGCATGCCAGCGCTCGGAGGGACAGCATGCCAGCGCTCGGAGGGACAGGATGCCAGCCCTCGGAGGGACAGGATGCCAGCCCTCGGAGGGACAGGATGCCTTTGCTCGGAGGGACAGGATGCCAGCGCTCGGAGGGACAGGATGCCAGCGCTCGGAGGGACAGGATGCCAGCGCTCGGAGGGACAGGATGCCAGCGCTCGGAGGGACAGGATGCCAGCGCTCGGAGGGATAGCATGCCAGCGCTCGGAGGGACAGCATGCCAGCGCTCGGAGGGACAGCATGCCAGCGCTCGGAGGGACAGGATGACAGCGCTCGGAGGGACAGGATGACAGCGCTCTGAGGGACAGGATGCCAGCCCTCGGAGGGACACGATGCCTTTGCTCGGAGGGACAGGATGCCTTTGCTCGGAGGGACAGAATGCCAGCGCTCGGAGGGCCAGGATGCCAGCGCTCGGAGGGCCAGGATGCCAGCGCTCGGAGGGACAGGATGACAGCGCTCGGAGGGACAGGATGCCAGCCCTCGGAGGGACAGGATGCCTTTGCTCGGAGGGACAGGATGCCTTTGCTCGGAGGGACAGGATGCCAGCGCTCGGAGGGACAGGATGACAGCGCTCTGAGGGACAGGATGCCAGCCCTCGGAGGGACACGATGCCTTTGCTCGGAGGGACAGGATGCCTTTGCTCGGAGGGACAGAATGCCAGCGCTCGGAGGGACAGGATGCCAGCGCTCGGAGGGACAGGATGACAGCGCTCTGAGGGACAGGATGCCAGCCCTCGGAGGGACAGGATGCCTTTGCTCGGAGGGACAGGATGCCTTTGCTCGGAGGGACAGGATGCCAGCGCTCGGAGGGACAGGATGCCAGCGCTCGGAGGGCCAGGATGCCAGCGCTCGGAGGGCCAGGATGCCAGCGCTCGGAGGGACAGGATGCCAGCGCTCGGAGGGACAGCATGCCAGCGCTCGGAGGGACAGCATGCCTTTCCTCGGAGGGACAGGATGCCAGCCCTCGGAGGGACAGGATGCCAGCGCTCGGAGGGACAGCATGACAGCGCTCGGAGGGACAGCATGCCAGCGCTCGGAGGGACAGCATGCCTTTCCTCGGAGGGACAGGATGCCAGCCCTCGGAGGGACAGCATGCCAGCGCTCGGAGGGACAGCATGCCTTTCCTCGGAGGGACAGGATGCCAGCCCTCGGAGGGACAGGATGCCAGCGCTCGGAGGGACAGCATGACAGCGCTCGGAGGGACAGCATGCCAGCGCTCGGAGGGACAAAATGCCTTTGCTGGGAGGGACGGAATGCCAGCGCACGGAGGGACGGAATGCCAGCGCTCGGAGGGTCGGAATGCCTTTGCTCGGAAGGGCGGAATGCCAGCGCTCGGAGGGACGGAATGCCTTTGCTCGGAGGGACGGAATGCCAGCGCTCGGAGGGACGGAATGCCAGCGCTCGGAGGGACGGAATGCCAGCGCTCGGAGGGCCAGGATGCCAGCGCTCGGAGGGCCAGGATGCCTTTGCTCAGAGGGACAGAATGCCAGCTCTCGGCGGGACAGAATGCCTTTGCTCGGAGGGCCAGGATGCCAGCGCTCGGAGGGCCAGGATGCCTGCGCTCGGAGGGCCAGGATGCCTGCGCTCGGAGGGACAGAATGCCGGCGCTCGGAGGGACAGGATGCCGGCGCTCGGAGGGACTGGATGCCGGCGCTCGGAGGGACAGAATGCCGGCGCTCGGAGGGACAGAATGCCGGCGCTCGGAGGGACAGAATGCCGGCGCTCGGAGCGTCAGGATGCCGGCGCTCGGAGCGTCAGGATGCCGGCGCTCGGAGGGACAGGATGCCAGCCCTCGGAGGGACAGGATGCCAGCCATCGGAGGGACAGGATGCCTTTGATCGGAGGGACAGGATGCCAGCCCTCGGAGGGACAGGATGCCAGCGCTCGGAGGGACAGAATGCCAGCGCTCGGAGGGACCGGATGCCAGCGCTCGGAGGGACCTGATGCCAACGCTCGGAGGGACAGGATGCCAACGCTCGGAGGGACAGAATGCCAGCGCTCGGAGGGACGGAATGCCAGCGCCCGGAGGGACGGAATGCCAGCGCCCGGAGGGACGGAATGCCAGCGCCCGGAGGGACGGAATACCTGCGCTCGGAGGGTCAGAATGCCAGCGCACGGAGGGACAGAATGCCAGCACACGGAGGGACAGAATGCCAGCGCTCGGAGGGACCGAATGCCAGCGCTCGGAGGGACCGAATGCCAGCGCTCGGAGGGACAGAATGCCAGCGCTCGGAGGGACAGAATGCCGGCGCTCGGAGGGACAGGATGCCGGCGCTCGGAGGGACAGGATGCCGGCGCTCGGAGGGACAGGATGCCGGCGCTCGGAGGGACAGGATGCCGGCGCTCGGAGGGACAGGATGCCGGCGCTCGGAGGGACAGAATGCCGGCGCTCGGAGGGACAGAATGCCGGCGCTCGGAGGGACAGGATGCCGGCGCTCGGAGGGACAGGATGCCGGCGCTCGGAGGGACAGGATGCCGGCGCTCGGAGGGACAGGATGCCGGCGCTCGGAGGGACAGGATGCCGGCGCTCGGAGGGACAGGATGCCGGCGCTCGGAGGGACAGGATGCCGGCGCTCGGAGGGACAGGATGCCGGCGCTCGGAGGGACAGGATGCCGGCGCTCGGAGGGACAGGATGCCTTTGCTCTGAGGGACAGGATGCCGGCGCTCGGAGGGACAGGATGCCAGCGCCCGGAGGGACAGGATGCCTTTGCTCTGAGGGACAGGATGCCAGCGCTCGGAGGGCCAGGATGCCAGCGCTCGGAGGGACAGAATGCCAGCGCTCGGAGGGACAGGATGCCGGCGCTCGGAGGGACAGAATGCCGGCGCTCGGAGGGACAGGATGCCGGCGCTCGGAGGGACAGGATGCCGGCGCTCGGAGGGACAGGATGCCGGCGCTCGGAGGGACAGAATGCCAGCGCCCGGAGGGACAGGATGCCTTTGCTCTGAGGGACAGGATGCCGGCGCTCGGAGGGACAGGATGCCAGCGCTCGGAGGGACAGAATGCCAGCGCCCGGAGGGACAGGATGCCTTTGCTCTGAGGGACAGGATGCCGGCGCTCGGAGGGACAGGATGCCAGCGCCCGGAGGGACAGGATGCCAGCGCCCGGAGGGACAGAATGCCAGCGCTCGGAGGGACCGAATGCCAGCGCTCGGAGGGACCGAATGCCAGCGCTCGGAGGGACAGATTGCCAGCGCTCGGAGGGACAGATTGCCAGCGCTCGGAGGGACCGAATGCCAGCGCTCGGAGGGACCGAATGCCAGCGCTCGGAGGGACAGATTGCCAGCGCTCGGAGGGACAGGATGCCAGCGCTCGGAGGGACAGGATGCCTTTGCTCGGAGGGTCGGAATGCCAGCGCTCGGAGGGACAGAATGCCAGCGCTCGGAGGGACAGAATGCCAGCGCTCGGAGGGACAGGATGCCGGCGCTCGGAGGCACAGGATGCCGGCGCTCGGAGGCACAGGATGCCGGCGCTCGGAGGCACAGGATGCCGGCGCTCGGAGGGACAGGATGCCGGCGCTCGGAGGGTCGGAATGCCAGCGCTCGGAGGGACAGAATGCCGGCGCTCGGAGGGACAGGATGCCGGCGCTCGGAGGGACAGGATGCCGGCGCTCGGAGGGACAGGATGCCGGCGCTCGGAGGCACAGGATGCCGGCGCTCGGAGGGACAGGATGCCGGCGCTCGGAGGGACAGGATGCCGGCGCTCGGAGGGACAGGATGCCGGCGCTCGGAGGGACAGGATGCCGGCGCTCGGAGGGACAGGATGCCGGCGCTCGGAGGGACAGGATGCCGGCGCTCGGAGGGACAGAATGCCGGCGCTCGGAGCGTCAGGATGCCGGCGCTCGGAGGGACAGGATGCCAGCCCTCGGAGGGACAGGATGCCAGCCCTCGGAGGGACAGGATGCCTTTGATCAGAGGGACAGGATGCCTTTGATCGGAGGGACAGGATGCCTTTGCTCCTGGGGACAGGATGCCGGCGCTCGGAGGGACAGGATGCCTTTGCTCTGAGGGACAGGATGCCTTTGCTCCTGGGGACAGGATGCCGGCGCTCGGAGGGCCAGGATGCCAGCGCTCGGAGGGACAGAATGCCAGCGCTCGGACGGACAGGATGCCGGCGCTCGGAGGGACAGAATGCCGGCGCTCGGAGGGACAGGATGCCGGCGCTCGGAGGGACAGGATGCCGGCGCTCGGAGGGACAGGATGCCGGCGCTCGGAGGGACAGAATGCCAGCGCCCGGAGGGACAGGATGCCTTTGCTCTGAGGGACAGGATGCCGGCGCTCGGAGGGACAGGATGCCAGCGCTCGGAGGGACAGAATGCCAGCGCCCGGAGGGACAGGATGCCTTTGCTCTGAGGGACAGGATGCCGGCGCTCGGAGGGACAGGATGCCAGCGCCCGGAGGGACAGGATGCCAGCGCCCGGAGGGACAGAATGCCAGCGCTCGGAGGGACCGAATGCCAGCGCTCGGAGGGACAGATTGCCAGCGCTCGGAGGGACAGATTGCCAGCGCTCGGAGGGACCGAATGCCAGCGCTCGGAGGGACCGAATGCCAGCGCTCGGAGGGACAGATTGCCAGCGCTCGGAGGGACAGGATGCCAGCGCTCGGAGGGACAGGATGCCTTTGCTCGGAGGGTCGGAATGCCAGCGCTCGGAGGGACAGAATGCCAGCGCTCGGAGGGACAGAATGCCAGCGCTCGGAGGGACAGGATGCCGGCGCTCGGAGGCACAGGATGCCGGCGCTCGGAGGCACAGGATGCCGGCGCTCGGAGGCACAGGATGCCGGCGCTCGGAGGGACAGGATGCCGGCGCTCGGAGGGTCGGAATGCCAGCGCTCGGAGGGACGGAATGCCGGCGCTCGGAGGGACAGGATGCCGGCGCTCGGAGGGACAGGATGCCGGCGCTCGGAGGGACAGGATGCCGGCGCTCGGAGGCACAGGATGCCGGCGCTCGGAGGGACAGGATGCCGGCGCTCGGAGGGACAGGATGCCGGCGCTCGGAGGGACAGGATGCCGGCGCTCGGAGGGACAGGATGCCGGCGCTCGGAGGGACAGGATGCCGGCGCTCGGAGGGACAGGATGCCGGCGCTCGGAGGGACAGGATGCCGGCGCTCGGAGGGACAGAATGCCGGCGCTCGGAGCGTCAGGATGCCGGCGCTCGGAGGGACAGGATGCCAGCCCTCGGAGGGACAGGATGCCAGCCCTCGGAGGGACAGGATGCCTTTGATCGGAGGGACAGGATGCCTTTGATCGGAGGGACAGGATGCCTTTGCTCCTGGGGACAGAATGCCAGCACTCGGAGGGACAGAATGCCAGCGCTCGGAGGGACAGAATGCCAGCGCTCGGAGGGACCGGATGCCAGCGCTCGGAGGGACCGGATGCCAGCGCTCGGAGGGACCGGATGCCAGCGCTCGGAGGGACCTGATGCCAATGCTCGGAGGGACAGAATGCCAGCGCTCGGAGGGACGGGATGCCAGCGCCCGGAGGGACGGAATGCCAGCGCCCGGAGGGACGGAATGCCAGCGCCCGGAGGGACGGAATACCTGCGCTCGGAGGGTCGGAATGCCAGCGCACGGCGGGACAGAATGCCAGCGCACGGAGGGACAGAATGCCAGCGCTCGGAGGGACAGAATGCCAGCGCTCGGAGGGACAGGATGCCGGCGCTCGGAGGGACAGGATGCCGGCGCTCGGAGGCACAGGATGCCGGCGCTCGGAGGCACAGGATGCCGGCGCTCGGAGGCACAGGATGCCGGCGCTCGGAGGCACAGGATGCCGGCGCTCGGAGGGACAGGATGCCGGCGCTCGGAGGGACAGGATGCCGGCGCTCGGAGGGACAGGATGCCGGCGCTCGGAGGGACAGGATGCCGGCGCTCGGAGGGTCGGAATGCCAGCGCTCGGAGGGACAGAATGCCGGCGCTCGGAGGGACAGGATGCCGGCGCTCGGAGGGACAGGATGCCGGCGCTCGGAGGGACAGGATGCCGGCGCTCGGAGGCACAGGATGCCGGCGCTCGGAGGGACAGGATGCCGGCGCTCGGAGGGACAGGATGCCGGCGCTCGGAGGGACAGGATGCCGGCGCTCGGAGGGACAGGATGCCGGCGCTCGGAGGGACAGGATGCCGGCGCTCGGAGGGACAGGATGCCGGCGCTCGGAGGGACAGGATGCCGGCGCTCGGAGGGACAGGATGCCGGCGCTCGGAGGGACAGAATGCCGGCGCTCGGAGCGTCAGGATGCCGGCGCTCGGAGGGACAGGATGCCAGCCCTCGGAGGGACAGGATGCCAGCCCTCGGAGGGACAGGATGCCTTTGATCGGAGGGACAGGATGCCTTTGATCGGAGGGACAGGATGCCTTTGCTCCTGGGGACAGAATGCCAGCGCTCGGAGGGACAGAATGCCAGCGCTCGGAGGGACCGGATGCCAGCGCTCGGAGGGACCGGATGCCAGCGCTCGGAGGGACCGGATGCCAGCGCTCGGAGGGACCTGATGCCAATGCTCGGAGGGACAGAATGCCAGCGCTCGGAGGGACGGGATGCCAGCGCCCGGAGGGACGGAATGCCAGCGCCCGGAGGGACGGAATGCCAGCGCCCGGAGGGACGGAATACCTGCGCTCGGAGGGTCGGAATGCCAGCGCACGGCGGGACAGAATGCCAGCGCACGGAGGGACAGAATGCCAGCGCTCGGAGGGACAGAATGCCAGCGCTCGGAGGGACAGAATGCCAGCGCTCGGAGGGACCGAATGCCAGCGCTCGGAGGGACCGGATGCCAGCCCTCGGAGGGACAGCATGCCAGCCCTCGGAGGGACAGAATGCCAGCGCTCGGAGGGACCGGATGCCAGCGCCCGGAGGGACGGAATGCCCGCGCCCGGAGGGACGGAATGCCCGCGCCCGGAGGGACGGAATGCCAGCGCACGGAGGGACAGAATGCCAGCGCTCGGAGGGACCTGATGCCAATGCTCGGAGGGACAGGATGCCAGCGCTCAGAGGGACAGGATGCCAGCCCTCGGAGGGACAGGATGCCTTTGATCGGAGGGACAGGATGCCTTTGATCGGAGGGACAGGATGCCTTTGATCGGAGGGACAGGA
This sequence comes from Heterodontus francisci, assembly GCF_036365525.1. Taxonomy (NCBI): domain Eukaryota; kingdom Metazoa; phylum Chordata; class Chondrichthyes; order Heterodontiformes; family Heterodontidae; genus Heterodontus; species Heterodontus francisci. The sequence continues at coordinate 18,944,375 of NC_090407.1, read as the reverse complement.
TGCCTTTGCTCGTGGGGACAGAATGCCTTTGCTCATGGGGACAGAATGCCAGCGCTCGGAGGGACAGAATGCCAGCGCTCGGAGGGACAGAATGCCAGCGCTCGGAGGGACCGAATGCCAGCGCTCGGAGGGACCGGATGCCAGCGCTCGGAGGGACCGGATGCCAGCGCTCGGAGGGACCGGATGCCAGCGCTCGGAGGGACCGGATGCCAGCGCTCGGAGGGACCGGATGCCAGCGCTCGGAGGGACAGAATGCCAGCGCCCGGAGGGACGGAATGCCAGCGCCCGGAGGGACGGAATGCCAGCGCCCGGAGGGACGGAATGCCAGCGCCCGGAGGGACGGAATGCCAGCGCCCGGAGGGACAGGATGACGGCGCTCGGAGGGACAGGATGACGGCGCTCGGATGGACAGAATGACAGCGCTCGGAGGGACAGGATGACGGCGCTCGGAGGGACAGGATGACGGCGCTCGGATGGACAGAATGCCAGCCCTCGGAGGAACCGGATGCCAGCCCTCGGAGGGACAGGATGCCAGCCCTCGGAGGGACAGGATGCCAGCGCTCGGAGGGACAGGATGCCTTTGATCGGGGGGACAGGATGCCTTTGATCGTGGGGACAGGATGCCAGCGCTCGGAGGGACAGGATGCCTTTGATCGGAGGGACAGGATGCCTTTGATCGGGGGGACAGGATGCCTTTGCTCGTGGGGACAGAATGCCAGCGCTCGGAGGGACCGAATGCCAGCGCTCGGAGGGACAGAATGCCAGCGCTCGGAGGGACAGGATGCCAGCGCTCGGAGGGACAGGATGCCAGCGCTCGGAGGGACAGGATGCCAGCGCTCGGAGGGACAGAATGCCAGTGCTCGGAGGGACAGGATGCCAGCGCTCGGAGGGACAGGATGCCAGCGCCCGGAGGGACAGGATGCCAGCGCCCGGAGGGACGGAATGCCAGCGCCCGGAGGGACGGAATACCTGTGCAGGGAGGAACGGAATGCCAGCGCTCGGAGGGACAGGATGCCTTTGCTCGGAGGGTCAGAATGCCAGCGCTCGGAGGGTCAGAATGCCAGCGCTCGGAGGGACAGAATGCCAGCGCTCGGAGGGACAGAATGCCAGCGCTCGGAGGGCCAGGATGCCAGCGCTCGGAGGGCCAGGATGCCAGCGCTCGGAGGGCCAGGTGGCCAGCGCTCGGAGGGCCAGGTGGCCAGCGCTCGGAGGGCCAGGATGCCAGCGCTCGGAGGGCCAGGATGCCAGCGCTCGGAGGGCCAGGATGCCAGCGCTCGGAGGGCCAGGATGCCAGCGCTCGGAGGGCCAGGATGCCAGCGCTCGGAGGGCCAGGATGCCAGCGCTCGGAGGGACAGGATGCCTTTGCTCGGAGGGACAGGATGCCTTTGCTCGGAGGGACCGAATGCAAGCGCCCGGAGGGACCGAATGCCAGCGCTCGGAGGGACCGAATGCCAGCGCTCGGAGGGACCGAATGCCAGCGCTCGGAGGGACCGAATGCCAGCGCTCGGAGGGACCGAATGCCAGCGCTCGGAGGGACCGAATGCCAGCGCTCGGAGGGACAGAATGCCTTTGCTCGGAGGGTCAGGATGCCAGCGCTCGGAGGGACAGGATGCCAGCGCTCGGAGGGACAGGATGCCAGCGCTCGGAGGGACAGAATGCCTTTGCTCGGAGGGTCAGGATGCCAGCGCTCGGAGGGACAGGATGCCAGCGCTCGGAGGGCCAGGATGCCTTTGCTCGGAGGGAAAGGATGCCTTTGCTCGGAGGGAAAGGATGCCTTTGCTCGGAGGGAAAGGATGCCTTTGCTCGGAGGGCCAGGATGCCAGCGCTCGGAGGGCCAGGATGCCAGCGCTCGGAGGGCCAGGATGCCAGCGCTCGGAGGGCCAGGATGCCAGCGCTCGGAGGGCCAGGATGCCAGCGCTCGGAGGGCCAGGATGCCAGCTCTGGGAGGGCCAGGATGCCAGCGCTCGGAGGGACAGGATGCCTTTGCTCGGAGGGACCGAATGCCAGCGCTCGGAGGGACCGAATGCCAGCGCTCGGAGGGACCGAATGCCAGCGCTCGGAGGGACAGAATGCCTTTGCTCGGAGGGACAGGATGCCTTTGTTCGGAGGGACAGGATGCCTTTGCTCGTGGGGACAGAATGCCAGCGCACGGAGGGCCAGGATACCAGCGCTCGGAGGGACAGGATGCCTTCGCTCGGAGGGACAGGATGCCTTTGCTCGGAGGGACAGGATGCCTTTGCACGTGGGGACAGAATGCCTTTGCTCGGAGGGCCAGGATGCCAGCGTTCGGAGGGCCAGGATGCCAGCGCTCGGAGGGACAGAATGCCAGCGCTCGGAGGGACAGAATGCCAGCGCTCGGAGGGACAGAATGCCAGTGCTCGGAGGGACAGGATGCCTTTGCTCGTGGGGGCAGAATGCCAGCGCTCGGAGGGACAGAATACCTTTGCTCGGAGAGTCAGGATACCAGCGCTCGGAGAGACAGGATGCCAGCGCTCGGAGAGACAGGATGCCAGCGCTCGGAGGGACAGAATGCCAGCGCTCGGGGGGCCAGGATGAAAGCGCTCGGGGGGCCAGGATGAAAGCGCTCGGGGGGCCAGGATGCCAGCGCTCGGGGGGCCAGGATGCCAGCGCTCGGGGGGCCCGGATGCCAGCGCTCGGGGGGCCCGGATGCCAGCGCTCGGGGGGCCCGGATGCCAGCGCTCTGGGGGCCCGGATGCCAGCGCTCGGGGGGCCCGGATGCCAGCGCTCGGGGGGCCCGGATGCCAGCGCTCGGAGGGCCAGGATGCCAGCGCTCGGAGGGACAGGATGCCAGCGCTCGGAGGGACAGGATGCCTTTGCTCGGAGGGACAAAATGCCAGCTCTCGGCGGGACAGGATGCCTTTGCTCGGAGGGACAGGATGCCAGCGCTCGGAGAGACAGAATGACAGCGCTCGGAGGGACAGAATGACAGCGCTCGGAGGGACAGAATGACAGCGCTCGGAGGGACAGAATGCCAGCTCTCGGCGGGACAGGATGCCTTTGCTCGGAGGGACAGGATGCCTTTGCTCGGAGGGACAGGATGCCTTTGCACGTGGGGACAGAATGCCTTTGCTCGGAGGGCCAGGATGCCAGCGCTCGGAGGGACAGAATGCCAGCGCTCGGAGGGACAGGATGCCAGTGCTCGGAGGGACAGGATGCCAGTGCTCGTGGGGGCAGAATGCCAGCGCTCGGAGGGACAGGATGCCAGCGCTCGGAGGGACAGGATGCCAGCGCTCGGAGGGCCAGGATGCCAGCGCTCGGAGGGCCAGAATGCCAGCGCTCGGAGGGACAGAATACCTTTGCTCGGAGAGTCAGGATACCAGCGCTCGGAGAGACAGGATGCCAGCGCTCGGAGAGACAGGATGCCAGCGCTCGGAGGGACAGAATGCCAGCGCTCGGAGGGACAGAATGCCAGCGCTCGGGGGGCCAGGATGAAAGCGCTCGGGGGGCCAGGATGAAAGCGCTCGGGGGGCCAGGATGCCAGCGCTCGGGGGGCCAGGATGCCAGCGCTCGGGGGGCCCGGATGCCAGCGCTCGGGGGGCCCGGATGCCAGCGCTCGGGGGGCCCGGATGCCAGCGCTCGGGGGGCCCGGATGCCAGCGCTCGGGGGGCCCGGATGCCAGCGCTCGGGGGGCCCGGATGCCAGCGCTCGGGGGGCCCGGATGCCAGCGCTCGGGGGGCCCGGATGCCAGCGCTCGGGGTGCCCGGATGCCAGCGCTCGGGGGGCCCGGATGCCAGCGCTCGGGGGGCCCGGATGCCAGCGCTCGGGGGGCCCGGATGCCAGCGCTCGGGGGGCCCGGATGCCAGCGCTCGGAGGGCCAGGATGCCAGCGCTCGGAGGGACAGGATGCCAGCGCTCGGAGGGACAGGATGCCTTTGCTCGGAGGGACAAAATGCCAGCTCTCGGCGGGACAGGATGCCTTTGCTCGGAGGGACAGGATGCCAGCGCTCGGAGGGACAGAATGACAGCGCTCGGAGGGACAGAATGACAGCGCTCGGAGGGACAGAATGACAGCGCTCGGAGGGACAGAATGACAGCGCTCGGAGGGACAGAATGCCAGCTCTCGGCGGGACAGGATGCCTTTGCTCGGAGGGACAGACTGCCAGCGCTCGGAGGGTCAGAATGCCAGAGCTCAGAGGGTCAGAATGCCAGCGCTCGGAGGGTCAGAATGCCAGCGCTCGGAGGGCCAGGATGCCAGCGCTCGGAGGGCCAGGATGCCAGCGCTCGGAGGGCCAGGATGCCAGCGCTCGGAGGGCCAGGATGCCAGCGCTCGGAGGAACAGTATGCCTTTGCTCGGAGGGACCGAATGCCAGCTCTCGGCGGGACAGGATGCCTTTGCTCGGAGGGCCAGAATGCCAGCGCTCGGAGGGACAGCATGCCAGCGCTCGGAGGGACAGCATGCCAGCGCTCGGAGGGACAGAATGACAGCGCTCGGAGGGACAGGATGCCAGCCCTCGGAGGGACAGGATGCCAGCCCTCGGAGGGACAGGATGCATTTGCTCGGAGGGACAGGATGCCAGCCCTCGGAGGGACAGGATGACAGCGCTCGGAGGGACAGGATGACAGCGCTCGGAGGGACAGGATGACAGCGCTCGGAGGGACAGGATGACAGCGCTCGGAGGGACAGCATGCCAGCGCTCGGAGGGACAGCATGCCAGCGCTCGGAGGGACAGCATGCCAGCGCTCGGAGGGACAGGATGCCAGTGCTCGGAGGGACAGGATGCCAGCGCTCGGAGGGACAGGATGCCTTTGCTCGGAGGGACAGGATGCCTTTGCTCGTGGGGACAGAATGCCTTTGCTTGGAGGGACAGGATGCCTTTGCTTGGAGGGACAGGATGCCTTTGCTCGGAGGGACGGAATGCCAGCGCTCGGAGGGACAGGATGCCTTTGCTCGTGGGGACAGAATGAGTTTGCTCGGAGGGACAGGATGCCAGCGCTCGGAGGGACAGAATGCCAGCGCTCGGAGGGCAAGGATGACAGCGCTCGGAGGGCAAGGATGACAGCGCTCGGAGGGCAAGGATGACAGCGCTCGGAGGGCAAGGATGACAGCGCTCGGAGGGCAAGGATGACAGCGCTCGGAGGGACAGAATGCCTTTAATCGGAGGGACAGAATGCCTTTGCTCGCGGGGACAGGATGCCTTTGCTCGCGGGGACAGAATGCCTTTGCTCAGAGGGACAGGATGCCAGCGCTCGGAGGGACAGGATGCCAGCGCTCGGAGGGACAGGATGCCAGCGCTCGGAGGGACAGGATGCCAGCGCTCGGAGGGACAGGATGACATCGCTCGGCGGGACAGGATGACAGCGCTCGGCGGGACAGGATGACAGCGCTCGGAGGGACAGGATGACAGCGCTCGGAGGGACAGAATGCCAGCGCTCGGAGGGTCAGAATGCCAGCGCTCGGAGGGCCAGAATGCCAGCGCTCGGAGGGCCAGGATGCCTTTGCTCGGAGGGACAGCATGCCAGCTCTCGGCGGGACAGGATGCCTTTGCTCGGAGGGACAGAATGCCAGCGCTCGGAGGGACAGGATGCCAGCGCTCGGAGGGCCAGGATGCCAGCGCTCGGAGGGCCAGGATGCCAGCGCTCGGAGGGACAGGATGCCAGCGCTCGGAGGGACAGGATGCCAGCGCTCGGAGGGACAGGATGCCAGCGCTCGGAGGGACAGGATGCCAGCGCTCGGAGGGACAGAATGCCAGCGCTCGGAGGGTCAGAATGCCAGCGCTCGGAGGGCCAGAATGCCAGCGCTCGGAGGGACAGAATGCCAGCTCTCGGCGGGACAGGATGCCTTTGCTCGGAGGGACAGGATGCCAGCGCTCGGAGGGACAGGATGCCAGCGCTCGGAGGGACAGAATGCCAGCGCTCGGAGGGACAGGATGCCAGCGCTCGGAGGGCCAGGATGCCAGCGCTCGGAGGGACAGCATGCCAGCGCTCGGAGGGACAGCATGACAGCGCTCGGAGGGACAGCATGCCAGCGCTCGGAGGGACAGGATGCCTTTGCTCGGAGGGACAGGATGCCAGCGCTCGGAGGGACAGCATGCCAGCGCTCGGAGGGACAGCATGCCAGCGCTCGGAGGGACAGCATGCCAGCGCTCGGAGGGACAGCATGCCAGCGCTCGGAGGGACAGGATGACAGCTTTCGGAGGGACAGGATGCCAGCGCTCGGAGGGACAGGATGCCAGCCCTCGGAGGGACAGGATGCCAGCGCTCGGAGGGACAGCATGCCAGCGCTCGGAGGGACAGCATGCCAGCGCTCGGAGGGACAGCATGCCAGCGCTCGGAGGGACAGGATGCCAGCGCTCGGAGGGACAGGATCCCAGCGCTCGGAGGGACAGCATGCCAGCGCTCGGAGGGACAGCATGCCAGCGCTCGGAGGGACAGCATGCCAGCGCTCGGAGGGACAGCATGCCAGCGCTCGGAGGGACAGCATGCCAGCGCTCGGAGGGACAGGATGCCAGCGCTCGGAGGTACGGAATGCCTTGGCTCGGAGAGATAGAATGCCAGCGCTCGGAGGGACAGGATGCCAGCGCTCGGAGGGACAGGATGCCAGCGCTCGGAGGGACAGGATGCCAGCGCTCGGAGGGACAGGATCCCAGCGCTCGGAGGGACAGGATCCCAGCGCTCGGAGGGACAGGATCCCAGCGCTCGGAGGGACAGGATCCCAGCGCTCGGAGGGACAGGATCCCAGCGCTCGGAGGGACAGGATCCCAGCGCTCGGAGGGACGGAATGCCAGCGCTCGGAGGGACGGAATGCCTTTCTTCGGTGGGACGGAATGCCAACGTTCGGAGGGACGGAATGCCTTAGCTCGAAGGGACAGAATGCCAGCGCTCGGAGGGACCGAATGCCAGCGCTCGGAGGGACCGAATGCCAGCGCTCGGAGGGACCGAATGCCATCGCTCGGAGGGACGGAATGCCTTTGCTCGGAGGCACGGAATGCCAGCGCTCGGACGCACCGGATGCCAGCCCTCGGAGGGACAGGATGCCAGCCCTCGGAGGGACAGGATGCCAGCGCTCGGAGGGACAGGATGCCAGCCCTCGGAGGGACAGGATGCCAGCACTCGGAGGGACAGGATGCCTTTGATCGGAGGGACAGGATGCCTTTGATCGGAGGGACAGGATGCCTTTGATCGTGGGGACAGGATGCCTTTGCTCGTGGGGACAGAATGCCAGCGCTCGGAGGGACAGGATGCCAGCGCCCGGAGGGACAGGATGCCAGCGCCCGGAGGGACTGGATGCCAGCGCCCGGAGGGACGGAATGCCAGCGCCCGGAGGGACGGAATGCCAGCGCCCGGAGGGACGGAATGCCAGCGCTCGGAGGGACAGGATGCCTTTGCTCGGAGGGTCAGAATGCCAGCGCTCGGAGGGTCAGAATGCCAGCGCTCGGAGGGACAGAATGCCAGCGCTCGGAGGGACAGGATGCCAGCGCTCGGAGGGCCCGGATGCCAGCGCTCGGAGGGACAGGATGCCAGCTCTCGGCGGGACAGGATGCCTTTGCTCGGAGGGACAGGATGCCAGCGCTCGGAGGGACAGAATGCCTTTGCTCGGAGGGAAAGAATGCCTTTGCTCGGAGGGACAGAATGCCAGCGCTTGGAGGGACAGAATGCCAGCGCTCGAGGGCCAGGATGCCAGCGCTCGGAGGGTCAGGATGCCAGCGCACGGAGGGCCAGGATGCCAGCGCTCGGAGGGCCAGGATGCCAGCACTCGGAGGGCCAGGTTGCCAGCTCTCGGAGGGACAGGATGCCAGCGCTCGGAGGGACAGGATGCCAGCGCTCGGAGGGACAGGATGCCTTTGCTCGGAGGGACCGAATGCCAGCGCTCGGAGGGACTGAATGCCAGCGCTCGGAGGGACCGAATGCCAGCGCTCGGAGGGACAAAATGCCAGCGCTCGGGGGGCCCGGATGCCAGCGCTCGGAGGGACAGGATGCCAGCTCTCGGCGGGACAGGATGCCTTTGCTCGGAGGGACAGAATGACAGCGCTCGGAGGGACAGAATGACAGCGCTCGGAGGGACAGAATGACAGCGCTCGGAGGGACAGAATGCCAGCTCTCGGCGGGACAGGATGCCTTTGCTCGGAGGGACAGACTGCCAGCGCTCGGAGGGTCAGAATGCCAGCGCTCGGAGGGTCAGAATGCCAGCGCTCGGAGGGCCAGGATGTCAGCGCTCGGAGGGCCAGGATGCCAGCGCTCGGAGGGACAGTATGCCTTTGCTCGGAGGGACCGAATGCCAGCTCTCGGCGGGACAGGATGCCTTTGCTCGGAGGGCCAGAATGCCAGCGCTCGGAGGGACAGCATGCCAGCGCTCGGAGGGACAGCATGCCAGCGCTCGGAGGGACAGAATGACAGCGCTCGGAGGGACAGGATGCCAGCCCTCGGAGGGACAGGATGCCAGCGCTCGGAGGGACAGGATGCCAGCGCTCGGAGGGACAGGATGCCAGCGCTCGGAGGGACAGGATGCCAGCGCTCGGAGGGCCAGGATGCCAGCGCTCGGAGGGACAGAATACCTTTGCTCGGAGAGTCAGGATACCAGCGCTCGGAGAGACAGGATGCCAGCGCTCGGAGAGACAGGATGCCAGCGCTCGGAGGGCCAGGATGCCAGCGCTCGGAGGGACAGAATACCTTTGCTCGGAGAGTCAGGATACCAGCGCTCGGAGAGACAGGATGCCAGCGCTCGGAGAGACAGGATGCCAGCGCTCGGAGAGACAGGATGCCAGCGCTCGGAGGGACAGGATGCCAGCGCTCGGAGGGACAGGATGCCAGCGCTCGGAGGGACAGAATGCCAGCGCTCGGAGGGCCAGGATGAAAGCGCTCGGAGGGCCAGGATGAAAGCGCTCGGGGGGCCAGGATGCCAGCGCTCGGGGGGCCAGGATGCCAGCGCTCGGGGGACCAGGATGCCAGCGCTCGGGGGGCCAGGATGCCAGAGCTCGGGGGGCCCGGATGCCAGCGCTCGGGGGGCCCGGATGCCAGCGCTCGGGGGGCCCGGATGCCAGCGCTCGGGGGGCCCGGATGCCAGCGCTCGGGGGGCCCGGATGCCAGCGCTCGGGGGGCCCGGATGCCAGCGCTCGGGGGGCCCGGATGCCAGCGCTCGGGGGGCCCGGATGCCAGCGCTCGGGGGGCCCGGATGCCAGCGCTCGGGGGGCCCGGATGCCAGCGCTCGGGGGGCCCGGATGCCAGCGCTCGGAGGGACAGGATGCCAGCGCTCGGAGGGACAGGATGCCAGCGCTCGGAGGGACAGAATGACAGCGCTCGGAGGGACAGAATGACAGCGCTCGGAGGGACAGAATGACAGCGCTCGGAGGGACAGAATGCCAGCGCTCGGAGGGTCAGAATGCCTTTGCTCGGAGGGACAGACTGCCAGCGCTCGGAGGGTCAGAATGCCAGCGCTCGGAGGGTCAGAATGCCAGCGCTCGGAGGGCCAGGATGTCAGCGCTCGGAGGGCCAGGATGCCAGCGCTCGGAGGGACAGTATGCCTTTGCTCGGAGGGACCGAATGCCAGCTCTCGGCGGGACAGGATGCCTTTGCTCGGAGGGCCAGAATGCCAGCGCTCGGAGGGACAGCATGCCAGCGCTCGGAGGGACAGAATGACAGCGCTCGGAGGGACAGAATGACAGCGCTCGGAGGGACAGGATGCCAGCCCTCGGAGGGACAGGATGCCAGCCCTCGGAGGGACAGCATGCCAGCGCTCGGAGGGACAGGATGCCAGCCCTCGGAGGGACAGGATGCCAGCGCTCGGAGGGACAGGATGCCAGCGCTCGGAGGGACAGGATGCCTTTGCTCGGAGGGACAGGATGCCTTTGCTCGTGGGGACAGAATGCCTTTGCTTGGAGGGACAGGATGCCTTTGCTTGGAGGGACAGGATGCCTTTGCTTGGAGGGACAGGATGCCTTTGCTCGGAGGGACGGAATGCCAGCGCTCGGAGGGACAGGATGCCTTTGCTCGTGGGGACAGAATGAGTTTGCTCGGAGGGACAGGATGCCAGCGCTCGGAGGGACAGGATGCCTTTGCTCGGAGGGACAGGATGCCTTTGCTCGTGGGGACAGAATGCCTTTGCTTGGAGGGACAGGATGCCTTTGCTTGGAGGGACAGGATGCCTTTGCTTGGAGGGACAGGATGCCTTTGCTCGGAGGGACGGAATGCCAGCGCTCGGAGGGACAGGATGCCTTTGCTCGTGGGGACAGAATGAGTTTGCTCGGAGGGACAGATTGCCAGCGCTCGGAGGAACAGAATGCCAGCGCTCGGAGGGACAGAATGCCAGCGCTCGGAGGGACAGAATGCCAGCGCTCGGAGGGACAGAATGCCAGCGCTCGGAGGGCAAGGATGACAGCGCTCGGAGGGCAAGGATGACAGCGCTCGGAGGGACAGAATGCCAGCGCTCGGAGGGACAGAATGCCAGCGCTCGGAGGGTCAGAATGCCTTTAATCGGAGGGACAGAATGCCTTTAATCGGAGGGACAGGATGCCTTTGCTCGCGGGGACAAAATGCCTTTGCTCGGAGGGACAGAATGCCAGCGCTCGGAGGGACAGGATGACAGCGCTCGGAGGGACAGGATGACAGCGCTCGGAGGGACAGGATGACAGCGCTCGGAGGGACAGAATGCCAGCGCTCGGCGGGACAGGATGCCTTTGCTCGGAGGGACAGAATGCCAGCGCTCGGAGGGTCAGAATGCCTGCGCTCGGAGGGTCAGAATGCCTGCGCTCAGAGGGCCAGGATGTCAGCGCTCGGAGGGCCAGGATGTCAGCGCTCGGAGGGCCAGGATGCCTTTGCTCGGAGGGACAGAATGCCAGCTCTCGGCGGGATAGGATGCCTTTGCTCGGAGGGACAGAATGCCAGCGCTCGGAGGGACAGGATGCTAGCGCTCGGAGGGCCAGGATGCCAGCGCTCGGAGGGACAGCATGCCAGCGCTCGGAGGGACAGCATGCCAGCGCTCGGAGGGACAGCATGCCAGCGCTCGGAGGGACAGCATGCCAGCGCTCGGAGGGACAGGATGCCAGCCCTCGGAGGGACAGGATGCCAGCGCTCGGAGGGACAGGATGCCAGCGCTCGGAGGGACAGGATGCCAGCGCTCGGAGGGACAGCATGCCAGCGCTCGGAGGGACAGCATGCCAGCGCTCGGAGGGACAGGATGCCAGCCCTCGGAGGGACAGGATGCCAGCCCTCGGAGGGACAGGATGCCAGCGCTCGGAGGGACAGGATGCCAGCGCTCGGAGGGACAGGATGCCAGCGCTCGGAGGGACAGGATGCCAGCGCTCGGAGGGACAGGATGCCAGCGCTCGGATGGACAGGATGCCAGCCCTCGGAGGGACAGGATCCCAGACCTCGGAGGGACAGGATCCCAGACCTCGGAGGGACAGGATCCCAGCGCTCGGAGGGACAGGATCCCAGCGCTCGGAGGGACAGCATGCCAGCGCTCGGAGGGACAGCATGCCAGCGTTCGGAGGGACAGGATGCCAGCGCTCGGAGGGACAGGATGCCAGCGCTCGGAGGGACAGGATGCCAGCGCTCGGAGGGACAGAATGCCAGCGCTCGGAGGGCAAGGATGACAGCGCTCGGAGGGCAAGGATGACAGCGCTCGGAGGGACAGAATGCCAGCGCTCGGAGGGACAGAATGCCAGCGCTCGGAGGGTCAGAATGCCTTTAATCGGAGGGACAGAATGCCTTTAATCGGAGGGACAGGATGCCTTTGCTCGCGGGGACAAAATGCCTTTGCTCGGAGGGACAGAATGCCAGCGCTCGGAGGGACAGGATGACAGCGCTCGGAGGGACAGGATGACAGCGCTCGGAGGGACAGGATGACAGCGCTCGGAGGGACAGGATGACAGCGCTCGGAGGGACAGGATGACAGCGCTCGGAGGGACAGGATGCCAGCGCTCGGCGGGACAGGATGCCTTTGCTCGGAGGGACAGAATGCCAGCGCTCGGAGGGTCAGAATGCCTGCGCTCGGAGGGTCAGAATGCCTGCGCTCAGAGGGCCAGGATGTCAGCGCTCGGAGGGCCAGGATGTCAGCGCTCGGAGGGCCAGGATGCCTTTGCTCGGAGGGACAGAATGCCAGCTCTCGGCGGGATAGGATGCCTTTGCTCGGAGGGACAGAATGCCAGCGCTCGGAGGGACAGGATGCCAGCGCTCGGAGGGCCAGGATGCCAGCGCTCGGAGGGACAGCATGCCAGCGCTCGGAGGGCCAGGATGCCAGCGCTCGGAGGGACAGCATGCCAGCGCTCGGAGGGACAGCATGCCAGCGCTCGGAGGGACAGGATGCCAGCCCTCGGAGGGACAGGATGCCTTTGCTCGGAGGGACAGGATGCCAGCGCTCGGAGGGACAGGATGCCAGCGCTCGGAGGGACAGCATGCCAGCGCTCGGAGGGACAGCATGCCAGCGCTCGGAGGGACAGGATGCCAGCCCTCGGAGGGACAGGATGCCAGCGCTCGGAGGGACAGGATGCCAGCGCTCGGAGGGACAGGATGCCAGCGCTCGGAGGGACAGGATGCCAGCGCTCGGAGGGACAGGATGCCAGCGCTCGGATGGACAGGATGCCAGCCCTCGGAGGGACAGGATCCCAGACCTCGGAGGGACAGGATCCCAGCGCTCGGAGGGACAGGATCCCAGCGCTCGGAGGGACAGCATGCCAGCGCTCGGAGGGACAGCATGCCAGCGTTCGGAGGGACAGGATGCCAGCGCTCGGAGGGACAGGATGCCAGCGCTCGGAGGGACAGGATGCCAGCGCTCGGAGGGACAGGATGCCAGCGCTCGGAGGGACAGCATGCCAGCGCTCGGAGGGACAGCATGCCAGCGCTCGGAGGGACAGCATGCCAGCGCTCGGAGGGACAGCATGCCAGCGCTCGGAGGGACAGCATGCCAGCGCTCGGAGGTACGGATTGCCTTGGCTCGGAGGGATAGAATGCCAGCGCTCGGAGGGACAGGATGCCAGCGCTCGGAGGGACAGGATGCCAGCGCTCGGAGGGACAGGATCCCAGCGCTCGGAGGGACAGGATGCCAGCGCTCGGAGGGACAGGATCCCAGCGCTCGGAGGGACAGGATCCCAGCGCTCGGAGGGACAGGATCCCTGCGCTCGGAGGGACAGGATCCCAGCGCTCGGAGGGACAGCATGCCAGCGCTCGGAGGGATAGAATGCCAGCGCTCGGAGGGACGGAATGCCTTTCCTCGGTGGGACGGAATGCCAGCGCTCGGAGGGACGGAATGCCTTTGCTCGAAGGGACAGAATGCCAGCGCTCGGAGGGACCGAATGCCAGCGCTCGGAGGGACCGAATGCCAGCGCTCGGAGGGACCGAATGCCATCGCTCGGAGGGACGGAATGCCATCGCTCGGAGGGACGGAATGCCAGCGCTCGGAGGGACGGAATGCCTTTGCTCGGAGGCACGGAATGCCAGCGCTCGGAGGCACGGAATGCCAGTGCTCAGAGGGTCGGAATGCCTTTGCTCGGAGGGACGGACTGCCTTTGCTCGGAGGGACGGAATGCCAGCGCTCGGAGGCACGGAATGCCAGCGCTCGGAGGCACGGAATGCCAGCGCTCGGAGGGTCGGAATGCCTTTGCTCGGAGGGACGGAATGCCAGCGCTCGGAGGGACGGAATGCCTTTGCTCGGAGGCACGGAATGCCAGCGCTCGGAGGCACGGAATGCCAGCGCTCGGAGGCACGGAATGCCAGCGCTCGGAGGCACGGAATGCCAGCGCTCGGAGGGTCGGAATGCCAGCGCTCGGAGGGACAGAATGCCAGCGCACGGAGGGACAGAATGCCAGCGCTCAGAGGGACAGAATGCCAGCGCTCGGAGGGACAGAATGCCAGCGTTCGGAGGGACAGAATGCCAGCGTTCGGAGGGACGGAATGCCAGCGCTCTGAGGGACGGAATGCCAGCGCTCGGAGGGACGGAATGCCTTTGCTCGGAGGGACGGAATGCCTTTGCTCGGAGGGACCGAATGCCTTTGCTCGGAGGGACAGAATGCCAGCGCTCGGAGGGACCGAATGCCAGCGCTCGGAGGGACCGAATGCCAGCGTTCGGCGGGACCGAATGCCTTTGCTCAGAGGGACAGAATGCCAGCGCTCGGAGGGAGGGAATGCCTTTGCTCGGAGGGACGGAATGCCAGCGCACGGAGGGACGGAATGCCAGCGCACGGAGGGACGGAATGCCAGCGCACGGAGGGACGGGATGCCAGCGCACGGAGGGACGGGATGCCAGCGCACGGAGGGACGGGATGCCAGCGCTCGGAGGGACAGAATGCCTTTGCTCGGAGGGACAGAATGCCAGCGCACGGAGGGATAGGATGCCTTTGCCCGGAGGGACGGAATGCCAGCGCACGGTGGGACCGAATGCCAGCGCTCGGAGGGACCGAATGCCAGCGCTCGGAGGGACCGAATGCCAGCGCTCGGAGGGACCGAATGCCAACGCTCGGTGGGACCGAATGCTGTCCTCGGAGGGACAGGATCCCAGCGCTCGGAGGGACAGGATCCCAGCGCTCAGAGGGACAGGATCCCAGCGCTCGGAGGGACAGGATCCCAGCGCTCGGAGGGACAGGATCCCAGCGCTCTGAGTGACAGCATGCCAGCGCTCGGAGGGACAGGATGCCAGCGCTCGGAGGGACAGGATCCCAGCGCTCGGAGGGACAGGATCCCAGCGCTCGGAGGGACAGGATCCCAGCGCTCGGAGGGACAGGATCCCAGCGCTCGGAGGGACAGGATCCCAGCGCTCGGAGGGACAGCATGCCAGCGCTCGGAGGGACAGCATGCCAGCGCTCGGAGGGACGGAATGCCAGCGCTCGGAGGGACAGGATGCCAGCGCTCGGAGGGACAGGATGCCAGCGCTCGGAGGGACAGCATGCCAGCGCTCGGAGGGACAGCATGCCAGCGCTCGGAGGGACAGGATGCCAGCGCTCGGAGGGACAGGATGCCAGCGCTCGGAGGGACGGAATGCCAGCGCTCGGAGGGACGGAATGCCAGCGCTCGGAGGGACAGAATGCCAGCGCTCGGAGGGACAGAATGCCAGCGCTCGGAGGGACAGGATGCCTTTGCTCGGAGGGACAGAATGCCAGCGCTCCGCGGGACAGAATGCCAGCGCTCGGCGGGACAGGATGCCTTCGCTCGGAGGGACAGGATGCCAGCGCTCGGAGGGACAGGATGCCAGCGCTCGGAGGGACAGGATGCCTTCGCCCGGAGGGACAGGATGCCTTCGCCCGGAGGGACAGGATGCCAGCGCTCGGAGGGACAGGATGCCTTTGCTCGGAGGGACAGAATGCCAATGCTCGGAGGGACAGAATGCCAGCGCTCGGCGGGACAGAATGCCTTCGCTCGGAGGGACAGGATGCCTTCGCTCGGAGGGACAGGATGCCTTCGCCCGGAGGGACAGGATTCCTTCGCCTGGAGGGACAGGATGCCAGCACTCGGAGGGACAGGATGCCAGCGCACGGAGGGACAGGATGACAGCGCTCGGAGGGCCAGGATGACAGCGCTCGGAGGGCCAGGATGACAGCGCTCGGAGGGCCAGGATGACAGCGCTCGGGGTGATCAGAATGCCTTTGCTCAGAGGGACAGAATGCCAGCGCTCGGAGGGACAGAATGCCAGCGCTCGGAGGGACAGGATGCCTTTCCTCAGAGGGACAGGATGCCTTTTCTCGGGGGGACAGGATGCCAGCGCTGGGACGGACAGAATACCTTCGCTCGGAGGGACAGGATGCCTGCGCTCAGAGGGAGAGGATGCCAGCGCTCGGCAGGACAGAATGCCAGCTCTCGGAAGGACAGAATGCCAGCGCTCGGAGGGACAGAATGCCCGCGCTCGGATGGACAGAATGCCCGCGCTCGGAGGGACAGAATGCCAGCGCTCGGAGGGACAGAATGCCAGCTCTCGGAAGGACAGAATGCCAGCGCTCGGAGGGACAGAATGCCAGCGCTCGGAGGGACAGAATGCCAGCTCTCGGAAGGACAGAATGCCAGCGCTCGGAGGGATAGAATGCCAGCTCTCGGAGGGACAGAATGCCAGCGCTCGGGGTGGACAGGATGCCAGCGCTCGGTGGGACAGAATGCCTTTGCTCGGAGGGACAGGATGACAGCACTCGGAGGGACAGGATGCCAGCGCTCAGAGGGACAGAATGCCAGCGCTCAGAGGGACAGAATGCCAGCGCTCGGCGGGACAGAATGCCAGCGCTCGGAGGGACAGAATACCATCGCTCGGAGGGACAGAATACCATCGCTCGGAGGGACAGGATGCCTTTCCTCGGAGGGCAGAGTGCCTGGGCTCAGAGAGACAGGATGCCAGCGCTCGGAGGGACAGAATGCCTTCGCTCGGAGGGACAGAATGCCAGCGCTCGGAGGCACAGAATTCCAGCGCTCGGAGGCACAGAATTCCAGCGCTCGGAGGCACAGAATTCCAGCGCTCGGAGGCACAGAATTCCAGCGCTCGGAGGAACAGCATGCCTTTGCTCGGGGAGACAGAATGCCTTTGCTCGGAGGCACAGAATGCCAGCGCTCGGAGGGACAGAATGCCAGCGCTCGGAGGGACAGAATGCCAGCGCTCGGAGGGACAGAATGCCATTGCTCGGAGGGACAGGATGCCAGCTCTCGGAGGGACAGGATGCCAGCGCTCGGAGGGACAGGATGCCAGCGCTCGGAGGGACAGGATGCCAGCGCTCGGAGGGACAGAATGCCAGCGCTCGGAGGGACAGAATGCCAGCGCTCGGAGGGACAGAATGCCAGCGCTCGGAGGGACAGAATGCCAGCTCTCGGAGGGACAGGATGCCTTTGCTCGGAGGGACAGGATGCCTTTGCTTGGAGGGACAGGATGCCTTTGCTTGGAGGGACAGGATGCCAGCTCTCGGAGGGACAGGATGCCAGCGCTCGGAGGGACAGGATGCCTTTGCTTGGAGGGACAGGATGCCAGCTCTCGGAGGGACAGGATGCCTTTGCTGGGAGGGACAGGATGCCAGCTCTCGGAGGGACAGGATGCCAGCTCTCGGAGGGACAGGATGCCTTTGCTCGGAGGCACAGAATGCCAGCGCTCGGAGCCACAGAATGCCAGCGCTCGGAGCCACAGAATGCCTTTGCTCGGAAGGACAGAATGCCTTTGCTCGGAGGAACAGAATGCCTTTGCTCGGCGGGACGGAATGCCAGCGCTCGGAGGGTCAGAATGCCTTTGCTCGGAAGGACAGAACGCCTTTGCTCAGAAGGACAGAATGCCTTTGCTCGGAGGGACAGAATGCCAGCGCTCGGAGGGACGGACTGCCAGCGCTCGGAGGGACGGAATGCCAGCGCTCGGAGGGACGGAATGCCAGCGCTCGGAGGGACGGAATGCCAGCGCTCGGAGGGACGGAATGCCAGCGCTCGGAGGTACGGACTGCCTTGGCTCGGAGGGACGGACTGCCTTGGCTCGGAGGGACGGACTGCCTTGGCTCGGAGGGACGGACTGCCTTGGCTCGGAGGGACGGACTGCCTTGGCTCGGAGGGTCAGGATGCCAGCGCTCGGAGGGACGGAATGCCTTTGCTCGGAGGGACGGAATGCCTTGGCTCGGAGGGACGGGATGCCAGCGCTCGGAGGGTCGGGATGCCAGCGCTCGGAGGGACGGAATGCCTTGGCTCGGAGGGACGGAATGCCTTTGCTCGGAAGGACGGAATGCCTTGGCTCGGAAGGACGGAATGCCTTGGCTCGGAGGGACGGAATGCCTTGGCTCGGAGGGACGGAATGCCATCGCTCGGAGGGACGGAATGCGAGCGCTCGGAGGATCAGGATGCCAGCGCACGGAAGATCAGGATGCCAGCGCTCGGAGGGGCAGGATGCCAGCGCTCGGAGGGGCAGGATGCCTTCGCTCGGAGGGACAGGATGCCAGCGCTCGGAGGGACAGGATGCCAGCGCTCGGAGGGACAGGATGCCTTCGCCCGGAGGGACAGGATGCCTTCGCCCGGAGGGACAGGATGCCAGCGCTCGGAGGGACAGGATGCCTTCGCCCGGAGGGACAGGATGCCTTCGCCCGGAGGGACAGGATGCCTTCGCCCGGAGGGACAGGATGCCTTCGCCCGGAGGGACAGGATGCCAGCGCTCGGAGGGACAGGATGCCTTTGCTCGGAGGGACAGAATGCCAATGCTCGGAGGGACAGAATGCCAGCGCTCGGCGGGACAGAATGCCTTCGCTCGGAGGGACAGGATGCCTTCGCTCGGAGGGACAGGATGCCTTCGCCCGGAGGGACAGGATTCCTTCGCCTGGAGGGACAGGATGCCAGCACTCGGAGGGACAGGATGCCAGCGCACGGAGGGACAGGATGACAGCGCTCGGAGGGCCAGGATGACAGCGCTCGGAGGGCCAGGATGACAGCGCTCGGAGGGCCAGGATGACAGCGCTCGGAGGGCCAGGATGACAGCGCTCGGGGTGATCAGAATGCCTTTGCTCAGAGGGACAGAATGCCAGCGCTCGGAGGGACAGAATGCCAGCGCTCGGAGGGACAGGATGCCTTTCCTCAGAGGGACAGGATGCCTTTTCTCGGGGGGACAGGATGCCAGCGCTGGGACGGACAGAATACCTTCGCTCGGAGGGACAGGATGCCTGCGCTCAGAGGGAGAGGATGCCAGCGCTCGGCAGGACAGAATGCCAGCTCTCGGAAGGACAGAATGCCAGCGCTCGGAGGGACAGAATGCCCGCGCTCGGATGGACAGAATGCCCGCGCTCGGAGGGACAGAATGCCAGCGCTCGGAGGGACAGAATGCCAGCTCTCGGAAGGACAGAATGCCAGCGCTCGGAGGGACAGAATGCCAGCGCTCGGAGGGACAGAATGCCAGCTCTCGGAAGGACAGAATGCCAGCGCTCGGAGGGATAGAATGCCAGCTCTCGGAGGGACAGAATGCCAGCGCTCGGGGTGGACAGGATGCCAGCGCTCGGTGGGACAGAATGCCTTTGCTCGGAGGGACAGGATTACAGCACTCGGAGGGACAGGATGCCAGCGCTCAGAGGGACAGAATGCCAGCGCTCAGAGGGACAGAATGCCAGCGCTCGGCGGGACAGAATGCCAGCGCTCGGAGGGACAGAATACCATCGCTCGGAGGGACAGAATACCATCGCTCGGAGGGACAGGATGCCTTTCCTCGGAGGGCAGAGTGCCTGGGCTCAGAGAGACAGGATGCCAGCGCTCGGAGGGACAGAATGCCTTCGCTCGGAGGGACAGAATGCCAGCGCTCGGAGGCACAGAATTCCAGCGCTCGGAGGCACAGAATTCCAGCGCTCGGAGGCACAGAATTCCAGCGCTCGGAGGCACAGAATTCCAGCGCTCGGAGGCACAGAATTCCAGCGCTCGGAGGAACAGCATGCCTTTGCTCGGGGAGACAGAATGCCTTTGCTCGGAGGCACAGAATGCCAGCGCTCGGAGGGACAGAATGCCAGCGCTCGGAGGGACAGAATGCCAGCGCTCGGAGGGACAGAATGCCATTGCTCGGAGGGACAGGATGCCAGCTCTCGGAGGGACAGGATGCCAGCGCTCGGAGGGACAGGATGCCAGCGCTCGGAGGGACAGGATGCCAGCGCTCGGAGGGACAGGATGCCAGCGCTCGGAGGGACAGAATGCCAGCGCTCGGAGGGACAGAATGCCAGCGCTCGGAGGGACAGAATGCCAGCTCTCGGAGGGACAGGATGCCTTTGCTCGGAGGGACAGGATGCCTTTGCTTGGAGGGACAGGATGCCTTTGCTTGGAGGGACAGGATGCCAGCTCTCGGAGGGACAGGATGCCAGCGCTCGGAGGGACAGGATGCCTTTGCTTGGAGGGACAGGATGCCAGCTCTCGGAGGGACAGGATGCCTTTGCTGGGAGGGACAGGATGCCAGCTCTCGGAGGGACAGGATGCCAGCTCTCGGAGGGGCAGGATGCCTTTGCTCGGAGGCACAGAATGCCAGCGCTCGGAGCCACAGAATGCCAGCGCTCGGAGCCACAGAATGCCTTTGCTCGGAAGGACAGAATGCCTTTGCTCGGAGGAACGGAATGCCTTTGCTCGGCGGGACGGAATGCCAGCGCTCGGAGGGTCAGAATGCCTTTGCTCGGAAGGACAGAACGCCTTTGCTCAGAAGGACAGAATGCCTTTGCTCGGAGGGACAGAATGCCAGCGCTCGGAGGGACGGACTGCCAGCGCTCGGAGGGACGGAATGCCAGCGCTCGGAGGGACGGAATGCCAGCGCTCGGAGGGACGGAATGCCAGCGCTCGGAGGGACGGAATGCCAGCGCTCGGAGGTACGGACTGCCTTGGCTCGGAGGGACGGACTGCCTTGGCTCGGAGGGACGGACTGCCTTGGCTCGGAGGGACGGACTGCCTTGGCTCGGAGGGTCAGGATGCCAGCGCTCGGAGGGACGGAATGCCTTTGCTCGGAGGGACGGAATGCCTTGGCTCGGAGGGACGGGATGCCAGCGCTCGGAGGGTCGGGATGCCAGCGCTCGGAGGGACGGAATGCCTTGGCTCGGAGGGACGGAATGCCTTTGCTCGGAAGGACGGAATGCCTTGGCTCGGAAGGACGGAATGCCTTGGCTCGGAGGGACGGAATGCCTTGGCTCGGAGGGACGGAATGCCTTGGCTCGGAGGGACGGAATGCCATCGCTCGGAGGGACGGAATGCGAGCGCTCGGAGGATCAGGATGCCAGCGCACGGAAGATCAGGATGCCAGCGCTCGGAGGGGCAGGATGCCAGCGCTCGGAGGGGCAGGATGCCAGCGCTCGGAGGGGCAGGATGCCAGCGCTCGGAGGGGCAGGATGGACAGCCCTGCCCTATGGTATCACTGGCTGTATCAGCACCAAGCAATTATTTCTCCTTTCCACATTCTGACTCCAGCTGTGAAGAATCTCCACCCACAATCCCACCCACAGCCCCAGCCCCACCTGCACAACCCAACCCAACCGACCCTCCCCACCCACTTCTCCTCCAATCCACACCCACAACCCCTCCCCCACCCACAGCCCCTCCCCCACCACCCCTGCCTAGCCCCTCCCAAATCCCCACCCACAACCCCTGCCTAGCCCTTCCTCAATCCCCACCCACAACACCACACCCAGCCCCTCCCCACCACCTCTGCCTCACCGCTCCTCGATCCCCTCCCCCACCCCCACAAACTCTACCCCAATCCCCCCATAGCCCCTCCTCCACTCGTCAGGGTGGTGTATGATTTGGAGGGGAACCCGGTGGTGTTTCCATGAGCCCATACCCAGCCCACCCTCACTGTCTGTTTGCTCTGAACACTCACTCCCAAGGCTCTGGTTGGAAGAAGAAAAATTGGGCAGATGAACAGGAGAACCTAGAAACAACTTGCATTTCTATAGCACATGTAATACAGTAAAGGCACTTCACAGGAGTGTAAGCCAGAGAGACACCGAGCTACAGGACTTACTGCCACCCACCTTCTTTCGGACCAGGGACATCACGCCTATCCTGGTGAGCACGTGTTGCCGGGACAATCCTTCCCGAGGCACGCCGTCCGCAAAGGTCTCGGATCCATCCGCGCCCGGCTCACATAAGTGTCTCATAAACAATGATACGTAGGCTCTGGGGAGAGAACAGAGAGTCAATTTAAATGTGATGGTCAAGAAAAACAACAAAACCAAATCAATTTCTGAAATCTGAACTATTTAAAGGAGGCAGGCAATAGCTAAAGGTTTTGTATCTTTGCAATTAGAATTAGAATTAGAACATTACAGCGCAGTACAGGCCCTTCGGCCCTCGATGTTGCGCCGACCTGTGAAACCATCTGACCTACACTATTCCATTTTCATCCATTTGTCTATCCAATGACCATTTAAATGCCCTTAAAGTTGGCGAGTCTACTACTGTTGCAGGCAGGGCATTCCACGCCCCTACTACTCTCTGAGTAAAGAAACTACCTCTGACATCTGTCCTATATCTATCACCCCTCAACTTAAAGCTATGTCCCCTCGTGTTTGCCATCACCATCCGAGGAAAAAGACTCTCACTATCCACCCTGTCTAACCCTCTGATTATCTTGTATGTCTCTATTAAGTCACCTCTCCTCCTCCTTCTCTCTAACGAAAACAACCTCAAGTCCCTCAGCCTTTCCTCGTAAGACCTTCCCTCCATACCAGGCAACATCCTAGTAAATCTCCTCTGCACCTTTTCCAAAGCTTCCACATCCTTCCTATAATGCGGTGACCAGAACTGCACGCAATACTCCAGGTGCAGTCTCACCAGAGTTTTGTACAGCTGCAGCATGACCTCGTGGCTCCGAAACTCGATCCCCCTACTGATAAAAGCTAACACACCATATGCCTTCTTAACAGCCCTATTAACCTGGGTAGCAACTTTCAGGGATTTATGTACCTGGACACCAAGATCTCTCTGTTCATCTACACTACCAAGAATCTTCCCATTAGCCCAGTACTCTGCATTCCTGTTACTCCTTCCAAAGTGAATCACCTCACACTTTTCCGCATTAAACTCCATTTGCCATCTCTCAGCCCAGCTCTGCAGCCTATCTATGTCCCTCTGTACCCTACAACATCCTTCGGCACTATCCACAACTCCACCGACCTTCGTGTCATCCGCAAATTTACTAACCCACCCTTCTACACCCTCTTCCAGGTCATTTATAAAAATGACAAACAGCAGTGGCCCCAAAACAGATCCTTGCGGTACACCACTAGTAACTAAACTCCAGGATGAACATTTACCATCAACCACCACCCTCTGTCTTCTTTCAGCTAGCCAATTTCTGATCCAAAGCTCTAAATCACCTTCAACCCCATACTTCCGTATTTTCTGCAATAGCCTACCGTGGGGAACCTTATCAAACGCCTTACTGAAATCCATATACACCACATCCACTGCTTTACCCTCATCCACCTGTTTGGTCACCTTCTCAAAAAACTCAATAAGGTTTGTGAGGCACGACCTACCCTTCACAAAACCATGCTGACTATCGCTAATGAACTTATTCTTTTCTAGATGATTATAAATCCTGTCTCTTATAACCTTTTCCAACATTTTACCCACAACCGAAGTAAGGCTCACAGGTCTATAATTACCAGGGCTGTCTCTACTCCCCTTCTTGAACAAGGGGACAACATTTGCTATCCTCCAGTCTTCCGGCACTATTCCTGTCGACAATGACGACATAAAGATCAAGGACAAAGGCTCTGCAATCTCCTCCCTGGCTTCCCACAGAATCCTAGGATAAATCCCATCTGGCCCAGGGGACTTATCCATTTTCACACTTTCCAAAATTGCTAACACCTCCTCCTTGTGAACCTCAATCCCATCTAGCCTAGTAGGCTGTATCTCAGTATTCTCCTCGACAACATTTTCTTTCTCCACTGTAAATACTGACGAAAAATATTCATTTAACACTTCCCCTATCTCCTCCGATTCCACACACAACTTCCCACTACTATCGTTGATTGGCCCTAACCTATCTCTAGTCATTCTTTTATTCCTGATATACCTATAGAAGGCCTTAGGGTTTTCTTTGATCCTATCCGCCAATGACTTCTCGTGTCCTCTCCTTGCTCTGCTATAAAATCATTGATAATGGACTCTGGAATTTTCCCCACTACCAATGTCAGGCTGACTGGTCTATAATTCCCTGCTTTCTCTCCATCTCCCTTTTTAAATAGTGGGGTTACATTAGCTACCCTCCAATCTGTAGGAACTGTTCCAGAGTTTATAGAATCTTAGAAGATGACCACCAATGCATCCACTATTTCAAGGGCCACTTCCTTAAGTACTCTGGGATGCAGACCATCAGGCCCTGGGGATTTATCGGCATTCAATACCATCAATTTCCCCAACACATTTCTCTACTAATACTGATTTCTTTCAGTTCCTCTCTCTCACTAAGCCCTGTGTTCCCCAACATTTCTGGTATGATATTTGTGTCCTCCTTTGTGAAGACAGACCAAAGTATGCATTTAGTTGGTCAGCCATTTCTTTGCTCCCCATAATAAATTCCCCTGTTTCTGACTGTAAGGGACCTACATTTGTCTTCATCAATCTTTTTCTCTTCACATACCTATAGAAACTTTTACAGTCAGTTTTTATGTTCCCCGCAAGCTTGCTCTCGTACTCTATTTTCCCCTTCTTAATTAATCCCTTGGTCCTCCTTTGCTGAATTCTAAACTACTCCCAATCCTCAGGTCTGTTGTTTTTTCCTGGCAAATTTATATGCCTCTTCCTTGGATCTAATGCTATCTATAATTTCCCTTGTAAGCCATGGTTTGGCTAACTTTCCCGTTTTACTTTTGCAACAGACACGGATAAACAATTGTTGCAGTTCATCCATGCGCTCTTTAAATGTTTGCCATTGCCTATCCACCATCATCCCTTTAAGTAATATTTCCCAATCCGTCAAAGCCAACTCGCGCCTCATACCATCATAATTTCCTTTACTTAAGATTCAGGACCCTAGTCTCAGAATCAACTACGTCACTCTCCAGCTTGATGAAGAATTCTATCATATTATGGTCGCTCATCCCCAAGGGGTCTCGCACCACTGGACGGGCAATTATTCCTCTCTCATTATACAATACCCAGTCTAGGATGGCCTGTTCTCGAGTTGGTTCCTCACCGTATTGGGCCAGAAAACCATCCCGTATACACTCCAAGAATTCCTCCTCTACGGTATTGTGACTAATTTGATTTGCCCAATCTATATGCAGATTAACGTCACCCATAATTACAGATGTTCCTTTATCGCATGCGTCTCTAATTTCCTGTTTAATGCCATTCCCAAAATCACCACTACAGTTTGGGGGTCTATATACAACCCCCACTAATGTTTTTTGCCCCTTCGTGTTTCTCAGCTCTACCCATACAGATTCCACATCGTCAGAGCTAATATCTGTCCTCACTATTGCATTAATTTCCTCTTTAACCAGCAATGCAACTCCACCGCCTTTTGCTTTTGGTCTGTCCTTCCTAAATACTGAATGGGTGGCAGGGAGGGGCACTCACACCAACCGAACACAAATATCCCGCTGGACGTCAACTCAGAATTGGGAGCTGGAGCTCCCATATTGAGTTCCGAAGAAGGGTCACTGACCCAAAATGTTAACTCTGCTTCTCTTTTCACAGATGCTGCCAGACCTGCTGAGTGGTTCCAGCATTTCTTGTTTCTATCCCCACACCCAGGACTGCCCGGAACTCCTGTCTGCCCCCATCCCCCGGGACTGCTGTCTCCAAGAAGATAGGAAGGGAGTAGAAGAGGACAGGGCTAGAGGAAAATAAAATTGGCAGGAATTCATTTGTTTATTTTAAATGTACCTGAATTCCTTCTCACTCTTGCCCCGGAGATCCCGGACAAGCCAGTGAGAGTTGAAGGCATCCTGGGGCGGCATCCCCCAGCGCATGATGGCGTTGACAAAGGCTTTTCGCTGGCGAGCATTGAATCCGAGAACCTAAACACAGACACAATTAAACAGCACGGGGAGAGGAAGGGCATCACAGAAATCTTTATTTACACATGACCCTGGAATGTACTACACACTCATCTCCTCACCACATCCATCCTCGAATTAGTGACACTGGGACAAGGACTGTAATGTATGTCACTAGTATTAAACTCCAGAAAACTTGTTATGGAAGGATAATGCTGGAGCCTATATTTACTCAGTTTTACATTTATTGTGCAGACTAAAAGGATTACAAACACGTAGCTCCTCACACAAATCCCTCTCCCAGTCTCAGGGTGTGTCTGCTTTTAAATACTCACCTAAGACCCCAATTAACACCCTTCATCTGCATATAATCAAACCATTGACACATAATTAACAGATTAACAACTAGTCCTCCCTCTACGGAGCCTGTCCCAATAACACTTCCAAGACAGAATTCCTACCATTCCAACAATGATATTCACTTCTGGGTTTTCCTTTGTTAACCGGGGAAGGATTTTCCTCCTTACAACAACTTGTATTTATATAGCACCTTTAGCGTAATAAAACATCCCAAGGCGCTTCACAGGAGTATGTTAAAGCAAAATTTGACACCCAGCCACATAAGGAGATATTAGGGAAGGTGGCCAAAAACTTGGTTAAGGAGGTAGGTTTAAAGGAGCATCTTAAAGGAGGAAGGCGTGGGAGAGAGGCGGAGGTTCAGGGAGGAAATTCCGAAGCAGTCCAATCCGTAGCTGGCTGGTGTGGTGTGTGCTACCTTTTTGAGCACCTTCTAAAGGAAGCTCTTGGCTGAGACAGAGATCGCATCTTATAAAAAGCAAGCAACTTAACATAGAACAATCCCATGTGATCTCTTGGACTAGTCTCCATCGCCTGAGGGGGGTGGTAGAGGTATCTTACCAAGCAATTTTCCTTTTTGACCCTGGATTTCCTTTATTTCTTCTTGTCTTTCACAAGGGATTATATGGTTAAGGGCTGGGGGAGTGTCTAAATCAATGCTCCGGGTACCCTAAGTGTGGAGCAGACGAGATTGACTAAGCTGGTATATTCCTGCTCATCAATTTTCTGATATTCCTGACCACTCCCAATCTCTTCCTCTGACTTGGTCAGGAAATCTCCACGGAACTGCCTCCCTTTCTGGCCAAATCTTCCCCCTCCACTCCGGATGCTTCCAAACATAGGATAAGGAAAGATAAAGCCCACACGTGCGCATATTCCAAGGCTAAAACTTGGGACTCACAGGATATGAGCAAGGCAGAAATGATTGCTCATTCCCAGCTGCCCTGAGGGTGTACAAGAATCAATCACGTCTTGTGGAACTGGAGTCACATGTAGGCCAGAACAGGTAAAGGCAGGTCACAGATTCCCCTCCCTCAAGGATATTAATGAACCAGCTGGTTTTTTTTACTACAATTCAGCAGCTATTGTTAAGCAGATTTATTGAATTCACAATCTCTAGGTTGCTAGTCAAGTCCCATAACCACTAGCGACTACCCAGACCTCTTTGGGCTGTATGACTGATTCATCAAATACCCGTAGGGCACAAACTGATTTATTTTTACTGAAGCCTTCCCCACCCGTGTCTGTCTGTCTACAGTATAAGATGTGCATCAAGTGTGCATCTGACCAGCCACCTCAGCAGAAACAGTGCCTTATTCTCCCTCCCACACTAGAGAAACAGTTTAATGTGATTGAGAGCTCTCTGGTCCTCTGTGAAGTGGCTGAGAGATTTGTTCCTTCTCCCTCTGGTCTGCTAACAGCCTACCAATAGGGATTGCTAATAACCAGAAAAATAGAGCCAGTCCCTCTGTTTCAAACATGCAGGGACTATTCTACTAACACATTCTGTAACAAAGAACCTAGGAACATAGGAGCAGCTGTTGGTCATTCAGCCTTTCAAGCCTGTTCCTCCATTCAATTAGATCATTTGTACCTCAACTCCATTTAGCCACCTTAGCTCCATAACCTTTGGTACTTTTACCCACAGAAATCTAACAACAAAAAAAAATCAGGGCATAGAAACAGTCCTGATGGGTGTTGGATGGGACAGTGTAGAGGGAGCTTTACTCTGTATCTGACCCCAGGAGTGTTTGATGGGACAGTGCAGAAGGAACTTTACTCTGTATCTAACCCCGGGAGTGTTTGATGGGACAGTGTAGAGGGAGCTTTACTCTGTATCTAACCCCAGGAGTGTTTGATGGGACAGTGTAGAGGGAGCTTTACTCTGTATCTGACCCCAGGAGTGTTTGATGGGACAGTGCAGAAGGAACTTTACTCTGTATCTAACCCCGGGAGTGTTTGATGGGACAGTGTAGAGGGAGCTTTACTCTGTATCTAACCCCGGGAGTGTTTGATGGGACAGTGTAGAGGGAGCTTTACTCTGTATCTAACCCCAGGAGTGTTTGATGGGACAGTGTAGAGGGAGCTTTACTCTGTATCTAACCCCGGGAGTGTTTGATGGGACAGTATAGAAGGTGCTTTACTCTGTATCTAACCCCAGGAGTGTTTGATGGGACAGTGTAGAAGGAGCTTTACTCTGTATCTAATCCATGCTCTACCTGCCCTGGGGGTGTTTATGGTCAACGATCATAAAGAAAAGTTTTCTGAGGAAGATATTTTTACCTCAATGTTCCCACCAACTCGTGCCAGTAAGGGAGGGAGGGGTTTGTCTCTTTCAGTCTTAAGCTGCCTCCGTGACTGTCGTCTCCCAGCTGGAAAGTATAAAATTTAGGATTGAAAGTTCTGGACCAACACAGCTCACAATTCCAGGTCGAAATACAGCCCTAAATTATAAAGAGAGCCATGACTAAGCCCTCACCTTCAGGCTTCTCCTCAAAGTCTTCATCCTCATCCTCTGACCCCACAGAGTATTCAGACTGATTGTCCGATAGGTCATCTTGCCACTCTGGAAAAGAGAACAGGAGGACGAGTAGGAATACGGACATGCAGAAATGGCAAAGGCCACTTGGCCCATTGAGCCAGTCCCGTACTGCCACAATGCAACTGAGCATCATGGGCACTCATGGCCTCCCACCTACAGCCACACCATCTCCTGGGATAAAATAAAGTAGAAACTAAACCTGAGGCAAATTCAGGGGTTAAAAAAACTCTGGGAAATTCCACTCTGAGCTGGTGACCATGAAAGAAAGAACTTACATTTATATAGCACAATTCATGATCTCATGACATCCCAAAGTGCTTTACAGCCAATGATGTACTTTTTGAAGTGCAGTCACTGCTGTAATGCAGGAAATTTGCATACAGCAAGATCCCACAAATAGCAATGTGATTACAAGCAAATCATCTGTTTAAATGATGTTGGTTGAGGGATATATATTGGCCAGGACACAGGGGAGAACTCCCCTGCTCTTCTTCAAAATAGTGCCATGGGATCGTTTACAGCCACATGACAGGACAGGTGGGGCCTCGATTTAACATCGCATCCAAAAGACAGCACCTCTGACAGTGCAGCACTCACTCAGTACAACACAGAGTGTTAGCCTGGATTAAGGACTCAAGATCCTGGACCTTTTTACTCAAGATGCGGAAGTGTTACCCATTCAGGCACAGCTGAACTCTTGCCCACTGCCCTACAGACCTTTAGCAAGTTGTGGTGTTGGTCATAGCGTAGAATCTATACCAGCCCCTTATTCAGGCACTTGCAGTGAATCGCATTTGGTGCACTTTTTTCAGAGGCTGATGACTCCTGGTGTAATCAACTCTCAACCGACTCCCCTTGCAGTCTATGCTTTTGTTTAATTAAGACTCAGTTCTCTGAGCTTATCATGCTAATTAAGGGCCTTTAAACTGGGCACCAGTCTCGCTGCCATTCTCTGAACCTGTTCCACGTAAGGGAACCAATGTTGGACACACGTTCAGAACGTATTTTGTTTTACCCTTTTTATACTGCCTCTCCCCCCAGGTGCTCAGATCCCACTCCTGCTGGAAGATTGGGAATTATCCATGGAGGAGGTGATATCTTGACAATGTTTGGGCAGCCAGAAATGGTTCGGGCAGTCAGTAGCTGAGCCATTCCAACAAAGAAGTTTGATCCAAAAGGGCTGAACTCAGTCAGGGTGAAAATAAAGTTCACACCAACACAACGGGGTTGGGCTAAGATGGGAAACCAAACGGTGCCCATATCCTAGTACCTCTACTGGAACATGGTCATGTGGCTGGATAGGATGGGGCTCAGGACACAAGGAATCCAATTCCAGCAGTGTCAAAGGCTTCAGAAAAGGAGGTGGGCTGTGGAACACTGGTGGGGGCGGGGGAAGGGCAGTGGTGGAATATACTAACGTACCAAACCCACTGTCACTGCCAGCACAGATGGGGTCACACAACATTCCACAAGCCTTTGGTCCAATAGTCAAGATGGAGAAGGACGTTCGACACTGAAAAGTCTACAAAAGCAAAGAGAAGAACCTCTCAAAGAGTCAATAAACTGGCTGTATGTGAGCCCTCCCGGTCCCACTGCCCATGTTTCTGTTGTATGAGTAAATACCTTGGTCCTCTTGGGAGGCATCATTGTAGTTGACCTGTTTGCGTATGCGTTTGCCTTTGCCCAGGTTCCTGGCGAGATCCTCTTGCTGCTGTTCGTAATGATGTCTGAGAAGCTTTTCCCAATAATCAGGGTCCACATTCTCTTCCTGTTTAATGATCTCTCTTTCAACTTCCTCCTAAACAATTCAAGACCATCAACAGAACAGCTGCATTAAAAGGAAATCATCCGTGAAAGTTAATTTAAAGCATAAATACCTGCTAATCCCGGTCGCTAAGACCGGGGCCGCTAAGACAGGGGCACTGGGTTGTTTATTAGCACAGTGAATTGTTGAAGTGTATAATTGCATTCTCCCTGTACAACTAGAACTTGAATCAGCAATGAAACAAGGGATATTTTCTGTGATGCACCTCAGGGAAAAACAAAGAAGACTTTGGGGGAAGATTTTGTCTGTACACTACTGAGTAAAATCCTAGTGCTTGTGAACAAAGATTATGGTGCCCTGCATAATAAAAGTGATTCATTTTGAACCACTTGGGAAGTCCTGAGATCCATAAATGTTTAAATCATTAATTTTTCTATTAGATCAAGCTACAAATGAGAAATTGAGGATAATTACCCCAACATTTGGTAAGTGACAGTTACTATAAACCACCCCATTCTTTGCCATTAATTCTATCCCCTTCTCCTCTCCAAGTAGCAAATGCCCCCTTTTCCTTTTATTCTGCCCAATCTCCAACCCTCCAGCACGACTCACACAATGGAAGAGGCAGATTCACCAAGAGGAGGGATTGAGTCTGGAAGACCCACTTCCACTAAGTTTGTGCCCCATTAAATTGGTCCTGTTCATCCTGCTAGCTTCTTTATAAATCGCCCTTCTGTCCCACCCCAGGGGCTTTCCAGATCTGTCTGTCTCTGCTGCTCAGTCCGACCCCTCTGAGCTCTCGTTACAAACATACATATGAACATATTAATTAGGAGCAGGAGTAGGCCACTCGGCCCCTCGAGCCTGCTCCGCCATTCAATAAGATCATAGCTGATTTGATTGTAACCTCAACTCCACATTCCCACCTACCCCCGATAACCTTTCACCCCCTTGCTCGTTGACTTTAACTGTCGAAGGAAAGTTGTCACCTGCTCTTCTTCCTCCCGCACCACGTACTGAGCAACTTTGAAGGAGCTGAGATACTCGTTCATGTTTTGAATGTCAGCGTCATCTGTCGCGTTCTGGTTGCGGTCGAGCAGCTTCGAGATGGCACGGTCATCGTAGTGGATCATCCTCATCTCCTCAGCCTCCTTCTCAGCTGGAAGTTAAAGATCCAACAATGATCAACACTTACTTTGCTCTCCTGGAGGCGAGCACCTTAGAATGACCAGTTTGCAAACTGACTGGCCTCTCATGGCATTACGCATGGGGGTATAATCTTTTTAATTATTTCTGTCATCCTGCAACCATCTCTGGTTTTCTCCCATTCCATAATTCTTCTCCCGTGTCTTCCTCTCAAACCCTACAAGTTCCAATCGGTGTTGAAACAATAGATGTTAGAAAATCTAGACTTTTAAACCTACCCCTTTCGCATTCTATGATTCTTAAATACTTTATATATGTATCCATTTATATATATAAAAAATATATTTAGGAATAAAATGGCATGTTGATGGGGTTATATAAAATGGGGTGGGAGGAGGCTTGTGACCAGTATAACCACTGGCATGGACCTGCTGAGCAAAATGGCCCGTTTCGATGCTCTCATACAAAAGGCCTGCTACCCGACCCGAACCCAAAGGGACCAGACGACATATGTTGGGTTTGGGTCCGGCCCGTTTGCATTTCCAGATCCGGCATTCGGGCCCAGGTCGGGTCGGACAAGCTCTATCACAGGTAAGTGGCTCCAATGTTAATTTAATTTTTGGACTAGAAAGGTGGTTTTGTTACAGTTATTTTAAGCTTGTGCAGATCAGCAACAAAGTGGAAAACAGAAGGTAAGTTAACTGATGGTCAAGTCGGGCGCAGGAAAAAAATAGAAGGACTCGGGCCGGGTCAGGCTCGGGTCGGATGTGGTTCTGTCGGGCTCGGGTCGGGTTTTTTTTTATAGACCCAAGCAGGCCTTTATGTCATACGACATAATTCTATAACATTTCTCTCCAACTATAAGAACAAAGGAACATAGGAACAGAAGGAAGCCATTCATCCCCTTAAACCTGTTCCACCATGCAAACAGGTCATCGCTCATCTGTACCTCAACTCCATCTGTACACTATAATCTTTGACACCCTTACCCAACAAAAATCTATTAATCACAGTCCTGAAAACTCCAATTCTCCCCCGGCATCCACTACCTTTTGGATACTTTCCTGCTTTTATCCTCCCTCTTTCTATAACTCTCTTCCCTCATAAAAGTGTTTTAAAATTTAGGAGCAGAACAAGGCCATTTAGTCCCAAAACGCTATCTCTTTCGACAAAGCAAACCTACCTGAACAGACACCTCACATCCTGCTCTCTCAAAAGTATATCCAAATATCCCTTCAACCCAGTAATAATGTCCGTGTCAATGATCTTCTCTGAAAAATTTCCTTTTTATCTCCTAGCTTTCCCTTTTTCACATATGCACCCTGGTTAACACCATACTGAAAAGGTTATCTTCACCAGTTTTGTAAGTTTCCTTCATAATCACGTAAAAGTCACCTCAAAGTCTTCATTTTCAAAGAAAATGAGCCCAGCTTCCTTAACATTGCCTCAGAACTTAAATTCCCAATATTCAAATTATCTTGGTTCCCCATCCCCTTTCAAGGGCAATAATCTCCCTCCTATTGCTTTTCTTTGAACTCTGAAACCTGGGTTCAGAGACTGAGGTGCATTTCTTTTTAAAGATATTTTCCTTCCAGGACTCTCCTCTCCTCTGCTGAAGATGATGGCTGCCTGGGCCACAGTGCCACAGGTGCTAGTTGTCATCTGCTATCTCACCCAATTGGCCAGTTCTGCATGTGTCAGCCTAGATGGCGAGTGCTGGTGGGTTATTTAACCATGGGGGAAGCATCATGACTAAGCCCAATTCTGCCCTCCCCCCAAACCCCACACATCTTCCACCTGTGGTCACAGAAACAGGATCACTGGCTGATCTCAATACCCAATGCAGGCACTGAGACCTCTTACTGCTGCCACACTTGACATCAACTGACTCATCACACATCGGAGAGTGAGCCTCCAGGTCTGTGAGGCTCCATACTACACTGGGCCACGTATCTATGACTTGAGATTGATAGATTTTTACAATAAGAGGGTATGGAACCAAGACAGGTGGATGGAGCCAAGATACAGACTAGCCATGATCTGACTGAATGGTAGAACAAGCTCAAGGGGCTGAATGGCCTCCCCCTCTTCCAATGTTCCTTTGTGCTGAATCACAAGGTGAATCTCAATGATTTATTTCAAATCTAGTTGCATAAAAGTTTCTACAGGAGAATTTTATTAATCTTCTGAACATTTTGGGTAGAGTGACAACAATCAAGGGAAAAAGTGGGAAATTTCTCCTTGTACCCCATCCTGGATCTATGTCATATTTGTTGTCCCCACTTCATGTCTTCCCCGCCCCACCCCATCACTCTGCCTCTTGCTTCCTCACCTTCATCATCCTTAAAGAGCTCCTCTGTGCCAAACTTGAGGATATCATCCAACTCCTGCTTGGACAGTGACCCAGACTTGGAGCCCAAGCCCGGTCGCACCACCAGGTGAGTCAACATCATCTTCTTCTTGGCTACTTGTGTGATGCGTTCCTCTACCGATGCTCTGGTCACGAAGCGATAGATCATCACCTTTTTGTTCTGGCCAATACGATGAGCTCTGCTGAACGCCTGGAGTACAGATGTTGGATTTGATTCATTTTCTTGCACTCCTTTACTGAACATTCCACCACCTCCCCCCAGCCTTTCACCGACCCCACCCTGCCCGCCTGGAATCCTGTTCCCGGGACATTAGGAAGGTGGCCCAGGGAGATAATATGCTCCAATTTCTCTTCCCTATCAAGGAGCACCTGGCCTCAGTTTGGCACTTTTTCTGGGCAGGTTTAGGAGATTAGGAATTAGGATTCAGCAGACTTCCTTCCCTTAAGGACATTAGTGAACGAGCTGGCTTTTTAATGACAATCGAACAGCTTCATGGTCACTTTTACTGAGGTCAGCCTCTAATTTCTAAAGTTTTAAACTGAATTACTCACTATCCCACACATGCCCTCTCCAAAGCCCTACTGATTCCCACTCAGCCAAAAGACCATCAAATGACCCAAGATATCTCAAATGACCTTTTATAAAAATACTTGTTCTGAGAGGCATGCGTGATGTTGGTTAGACCACATCGACTGCCCATCCCTACTTGCTCTTGGTTCCAAGAGAATTAAGGGTCAACCATGTAGAACGTGGGACTGGAGTCACGTGTAGGCCAGACTGGGTAAGGATGGCAGGTTCCCCTGCCTGAAGGACATTCATGAATCAGTTGGGGTTTTACTACAAATGCTTTCATGGTCATTTTATCTTGTATCGATCCATAAATTACAAGAATCACTGAAATCAATTTCCAGACTTGGATTTGAACTCAACCTCCGGATTGCATGTCTGCCATAAATCCTGATGTCATAGCATCATATTCTACAGAGCGATTTGAACAAAAAAAAGCAAATAATTTCGAACAGTCCGATTTTCAAGACTCGGGTAAAGCGTGCTCTGACCTGAATGTCGTTGTGGGGGTTCCAATCTGAATCGTAGATTATAACGGTGTCTGCAGTGGCCAGGTTAATGCCCAGACCACCAGCTCGAGTAGACAGAAGGAAACAGAATTGCTGAGCTCCCGGAGCTGTGAGGAGCAAGAAAGGGAAAGAAATGGGTGAGCATCCGATTGCCATACCTGCAGGGTCTATACAAAGTCACAGGGACCAGGGTCTACTTCTCGCTGTTACTTCCGAGTTGGGGTTGGTTCCAAGACCATGTGCATGTGGTGGGTGGTATGATGTAGGCAAATGGAGCCTGCTCCCCACCAATTAGATCATTGCAATCTGTTCCTTAACTCCATCTACACCTTTAATACCGTAATCTAACAATACTCTATCAATCTCAGTTTTCAAACTTTCAATTAACCCCCAGCCTCAACAAATTTTTGAGGGAGAAAGTTCCAGATTTCCACTACTCTTTGTGTGGAAAAGCATTTCCTGACCACCCCTGAACAGCCCAAGCATTAGAAAAAGTTAAGAGGAAAGCCACAACAATGATTCCCAATTTAAACAGCCTTAGTTACTTAGACAGGCTTACAAATACTGGTTCTAATCGTTTTAGTCTTGTGTAGACTTTGCAATGCTTTGACACAGGTATCTAAATAGTTAAAGGGCTAGATTATCTTCCCAGTGAGAGATTATTTCAGTTTATTAGGTTGGGGAAGACCAGGGATGAGTGTGTAAGTTATGCCAGGGTAGGGCAAGATTAGCTGTTGAGCAGCTTTCCTTTCTCCGCAGGACAGCAGAGATGCCCATTCGCACAGTGAGTGCTGGCTCTCTGCAAAGCCACAAAGAGCTAGTTCCACCACGATGGAAACCAAGGACTGAATTTTACGCTCGGCAGACGGGAGCTGTCCACCGACTGAAAAGTCGGTGGCAAACCTGCCTCCGCCTGGCCTGGGGATCCGATCCGCATTTTTACGGTCCCCAGGCCCTTAACCGGTCTGAGGTGGGACTTACACCTCATTGAGGCAGGAAGTCCTGCCTAATGGAGCTGCAAGCCAATCAGCGGGCCAGCAGCTCTTAGTCCCAGCTGCGCCATCGGGAGCGGTGGCCACTGCTGGAACTGCAACCCAGCCACCAGAAAGAAGATAAAAGCAAAATACTGCAGATGCTAGAAATCTGAAATAAAAACAAAGTGCTGGAAATACTCAGCAGGTCTGGCAGCATCTGCGGAGAGAGAAGCAGAGTTAACGTTTCAGGTCAGTGACCTTTCATCAGAACTGGCAAAGCTTATGCCAGCTCGCTTCGCTCTTTTGGGGATTATTTTAAATTTCCCTCATTACCCACTCACCAATCAATGGAAATAGTTTTTCCTGATGTTCCTCATCTATACCCTACATAATTGTGAGCATTGCCATCAGATCTCCTCTTAACCTTGCTTATTTTAATGCAAAGAGCCATTATTTTCTTGTCTCTCCTCATAATTAAAGCCTCTCATCCTCGATATCATCTTAACGAATCCCTCTGCATCTTGTCCGCACCTTGACATCTTTTCTAACGTAAAGGTGCCCAAAACTAGACACAACATTCTAAATGCAGCAGCAACAAGCGCTGCGGCTGCTGTTTTGTCACCAAAGTCAAGCATGTTCTGCCGGTGTCGTGCAGAGGGAGTTCTCTATTTCATCAGACCTGGGGCTTCCCCATGTGTAAAGTACTCGACACAGTCACCGGGTGAAAGGTACAGTGTTGTTTTCCTAAAATCCACAAGAAAGAAAGAAAAAGCTCCCGCTCACCGTTAAACCGGTCGATAGCTTCCTGCCGCTGACTGCCTGTGATGCTTCCATCTATCCGCTCGTATTTGTATCCATCATACTCCAGGAAGTCCTCCAACAGATCCAGCATCTTAGTCATCTATCAGTCACAAACAACACTTTGAACCACAACAGAAACCCTCGGCATCAATCCTAACTCGCTCCAAGTCCCGTTCACCCCCAACCATACCCATTGGCCTATAGTAGCTCCTGGTCTCCCTAAGCCTCAAAATGTTCTTACTCATGTTCAATTCCCTGCATGACCTGCCCCTCCCTTTGAAATCGATGAACTCTTTTGAAGTGCAATCGCTGTTGTAATGTAGGCAAATGCAGCAACCTATTTGTGCACAGCAAGATTCCACAAAACAGCAATGAGATAAATGACCAATTAATCCATCTTGGGCTGTTGGTTAAAGGTTAAATGCTGGTTAGGAGACCGAGGAGAACTTCACTGCTCTTCTTCCAATAATGCCATGGGATCTGTAATGTCTAACTGAGACAGCAGACAGAGCATTTCTTGTTTTTCTTTCAGATTTCCAGCATCCGCAGTATTTTGCTTTTATTATAGCAGGCAGGGCCTCGGTTTAATGTTTTATCAAAAGTCGGCACCTGTGACAGTGCAGCACTCCCCTGGTACTGCACTGAGAGAGTCAGCCTGGGTTATGTAGCTCAAATCTCTGAAGTGGGATGTGAACAGGAGGTGCTGCCAACTTACCCATACTGACACCTCAGGCAGAACTTAGTGAGGCTGACCACCTGTGTCGAAACATCCAGTGTTAATCCGCACATTCCAGCAGGGCTCATTGGACAGAGAATGGGAATGGGGCCTGGCTGAAATTCCCCTCCCTCACCAAGGGACACTGAGGCTAATTACAGCTCCCCAGTCCCAGCCACCATCCAGATAGGCAGTACCACAGCAGATGGTGAATGTATCAGTTTAGCTGTTTGTGGGATGAGGGGAGGGAGAAGGGGGCACCATTCGGCATGCCACTTGGTGAGCGCGGGGGCGCAGTGGGAGCAATCTCGCCTCTGAGTCAGAAGGCTGTGTGTTCAAGTCCCACTCCCCCAGGACTTGAACACAAAAAGCAAGGCTGACACTCCAGTTTTAGTACTGAAGGAGTGCTTCACTGTCAGAGATCCCCCCCCCACCTTTCAGGTGAGGTGTTAAACCAAGTGGTTCAGGTGGACATAGAAGATTCCATGACACTATTTCAAATAAGAGCAAGGTTGTTATCACCAGTGTCCTGGCCAATCTTTATCCCTCAATCAACATCACTAACACAGATTATCTGGTCATTATCACATTGTTGTTTGTGGGATCTTGCTGTGTGCAAAGTGGCTGCCGCACTTCCTGCATTATAACAGTGACTACACTTCAAAAGTACCTGGCTGTAAAGCTTTCAAACGCCTAGTGGTTGTGAAAGGTGTTATATAAATGCAGGGGGTTTTTTTCACCGCCCTGCCCCGCCCCCCCCAGGTTACCTGAGAGAAGATCAACACCCGGTGGCCATGGCTGTGCAACTTCCTCAGCATCTTCTGCAGGAGTATCAGCTTCCCCGAGGACTTCACCAGCGAGTTCCCGTCGTACGATCCATTCGGTAACACTGGAGCTTCCTGTCAACACCAGCAAAGCAGTGTCGGCATTAACACAGGTGGCAAGCACATTGCCAGACAGTGCACAGTCCGATCCCACACCCGCCCATCGACTACAGAGTGGGCCCTCTGTTCCTCTCGCAGTAGCAACAATTCCTCAGGGCAGTTTGGTTGCAGCGGTTCAGTATATCAGGACTCTATTCATTATTGATATTTCTCAGGATGTGGGCATTGCTGGCAAGGCCAGAATTTATTTCCAGTCAGGGGAAAGCCTTCTTGAACCAGCAGCTGTTGATACAACTGAGTGGCTTGCTGGACTATTTCAGAGGGAAGTTAAGAGTCAACCAACCACTCTGGTGCGGGACTGGAGTCACATATAGGCCCAGGCCAGATAAAGATGACAGGTTTCCTCACCATTAGTGAACCAGTTGGGTTTTGACAATCCAACAGCTTCATGGTCACTGTATTGATACCAGATTTTTTTTAAACTGATTCCAGATTCTCAAACTGCCCTGGTGGGATTTGAACTCATATGCTCCGGATTATTAGTCCAGTAACAGAACTATTAACTACACCACTGCACCTGCTTTAATGCAAACTGTGTCATACAATCACCCCACCGGACTGGCAAGCTGCCCTGAATTATTGGTAGCTCTGCTCCCACACACCTTATAGTGGATCCAGGTGGAAGGAATGGATTTTTATCCTGTCTGTCAGTGCCGGATGCAAACCCAGGTCACTGGGATGAAAATATTCAACCTTGCTCCTTAACCTCAATTGATCCTAACAGTATAAATCAGATTTCCCTAATTAACTCAACTATACAGACCAGAAAAGTCCCAGGCAGTGCTGAGTTGCCTGATCTTAGGTAGGCAAGATGTTGGGGTGTCATAACTGGCAGCAGGTTTCCTCTGGATTAGGGAAGGGAGAAAAGGCAGCCAGGGTGCCTGTTCCAGTGACTCATACTGAACAGCATTGGGCTCCGCTGGAATGCCCCAGTGAATGGTCTTCCAACACTCAACTGTGTTGGCTTAACTATAAAGAATGGCCAAGCAGACCGGATTTGAGGGGCCGCACAGCTTCCGTTGAACTTGGTGCTATATAAGGCTCATCTGAAAAGTAGCAGCTCTGGTAGAGCACCTCTCCCTCAGTGCTGCCCCCCCAACCCCACCCGGGCAGCGTGGCCCTCTGTCAATGCTGCACCGGGAGTGCCAGACAGCCTAGAGTACACGTTCATGTGCAACGCAAGGAGCTGGCCGGTGGGGTGGGGAATCCAATTGGGAACTCAAGAGAAACTTCTTTACCCAAAGATTGGTTAAAATGTCGAATTCACAGAACTAGTTGAGGCGAATGGCATAGATGCACTTAAGGGGGAAGCAAGGAATAGGGATCTGCAGATAGGGTGACAGCAGCTCAGTTGCAGCGTAAACACCAACATAAACAGAATGGCCTGTTTCTGTGCTGTAAGTTCTACATAATTCTATGCAAGTGGAGCAATCAGTTCAGCCATGAACTTACTGAATGGCGGAGCAGGCTCGAGGGATCGAGTGGCTTACTGCTGCTCCTAATTCACACGTTCGAAAGTCTCTGGGGTGAGGCTTCAACCTACAACCTTCTGACTGGGAGGTAAATGAATGAACTGAGGCAAAGTTACATTGAGTTGTGTGCAACTCTCTGACCCCCTTGGAGAGGTCCCTTTTCTGCCCTTTCAGCTTTTGATACATACCACTGCAGCCACGGGAAACAAGTACGGATGGTTGCAACACTTCTTCAGGTCCATCATGATGTTCAACAGGGACACCTGGTTCCCCCCACCTTTCGAATTCAGAGCCTCGAAATTCTTGGTCAAGATGAACTTGTAATATTTCCTGTGATGACACACACATAAATAGAAGAAATGGAACATAAGGACAAACTCTTGGATGCAGATTCATTGCTTGACTTTCCCGACTTACTTCTGCATGGAGCTGAGTTCCACACGGACAATCAGCTCGGTCTTTGACGGCATGTTCTTAAAGACATCAGCCTTGAGACGCCTCAACATGTGCGGGCCCAGGAGGTCATGAAGCTTCTTAATCTGGTCCTCCTTCGAGATGTCTGCAAACTCCTCCAAGAAACCTTCCAGGTTACTGCAACAAAATAGGAACAGTCACTGTAGCTGCCTCAATCCCCAGTGCTGGACTCAGTCTGCCAGCAACACCCACTTCTCAAACCAGGTTCACGGCCAGACAACTCAAAATCCTGCTGCTCCCACCTCCCGTCCCCTCCCCTCCCTCTTTACTCAAAAGGCATGGTCAACAGGAGAGCCAGTCACACATATTCTGGCTCCAACCCTGTTCACACCACCTCTATTCCAGCCTTTCCATGACGCCTGTATTCCTGGGCAGTAGTGTGGTGGTGCAACAAGACTCCAGTGCAGCGTGCCAGGCAACTGGACAACAGTCACAGCTCCAATGCAGCCAGTTCTCAATCCAAGGCAGGAGGAATGGGAGGAACAATATAAAGGGATTTCTCTCCTGGCTGAGGCCACCTCCAC
Source organism: Heterodontus francisci (assembly GCF_036365525.1). NCBI lineage: Eukaryota > Metazoa > Chordata > Chondrichthyes > Heterodontiformes > Heterodontidae > Heterodontus > Heterodontus francisci. The sequence continues at coordinate 18,903,865 of NC_090407.1, read as the reverse complement.
TGTCCAGTGTAAGACTTGGGGTCAAATTAAAATTTGGTAGAGAAGCAAAACAGTCAGTAATGAATCGGACGTCCCACATACACCACGCCTGGCTTTCCTTTCCATGGAAATGGCATGTACCCGATTCACCACAGCCCGTTTCCCCCACTCCCATCTCACCCCCGCTTCTCCCCTCTCACCATTGCAGCCCCCGCTCCCCCCCATCCCCCCTCTCCATCACAGCCCCCACTTCCACCCCTCTTTCCATCATAGCCCCACTTTTCCCCCCCACCCTCCCCTTCCTCTCCATCAGAGCCACTTTCTCCCCGCTCCACTACAGCTTGATGCCCTACCACCCCTCACTGAAGTTACATTTTGCGCTCAGAGTCTCCCAGACAAGGAGGTTCCAGATTCTACTCCCAGTCTGTGGAGTCAACTGATCTCAGCCAAGCAACATTTCCCAAGTTAGGGATAGGGTTAGGCTCTAACTTTTAGACTATGCCCCCTCGTCATAGATTCCCCAACCAGCGGAAATAGTTTCCTGCCATCTACCCTATCAGTTCCCCTCTATATCTTGAGAACTTCAATCAAATCACCTCCTCATCTTCTGAATTCCAGGGAATACAACACTAGTGTCCTAGTTATTTAATCCTTGGGAGTCCAGGTTTCATTCTGGTAAATCTACGCTGCACTCCTTCGAAGACCAATACATCCTTCCGAAGGTGTGGTGCCCAGATCTGCCCTCAGTACTCCAGGTATGGTCTAACCAGGGCTTTGTATAGCAGTAGCATGACTTTAACCCTCTTGTAATCTAGTCCTCTAGATATAAAGGATACTATTAGACTTTTTGATTATTTTCTATATTTGTTCATGACATTTTAATGATCTGTGTACATGGGCCCCACGTCTCTTTGGAACTTCATTGTTTCTGGCTATTCACTTTTTAAAAAGTACTCTGTTCCATCCTTATTGGGTCCAAAGTGGATGCCCTCACATTTGCCTACACTGAAATCTATTTACCACAGTTTTGCCCATTCACTTAATTTATCAGTATCTCTTTGTAATTTTATGCTGTCATCTACACTGCTTACAATGCCACCAGTCTTTTGCAAACTTGGATAAGTGGCTCTTTTTCCCATCCACTAAGTTGTTGATAAATATGGTGAATAGTTGAGGGCCCACCACAGATCCTTGTGGGACACCAACATACCCTGCCCATTAGGATGCCTGCCCATTATCCCTACTCTCTGTCTCCTGCTGCTCAGCCAATTTCCTAACCAAGTCAATAATTTGCCTTCAATTCATGAGCTTCAACATAGTGAACAGTCTCTTATGACAGACTTTATCAAATGCTTTCTGGAAATCTATATAAATAACAATAATATTCCCCTGTCCTCTACTTTAGTCACCGCTTCAAAAAATTCAATCAAAGTTCAGGAGGCTTGGTCTACACTGGCTCTCTCTGACAGCTGAAAAATTTCAAGGTATTAGATAACTCTACCCTTAATTAGAGACTCTCATAATTTCCCAACAATTGATGTTAGGCTAACCTGTCTATAATTCCGATATCCCCCTCTCACCTTTTTTAAAAAATAGCGGATTGAAATGTGCACTTTTCCAATTTAAAGGAATGGTTCCTGAATCAAGACAACTTTGGTAGATTTGGAATCCGTCTGGTCCTGAGGAGCTGTTACTCTGCCAGACCTGCCGAGTTTTTCCAGCACTTTCTGTTTTTATTCCTCGACTGTAAATATTGGCAGCAAGTAATTATTCAACCTGTCTGTCATTTCCTTATTTTCATTTACAATATCAACGTTATCAGTTGCCAAGGGATCCACATAGCTCCTGGCCACCCTCTCTTTCCTAATATCATTGTAAACAAATTGTGTGTTAATTTTGGTACCACTTGCAAGTTGCTTTTCATACTTTCCTTCAGTAGCTCTTACTCTTTGTTTTGTCACCTTTTGTTGTTCTTTGTCTCTTTCCCATTTACCATTTTTGCATTTTTGTATGCTTTATCTTTTAATGTTATGTTGTCCCTTACCCCTTTAGTCATCCACATGGCTTTTTTTTTTTTCGGGAACTACAGCTCTTGCCCCTTCGGGGTATAAAATGTTCTGTATCACATTAAATTCTTTTTTGAACACCTCCTCTGATCTGTCATTTTGCCCATTAATAGATTTGCCCAGTTTACTATGGACAGTCTCTCTCTCATCACATTAAAATTAGCCTTATTAAAACAAGAATCTTAGCAGTCATTCCGCATTCCTCCTTTTCAAACACTATATTGACCTTGATCATATTATGATCACTATTAGAAAAACGTTCATGCACCATTAGGCTATTTACCTCTGAATATGATTTAGCCTGTCCCTTGTTGGTTCTAGGAGATATTGTTGCAGAAAACTATCCTGAACACACAAGCAATTCACTATATTTTTCTGCTTATCCCAATCTAAATAAAAGTTAAAATCCCCTAGTAAAACCACTCTGCCTTTGCTACCCGGCTTGTCTATCTCTGCATATATATATATTCTACCACTTCATCTGCAACCAGGGGTCCTATACATGAAAAAGAAAAGGACATTTTAAAACAATGAAACTTACTTGAAGCGTATAGGAGTGAGGAAGTTGAGCAAGTGAAAGAGTTCCTCCAGGTTATTCTGTAGTGGTGTCCCCGTCAGCAGCAGCTTGTAATCGATCTTATAAGCGTTTAGCACCCTAAAATACTGAAATATTCAACACTGAGAAACGAACAGCTCCTCATAACCAAACACACAGGGTCAAATAGTAGCATCAACAGAATCACATGACTTCCACCTACATTTTAATTTACAGGTGATATGCCTTTTTTTTTTTAGGGTCACTCCCTCTTCACCCCCCACCCCCTTCACCCCCAATCACTGTCACAACCAAAGGCACAGACTTAAAATCACACAGCACAGGAGATGGTCATTCGGCCCATCGTGCCTGTGCCAGCTATTTCAAAGGACTATCCAATTAGTCCCACTCTTTCCTCATGGCCCGGCAAATACTTCCCCTTCAAATATTTATCCAATTTGTGTTTGAAAGTTACAATTGAATCTATTTCCACCACCCTTTCAGACAGTGCTTTCCAAGTCACAACAACTGACCTAGTTCAAAAAAAATTCTCATCTCTTCCTCTGCTTCCTTTGGCAGTTCCCTTAAAGCTACGTCCTCCAAATACCAATCCTTCCGCCAATGGAAACTGTTTCTCCCCATTGACCATCAAAACCCTTCACAATTTTGAACAACTCGATTAAATCACCCTTTAATTTTCTTTGCACCATGGAGAACATTGCCAATTTCTCCAGACTCTCCACTAATCTTGAATTGGGTACACCTGGCTCCAGGAATCAATCTAGCCCTTACTGGGGTTGGATGGGGTGAGGTGGTTGCCATTACAACTTACCAAAATTGGATGCTTCTGTGAATTGCATAAAAGGAGTTTGATTCTTATTAGAGTGTGAATCGAGTGGGGGCGTAGGCTAACATTGTCTGCATTTGTTAAGCTCGACACAAAAGGACGGCAGCTCAGAAGCCCTTGTGACATGCCTGGAGTATGATATGTGGATCTGCAGGGATCCACCTTGCCACTGAGAGCAGCACATTGGCACTAAATGTTGGAAAATGTCAGGCTTTGGAGTAGAAGATCTTTGTACTTGAGGACAAACTGACTATGCTACACCTCGTCAGAAGTTTGGATTTGATTCTCCATAACGTGGTCACATAAGAGGCAGTGCCAGCCACTTCAGGAGACAGTGTAGAAAGAGAGAAGTGGATGGATCCCCACAGGGACAGCAGTGGGAGACAGAGTCATAGATTCACTTACAGCACAGACGGAGACCATTTGGCCCATTGAGTCCCTGCCAGCTCTCCGCAGAGCTATGCAGTCAGTCTCATTCCCCAGCTTGATCCCTGTAGCCCTGCAAGTCTATTTCTTTCAGATGGCCATCCAGCTTCCTCTTGAAGTGATTAATCATCTCTGCTTCCACCACCCTAGTGGGCAGCGAGTTCCAGCTCATTACCACCCACTGCATAAAAAAGAGCTTCCTCATATTCCCCCTGCATCTTTTGCCCAAAACTTTCAATCTGTGTCCCCTAGTCCTTGTACCATTTGTTAATGGGAACAGTTTTTCCTTGTCTAACTTACCAAGGGCTGTCATAATCTTGCACACTTCTATTAAATCTCCCTGAATCTCCTTTGTTCTTAGGAGAACAAACCCAGCTTTTCCAACCTAACCTTGGAACTAAAATCCCCCATACCTGGAACCATTCTGGTAAGTCTCCACCACACCCTCTCAAGGACCCTCACATCCTTCCTGACGTGTGATGACTAGAACTGGGTGCAATACTCCAGTTGGGGACTCATAAGAGCTAGGAACCAGGAGTCACAGGAACCGAGAAAGAGGAAGATGAGAGGAGTCAGCCTGTGACTGCAGAGCTGGTGTAGGAGGGAAGGGTTTGTGTTCTTGGGGCAGTGGAGTGCACAGGGAAAGACTCTTCCCTCTGGCTGGGGGGAGTAAGTGATGAGGAGTCATCAATTTAAAATGATCATAGAGTGAGGAGCAAGGTTATGATGTATTTCCTTGCACAGTAGGTTGTTGGAACATGGAATGTTTTTGCCATATGGAATATTTGAGGCAAAAATCATTACATCTTTTAAGGGAAAATTTCATAAATATTTGAAGCAGATCTAAGGCTACAAGGAGAGCGTGGGGGCAGTGGGATTAGTTCTGGATTGCAGTAGCAAAGAGTCAGCACGGACACAATGGGCTAAATGGCTACCTTCTGTGCTATAAACTTCTACAGTTCCACTGTCCTGTATTTACAACAGGAATCACTTTAACTGACAATAAACTACTCATTACTTCACTCCTCCTCCTCCTAAGTTGCTGACTATTTGTTGGATACAAGTTCCATGGACATCAGTCATCCTCTGTTACCAATGTGCCATTCTTCACCCATGAGCCTCGATAGTGAATGTTGACAGGATATTCGGCTGTGAGCCTCTTCATCCAATCTCGACGCATGCCCACCCTGGCAAAAGGCACCAAATTTGGAACCTCCGCGCCCGACGGCCCTCTCCCAAAGCCCAGGAGTAGCGAAACCACCTCATACTTACTTTGGACTGGTTATTTTTCAACCTATGAGCTTCATCGACAACGAGACACGCCCAGTCGATGGATCCCAGAATCGTCTGGTCGATGGTGATCAATTCATATGACGTTAGCAGAACATGAAACTTTATTTGCGCCTCACTCTGAAAACAGAAATGTTTCTTCCCGTCATTATCAACCCCAAACACACTGCTTACTCAGCAAGAGGGAAGAGGCCCTGCCTAGGCTAATCAAACCATGCCTACAAGAACTAAAGACAAATGCATTGATATTAGATGCACAGTATATTACTCTGGGGATTACAAACTTCTTCCATTAGCGTCACTGAGAATCATCTCAGTTCTCACACCACAATCTGTTCTCAATTACACCCATCAAAAAATAATAATATTTCTTTGCCCACTTTCTCCCCTCATCTCCTGAAAGTGCTGGGTACAGTTTCACGGTCACTTTCTAATACCCCACCCTGACAGCCACTTTTCACGAGTGCAGACATTGAGGGCCAGCAAGCTATTTGATCACAGAGGGCATCACAGCCAGGGACCAGTCCTGTCCTCACCCAATACTTCCCAGCAGAGATCTGGACAGCCATCAAGAGCACAATCCCGACCTATCTCGCCCATGAGGACTGATGCCCACAGTACAACAACAACTCTTATTTATATAGTGCCTTTAATGTAATAAAAGGTCCCAAAGCACTTCACAACTGCCCCAATCTCAGATCCCAGCTGAAAGCAGTTAATTCTGCATAAACCAGAGATTAAATCTGAAGTGTCCTGGTCTGTAGGGCTCAGTACCAAACCGATTTGCCAACGGAGCCCATTAGAGAATCGATACCCTGATGCACTGCAGCAACTTGCCAAGGCTTTTCCGACAACATCTCCCAAACCCTCATGGAACCAGCATGGAAACAGCACCACCTCTACGTTTTCCTCCAAGTTACACGCCATCCTAACTTGGAAATATATTACCATTCCTTCACTGCTGCTGGGTCAAAATCCTGGAACTCACTAACTAACCACACTATGGGAGCACTTTCACAAGGACTGTAGCAGGTCAAGAAGGCCCACCATCACCTTCTCAGGGACAACTAGAGATGGGGCAAAAATTGCTGCCCTTGCCACCCTCTCCAACATCCTGAGAACGAATAGAAGGCCTGAAACTCACCTTCATCCTGAAGGTTTTTCTCCCGCTCTTGATCACATTATCATCAAAGCAGAACTCGTTCTCTCGAATGACGGCTCTGCAGTCTTTGTCTCCTGTGTAAGTCACCACGTAGAAGTACGGTGCCCACAGTGCGAACTCCCGCTCCCAATTAATAATCGTGGACAACGGGGCGCTCACCAGGAAGGGTCCCTTGGAGTGGCCCTGGTAAGAGAAACAGTACATCCATCCCATTAAATATCTTGTGCCAGTATGGCTGCAATACTGCACTGACTGATTCACCCTTGCTAACCATGTGACACCATAGACCAATCGGATCCCCAGCAAAAACAAATCAGAAAGCCATTTTCTGTTGTCAAAGGTCTGAATTTTATGGGTCCCCTTGGGACAGGAACAGAGGCAGGGGGGCCCATCAAATTGAGTTGGAAGGCAGGGACAGAGTGCTCGCTGTCTTTCAGATGCCTTCCAATTTTGTCTGGGGCGGGGAAGGCCAAGGAGGGCCTTCCCGCCCCAGGCCAATTGAGGGCCTTAAATGGCCACTTAAGGGCCTCTTCCCGCCCCCACCTCAACTTAAGGCGACGGGGCCTGTCAGTGCAGGGAGACATCGCCAGGTAAAACCTGGTGGCTTCCTAGTGGGGTCGGGGGTCCTTCCTTTGGGGGGCAATCCAGGGACCCCCAGAGCACGCACACACCCACTCCCCTCCCCCACCACCCTGGGCAGAGAGGGTCACACCCATAGGAAGACACGACCCACCCTCACCAACCCCACACTCCACCATCATCGGGGATTGCCTGAATGGCCTAGGAAACCCCAACCCCACTCACCTCTCCTGGGGTCTCCAGACTGTTTGGTAATGCAAGGCCTCTTGCAGAACCGGCTTCCAGTGGTGCAGTGGAGCTCGTCCCTTAAAGGGACAGTGGGCAGTTAACTGCCTGCCTGCATGGAATTGCAACAGGGTCCAACAGAGGCCCGAGGCAGGGTCACTCCCCATTTTCTAGCTCGCCGCCGGAGCACCCATCTTCAGAACAAAATCTAGCCCAAGATGTCTGCTCGATATTTTTAGTGTTAGGAATCAAAGCAGGTGACAGCTACAGACACAGCTCACAAACTATAATATATAATTACAAATTATATATTTAGTTTTGTCAATGAGCAACAGTGAATGGAGATCACCTATTAATTTATACTTCTGCTCCAGCACCAGAAAAAGAGTAAATGAAGCCCAATATATAACACTAAATAGAACAAGCCCAAATTATTATTTCCCCAGTAAATCAGCAAACTAGACCAAGAGGACAGAAATGCTAAGTTCACAGCAGATACATCAGAAAAACATTTCTTTATTCAGAATGTTAACCATTTGGAATATCTGCTGGGTAAAACATTAGATTTATTCAAAATAAAATTAGAGACCATGATGAGATGTAGCAGAGAGGTGGACATCGATGAGAGAGTCAATGTACTGAAGGGTTGAGCTTAAAAAAAATGTGGTTCATCTCGCAAACGTGGAGGAGAACTTGTGCTCAGGTTTCATTCAAACACCAGATCACAAATCCCAGCCACAGCTCTCAGTTCCTCACCCCCAGCCCCTGCACCCACACCCACGCTCCTCACCTCTTTGAAGAGTGAGTACAGAAATACAATGGTTTGAACGGTTTTTCCCAATCCCATCTCATCAGCCAGGATTGTGTCAGTGCCCTGTGCCCAAGAGAAACGCAGCCAGTTCAGCCCCTCCAGCTGGTAAGGGTGCAGGTTGCCTCCTGTGTCATCAATGTACTCCGGCTGTTTGTCAAACTTCACAGTTGGCTGTGGCAAGATGGAAACATATATAATTATTCAAATGGAAAATAAAAGCAGCACTGAGAGGGGCAGCTATTTCTGGTGCATTTAATACATAATTGATCAAATACAATGCATTCCAGCACAAATCAGACATCCTACCAACTGCAGAAAATAGCCTGGTTTACAAAACAACTGACAAGATGCAAGCCTCCTCCGTTCACTGCCTGCAAGGATTCTACCCTGTATCTAACCCCATGCTGTACCTGTACTGGGAGCATTAGATGGGGCAGTGTAGAGGGAGCTTTTCTCTGTATCTAACCCCATGCTGTACCTGCCCTGGAAGTGTTACATTGGGTAGTGTAAAGGGAGTTTTATTCTGTATCTAACCCCATGCTGTACCTGCCCTGGGAGTGTTACATTGGGTAGTGTAAAGGGAGCTTTAATCTGTATCTAACCCGTCCTGTACCTGCCCTGGGAGTGTTTGGGAGTCCAGAGGGAACTTTACTCTGCATCTGATGATACCAAGTCCACAGTCTGCACCAGCAGACATGCCCCAACCAGCAATCCTCTTCACTTACATCCACTACAGGCTGTGCCGGGGGCGGGTCGAAGACCAATTCCCTGGCTTTCCGTCCTTTTTTGTTCAGCTTCCTCACTGGTCTTAAATCTTCACCCAAAATTAGTTGCCTGCAGCAAGAGAGAGAGAGAGAGAGAGAGAGAGAGAGAGTGTGAAGGGGAAAATCTGAGTGTGAGACTTGCAGCACCCTGCTATCACGGAAACAGAAGGGCATCAAAAACTATCTTCTCCCCCTCCCACCCTCGTTACCCAGCTCCCAATTCAGTCTGCCCCTCTCCCAACGGTGCCGACCATTTTCCAGTACCTCGTCCCAACACTGAAACTTCATACAAGTCACAGAAAAGCAAAGCATCAGTGACCCAAGACTCTCCCAGCTTTCTTTCTTTTTTAGGACGCAGGTGATGTTTGCAAGGTTACATTTTTTCCTAGTTGTAAAATGCTTGACTGCAACAGTGTGGCTGGCAAGGCCAATTTATTATTTTATTTTTCTTTTAGAGATACAGCACTGAAACAGGCCCTTCGGCCCACCGAGTCTGTGCCGACCATCAACCACCCATTTATACTAATCCTACATTAATCCCATTACCCTCTCACATCCCCACCTTCCCTCAATTCCCCTAACACCTACCTATACTAGGGTCAATTTACAATGGCCAATTTACCTATCAATCTGCAAGTCTTTGGCTGTGGGAGGAAACCGGAGCACCAGGCAAAAACCAACGCGGTCACAGGGAGAACTTGCAAACTCCGCACAGGCAGTACCCAGAATCGAACCCGGGTTGCTGGAGCTGTGAGGCTGCGGTGTTAACCACTGCGCCGCCCATTTGGCAGTTGCTTCTTTCATTTCACCTCCCAAACCCTTGACCTCCAACACCTAGAAGGACATGGACAGCTGGCACATGGTAATGCTATCATCTCACGTTCTCCTCTGAGTTACACACCATCTTGATTTGGAAATATAGCACCGTTCCTTCATCATTGCTGGGTCAAAATCCTGGGACTCCCTCGCTAACAGCACTGTGGGTGCACCTTCATCTTACAGACTGCAATGGTTCAAGACGGTGGCTCACCACCACCTTCTCGAGGGCAATTAGGGATGGGCAATAAATGCTGGGTTTATCAGTGCTTCCCACATCCAGAGAATGAATTTTTAAAAACACAATCTTGGACTGGAGCCACATGAAGGCCTGACCAAGAAATTGTGACCAGTTCCCTTCACCAAAGGGAATCAGTCAAGTGTTTATGAAAAGACAACACCTCTCATGATATATTTCCAGTTCTAGCCCACATGATAACCAGATTTGTCGACTTCAGTTTCACAGCTTGGCAAACTGGGATTTGACTTTGGGTTTCCTGTGCGGCAACATATCTGCTATACTTGTATTAAAGTAACTGAGGGTGAAGCGACTCGGCCTGAATTAAGAGAAATTAAGATTAATCCTGTTAAGAGGCACTGACCTGTGATTCCAATACATCTCCTTCACAGTGTCATAATCTGGAATGTCAAACTCTTCAAATTCCCAGGTAGCCTGGTCATATGGCAGATCCCTCCATTTAATCAAATAGTGCAAATCACCCTTCTTATCAAAGCTGAAAAAAAAGGAAAAATTGGAAATCTTTTTATCCCATTACGTCAACAGCATAGGTTAGATACCCTGGGAGTGTTTGATGAGACAGTAGAGGGAGCTTTATTCTGTATCCGAGCGGTTCTGTTCCTGCCCTGAGAGTGTTTGACAAACAGTGAAAATATCAAGCAGTCAATCTGGCCTGGGTTAGAATTCTGTTTTCAAAGACAACAGAACCATGACCTCACCGACTAAACCACCCAGTCCCTGCCTCAGTTTATCTCTTCTTCCGTATCCTAAAGAATCCTTCAGCAAGGAACAACTTTGAAATTTAGACAACTCTTGTGTAGTTGGACAAAGAGATACTACTTCCTCTGGTCAAGGTGATGGTCGGGGGGGGGGGGGGGGGGGGGGGTGGTGGCTGATGAGGCGTCTAAAACAAGGAGGCATAATCTTAACATAAGAGCTAGGCTGTTCAGGGGTGATGTCAGGAAGCACTTCTTCACACAAAGGGGAATGGAATTCTGGAACATGCTTCCCAAAAAGCTGTTGAGGCTGGGGATTGATTGAAAATGTTAAAACTAAGATGGATAGGTTATTGTTGGGTAAGGGTATTTAATGTCAAGGAACCAAGGCAGTAGATTGGGTCAAGGTACAGATCAGCCATGATCGAACTGAATGGCAGGACATGTTCCAGGGGCAGAATGACCTGCTCCTGATTCGGAGATCACTTCCTCACCTGTGGTTGATGATTCGGTGGACAATAAGCCACTCGGGTTTGATCCCATATCGATAGTACTGCTGTTCCATCAGCAAGTACTGCGGATCTTTGCTCTTTCGCTTCTCACATTTTTCTTCATCGTCCCCAGAGCCATAATCGAATGGCGGTGGCTCGTCCATATCATTCTTCCTTTGAAAGTTCCGGAACATGACCGTGTGGTACAGCTCCAGCTGGAGTGGACGGAAAGCAATTCAACGTTTACAATAAAAACAGGAAATGCTGGAAATACTCAGCAGGTCTGGCAGCATCTGTGGAAAGAGAAGCAGAGTTAGCGTTTCAGGTCAGTGACCCTTCTTCAGAACACAGACACAACATGCATTTTTTGTCAATTGTCTCACTCCTTCACTCACCCCCAATTCCCCCTTTTGAACCTGTAATTGAAGGAGAGATAACAAGGGTTATGATAAGCTTTGAGCGAGAAACAGCGAGCGAGTAAATGAAGCTCTGAGAGTGACCACTCTAAGGCCAAGAATGAGCAAGAGAGATCTTTCTGTTAGAGCTAGGCTGTTCAGGGGTAATGTCAGGAAGCACTTCTTTACACAAAGGGGAGTGGAATTCTGGAAAATTCTCCCCAGAACACTGTTGAGGCTGGGGATTGATTGAAAATTTTAAAACTAAGATGGATAGGTTATTGTTGGATAACGATATTTCATGTCAAAGAACCAAGGCGGTAGATTGGGTCAAGGTACAGATCAGCCATGATCAAAGCGAATGGCAGAATGATCTGCTCCTGTTTCTAAGATCAGTTCCTCACCTGTGGTTGATGATTCAGCAATGCACACCAATTGCGACATTTTAGTTTCTTTTTACACCCATCATATTTATGTGTTCACCTTCAAAGCAGAGCTGGGGCAGAGGTGAAGTACCAGATAATATAAACACATTTAACATGTTCACTTGGAATAACTTTGATCGCCAAGGGGGTCGGAGAGGAGTTTTGCAGATTAGCTGCTCCTTTGTTCGGCCACACTTGGATTACTAGGAATAGTTCCGGTCTCCATATTATAAAAAGGATATACAGGCACTGCAGAAGGTGCAAGAGAGATTTATTAAGATGATAGCAGAGGTTAAACCTATCAGGAAAGACTGAACAGACCAGGGCTCTTATCTCCCGAAAACAGAAGACTGAGGGGTGACTTGATTAAAGGTCTTCAAGATTATATTTGGGTAGACATAGGAAAGGTATTTCCACTTGCAAACGAAATCAGACCTAGGGGCCATAAGTATAAGATAGTCATTAACAAATCCAAAAGGGAATTCCGAAGAAACTTCTCTACCCAAAGAGTGGTTAGAATGTGGAACTCGTTATCACAAGGAGCAGTTAAGGTGAATAGCGCTGATATGTTTAAGAGGAAGCTAGAGAAGTACATGAGGGAGAAAGGAATAGAAGGATATGTTTATTGGGTGGGATGAAGAAGGGTGAGAGGAACCTCGTATGGAACATAAAATTTGGCCGAATGGTCTGTTTCTGTGCTGTAAATACTGCATCTTTCCACATAATATTTTTCCTAGTCGGCCTTGAGTTTTTTTTTTAAATCTTTCTTTTGCCTCTCCCAGGCTGAGTCAAAAGGTAAAAGCAAAATACTGCAGATGCTGGAAATCTGAAATAAAAACAGAAAGTTCTGGAAATACTCAGCAGGTCTGGCAGCATCTGTGGAGAGAGAAAATAAAGTTAATATTTCAAGTCAGTGACCTTTCACAGAACTTTCGTCTAATGAGAGGTCACTGACCTGAAACGTTAACTCTGCTTCTCTCTCGGGCGGCGCAGTGGTTAGCACCGCAGCCTCACAGCTCCAGCGACCCGGGTTCAATTCTGGGTACTGCCTGTGTGGAGTTTGCAAGTACTCCCTGTGTCTGCGTGGGTTTCCTCCGGTTGCTCCGGTTTCCTCCCACAGCCAAAAGACTTGCAGGTTGATAGGTAAGTTGGCCATTATAAATTGCCCCTAGTATAGGTAGGTGGTAGGGGAATATAGAGACAGGTGAGGATGTGGTAGGGATATGGGATTAGTGTAGGATTAGTATAAATGGGTGGTTAATGGTCGGCACAGACCCGGTGGGCCGAAGGGCCTGTCTCAGTGCTGTATATCTAAATCAAAATCAAATCAAAACCTACCTGCAGTTCTGTGGCCCAAGAGCAGTGCCAGTAGGACAGTCCCACCCATTTCACAAAGAATTCTCGCTCTGGGTGTCCTTTCAGGGTCTTGGGCTGTTCGGCATCAGTGGCTTCGCCTATCAGAGCTGGAGGGGTGCGTGGCAGTGGGGGTGAACCCCACGTCCAGTGCAAGATTCGCTGCACTTTGCCTTTTAGAGGTGTGCACTAGAAACAACACAAAGAATTACACAATTATTCTTGACACATTGATATCCATAACGTGGCTAACCCTTAGTGAAGGCTCTCACCTCTAAATACCATACCCAAAGCAGGAACAGCACAGACAAGGGTCCTACACATGGTAACATTATCCCTTCTCCCTAACCAATCTATTCACCAACACCCAACAATTCTCTCCTCTGCTTCCTCTTCTGTTCCGAATATGTTGAATCCTAACTATAGTACGTTCCACAAACACAGGCTGCTCTTTGGAACCTCACCCAACTCGCCGTGCCTCATGTGAGCTAAGGCATTGAGCATCAACAGGCTATTGGGCTGCCTGCAACATGTACACACACACTCTCATGCATACACATGTGTGCACACACAGACACAAAGTGTGCACACATTCCAGCAGCAGTCAATCGATAATTTTTCCTTTCCTTAACACAGGATCCATTATCCTCCTTGCTATGATACTGGACAAGCATCCCAGACTTGAGGTCAAACCCCCTCATCCAATAGCAAGGTGAACTCAATAGGAAAGGTCCCAACCAATAGTGCACTTCACATCACAGGCGGTCATGGTCAGGGTGATAACAGACTCACCAGGCATCGCGGACAAACCCACTCTCCATTCGGGATCTCGGGTAACGGGGGGTTAAGGCAGTGAATGTGATAAGAGGAAGGACAGGAGTCACAACACAGCAGCTCGCCTCCGTCCTTGCAGACTCTGCAGAATTCCATGTGATCGTCATCTTCCTCCTCCACTCCCTCATCATCATCATCATCTTCTTCATCCTCTTTAGCCTCCCACTGGATTCCTTCCTTTTCCTAAGAGTCATTATACAGGATATATTTTGAGATGCATTATAACGTAATCACAGATGCGAGCGCACAAATGCACAGCAGCAACTCGCCAAGCTAACTTCACACATACCTGGAAGGACAAGGGCAGCAGGCGCATGGGGACACCATCACCTCCAAGCTTTCCTCCAAGTCACACAACATCCTGACTTGGAAATACGTCACCATTCTTTCATCGACGCTGGGTCAAAACCCTGGAACTCACTCCTTAACAGCACTGTAGGAGCACCTCCATCACACAGACTGCAGCGGTTCAAGCCGGCAGCTCACCACCACCTTCTCAAAGGGGTAACTAGGGATGGGTAATAAATACTGGCCTTGCCAGGGACGCCCACATCCGGAGAGCTGATCTGAGCGAAGATGCAAGTGTGGACAGATTATTCAATCATGATGGGCATCACAACCGAGCACTGATGGGGTCGGGTGGAGGAGGTTTGTGCACAGCATTCACACCAGTTGGGCCTGTTTGTGTAAAATACGATGCAATTCTGCAGACCCAATCCTCTCCTCACCCAACATCAACACACACACTTATTTTCCAGTAGTGGGGTCACCAGAATCATCAGGCATGGGTACCCCGCAACCTTTCCCCATTTACACAGGGGTCAAATGGATCTTCACTGCTATCACTTAGGCAAGATGAACTAGCACAACTTAGAATGGGGTTCAACTCTGGGATCTTCCCATTCTTGTGTGGTTGAGTTATCACACCGGCTGGAACATTACCCCACAAAGCATATTAACAACCACCAGGAGGAAGCACAGTCTACAGCAAAACAGGAAACTGACAACTTACGCAGTGCAAGCAACTCCATTTTCCCTCTGGGGCTTTCTCCATCTCCGGGTCCAGGCAGACTAAGTGATAGGCCCTAGGACAGGTGTCACATAAAATAATTTCCCCTCCTTGCTGGCACACTTCACAGTAATCCTGGTGATCCGTCTCATAGCCATCACCTTCCTCCACTGGGATTTACAAAAGAAATAAGAGTCAAGGAAATTAGAGCCTCGCAACACACAGCGCAAGGAGCAGGCAAATAAATCATGCTCCCCAAAGACAATTTTGTCCATTTCTGAAGGAAATAAAAGGTAACAAACCAAGCCCTTTAGTGCAGTACAGCTCCAAGGTGGAAAAGACTAGAACAGAAGATAAGTAGTGGTGATTCATTAATGCCGCAATTGGGTTTTAGAAGGCTGCAACGGAAGACTGAGGGAGGTCATGGGGCAGAATGAGTTAGAGTATGAGACAGCTCAATGGGTCTTGATTTCAACACGTTGCGGATGCAGAGGGGTGGAATAATGTGTACTTAACAAGTATGTGGAACCTAAAAGAGTTAAGGACCAAAATCAGGGGTTTGGGTGGTTTATATGTGGCATAACCTATACCCAGGAGTTGTTTTCAGCTAATCTTCTCTCTCATTGACTTTGGCTCTTCATAGGTTGCAGCTCGATAACTCAAGGTTAAATGGGGGCAGGGGGAAAGAGAAGGAAACTGAGTCTAATCACTCAATCTCCACACACTCAGGAGCACGAACCCTGGCTCATTTTCTCCCCTCTTCTCCCTAACCCAGCAGCACTGAGGCTAACTGTAACACCAGCCCAGGCAGTATCAGCAAACTCAGCACAGAACAGGAATTGAGCATGGGGCCTCTGGACTTGATACATGGATACCTCACTAGATGATGGCTCTATTTACTAAATCCAGTGACCCATCCAGTAATGTCCATTCCCCGCACACTGCAGCAAGCTCGATTCCCCTGTACTCTCAACCACCGGTCAGAGGGAAAACGCTACAATCCAACACATCCAAATAGAGAATCCATCAGAAAGTCAATATTTACATTTCTTCTTCCTCTTTCCACCTTTCCTCCTTCTCTTGCCCAATCCAGCAGAGCCCTCAGACCGCATGGAGCAGCTGTGGACACTCGCGTTGTCCAGATCCGATTCACCGTGTTCATCCTCCTCGCTCTGCGGACACAAACGCAACACACACAAGGAGAGGTTAAAGGTTCCAGATTTCCATATCCTTGCATTTGTTCTGCTGGGATGCAGTTCCATCAGCACCAACCCCTCCTCTGGCACCACATCCAAATGAACTAACACTCACTCCCACCAGTGAACACACACAAAGATATAATAGAGAAGATTCAGA
Source organism: Heterodontus francisci (assembly GCF_036365525.1). NCBI lineage: Eukaryota > Metazoa > Chordata > Chondrichthyes > Heterodontiformes > Heterodontidae > Heterodontus > Heterodontus francisci. The sequence continues at coordinate 18,887,548 of NC_090407.1, read as the reverse complement.
AAGAGTGAAGGACATCCCCTCTGGTGTGTTAACTCTCCCATCAGAGCCCCTCCCTCTGCTGCATTGATTGCCCAACCAGCCAAAACAGATGCTTCAATGGAATGGTGACCTTCCTTACCGAAGACCCCTTTTTCCGTTTGCCGCTGAATCCTCCCAGTTTGATCTTCAGAGGCACCATCTTCTTCCCTTTCCCTTTCTTCTTCAAATCAGCAGCTCGAGCACTCTTACTCTTCTTCCTAACACCTGGACCTGCGATGACCAGACAGTGACACTGGTGAAACATAGACTGACAATCAGGGGAACCAGAGTTAGATGCTCTGCACTCCAGGTTCCTAAAATAATATAGTGCTATTTTGTCCCCTCCCTGCCTTTCAGTTTTCACCCTTCCTCTCCTGAAGATGGTGACCCTTTCTGGAGTACAGTTCCACAAGTACCAGTCACCCACATCACCCACAACCCTATCAGCTATCCTATTGGTCCCCCTCCCCCTGTTCTTTCCCCATAGCCCTGCATTTCTTTTCTTTTCAAGTATTTCTCCAATTCCCTTTTGAAAGTTACTATTGAATCTGCTTCCACTGCCCTTTCAGGCAGCACATTCCAGATCATAACAACTCACTGCAATAAAAAAAATTCCTCATCGCCCCTCTGGGTCTTGATTTAAATTTGTGTCCTCTGGTTACTGACCCACCTGCCAATGGAAATATTTTGGAGAAGCGTAGCTGCATTTTCTATCACTGTGGTACTGATGCCAATTGCATGTGCAGCTGAGCGACTATACCTAGAACCTTCCCTGGCCTGTCTGTGCTCCATGCCACACAGGTGCAGTGCATCTACCAGCTGAGACAGTGGGGTTTTTCCCCATCATCAAATTTTAAACACACTACTTGCAGGTATGAGAGAAAGCAGCCTTTACCTTTCCCTTCTTTGGTCTTGGCTTTCCTAATAGGGGCGGGGGGCTGGATTGGGGGCGGCAGCGGAATCGGTATCGGTGGAGCCACGATCACCTGTTCCACTGCAGCTGCCACTGCAGCTGCTGCTGCCTCTGCCGCAGCCACCGAGGTCCCTTTGAAAGGATTATTGGCACTGAACTCCCGCCATTTGGCACCAAGCACTGTCATCATTTTGGACATGGGGATTTTCGGATTCTTCTTGGCGATGAGCGGCCTGATGGGAAATAGAAGACGAAAGACTGATCAGACTATTTCATAACATGCACTCAAACAAACTGGAGGTAACAACTGAGTACAGACCGACAACCTGCATTTATATAAGGCCCATTAACGTAGTGAACTGTCCCAAGGCACTTCACAGGAGCATTATCAGACAAAATCTGACACCAAACCACAAAAGGAGATATTAAAACAGGCAACCAAAAGTTTACATAGAATTTATTGCACAGAAACAGGCCATTCAGCCCAAATGGTCCATGCCAGCAGTGTTTATGGTCCGCATGAGTCTCTTCCTATGCTTTGTCATCTAACCCCATTAATATATCTTAGTATTCCTTTCTCCCTCATGTGTTTATCTAGCTTCCCCTTAAATGCATCAATCTAATCACCTAAATTACTCCCTTGTGGGTTCCACAGTCTCACCACTCTCTGGGTCAAGAAATTTCTCCTAAATTCCCTCGCTTGGTCAAAGAGGCAGGTTCTAAGGGGCGCTTTAAAGGACAGGAGAGGTAGAGAGGAAGGAAGGAGGGAGAGGAGGGAGGGAATTCTAGAGCTTAGAGCTTGGCAGTTGAAGGCACAGCCACCAATGGTGAGGCGATTAAAATCAAGGGTGAGCAAGAGGCCAGAATTGGAGGAAGGCAGAGATCTCAGAGGGTTGTAGGGCTGGAGGAGGTTAAGGAGATGGGGAGATGCAAGGCCATGGAGGGATTTGAATTTTAAAATCAAGCTATTGGTGGATGGGGAGCCATAGGTCAGCAAGCACAGGGGTGATGGGTGAACGGGACTTGGCCCTAGTTAGGATATGAACAGGAGAGTTTTTGATGAGCATTGGGATAGTCAAGTTTGAAGTTAACAACAGCATGGATGAGAGGTTCAGTAGGAACACTTATTTACCCACTCAAAATTTCTTTCTTCCTGAAAGTACTACCGACTCAGTTATCATTATCTTGCAACAAAATAGCTAATCTCCCTTTGTAAACCAAAGTGCTGGTGGGCTGGATGACCATGAGGATCATCACATCCAAGCTCAATCCTGTTCATCCAAAGCCCACTTCTGGTGAGCTGGGGGGGGGGGGGTGCAGGAGAAATGTCCGTGCGATAGCAATCAGAGTAAAAAATCCTGGCTGATTCACCCCTACCTTTTCTTAACCCAAGAATGCCAAGTCAAACTGTAGCTTCCCTCCTATCACCCCAGCAGGGTACAGGAACAGGAGGAGGCCATTCAGGCCCTCGAGCTTGTTCTGCCATTCAATTAGATCATGGCTGACCTGTACCGTAACTCCAATTTCATTGCCTTTGCTCCATAGTCCTTGAAAGCCCCTACCCAACAAAAACCCAACAACCTCATCTTAAAAGCTCCAACTGACCCTCAGCATTCACAGGCTCTTGAGGGGAGGGAATTTTAGATTCCAGTTCAAACAGTGCTCCCATGGGAACCTAGCAACAAATCCTTAAATGTAATGTTTCATATATACTATATATCTGGTACATCGGTGTAACAACTTGCATTTCTAGCCCCGCTTTAACATTAAAAAAAAGGTCCCAAGACACTTCATAGGAGATGGAAAGATAAACGGGAGCAAGACAAACAAGGAGATATTAGGAAAGTGACCAAAAGCTTGGATATAGAGATGACAGTTTTAAAAAAGAGAGTAGGGTGGAATGACCAAGGGGTTTAGATTAGAATGACACAGCACAGCACAGAAGGTGGTCATTTGGCCCAGAGAGCCTGTGCCAGCTCTTTGAAACAGCTATTCCAATTAGTCTCACAACACTGCCCTTAACCCACAGCCCTGAAAATCTTCCCCCTTCAAGTATTTATCCAAGTCCCTTTTGAAATTAATTACTGAATCTGCTTCCACCGCCCTTTCAGGCAGTGTGGCCCAGGTCATGAGAACTTGCTATGCAAAAAACCTTTCCTCGTGTCACCTCTGGTCCTTCTGCCAAATACTTTAAATTTTTCCAATTACCTTAAAGAAGTTATTCCAGAGAGTGGGGTCTCAAAGGCTGAAGGCACGGTTACCAATGGTGGCGCAAAGGATGGAGAGAGGCACAACAACTTAAAAAAGCAGTAGAGACAAGCACTGTTTCCAGTGGCACAAGGATTGGTAATCAGAGGACACAGATTTAAGGTAATTGGCAAAAGAACCACAGGCGGCATGAGGGTTTTTTTTTTAAACGCAGCGAGTTGTTGTGATTTGGGAGGTACTGCCTGAAAGGGCAGTGGAAGCAGATTCAACAGTAACTTTCAAAACAGAATTGGATAAATACTGGATAGGAAATAGTTTATAGGGCTACCAATTGGTACCAATGACATAGGTAGAAAGAGGGATGAGGTCCTGCAAAAAGAATTTAGGGAGCTAGGCAGCAGATTAAAAAATAGGACCTCAAAGGTTGTAATCTCTGGGTTTCCTCCGGTGCCATGGGCTCGTGAGTATATGAATAGGAGGTTAGAGCAGATGAATGCATGGTCGGGGAGATGATGCAGGAGGGAGGGCTTTAGTTTCCTGGATGACTGGGCCTGTTTCTGGTGAAGGTGGGATCTGTATAAGATGGACGAGTTGCACCTGAACCTGAACCAGAACAGGACCAGTATCCTTGCTGGGAGGTTTGCTGGTGCTGTTGGTGGTGGGAGGTTGAAACTAATTTGACAGGGGGATGTGATACAGAGTGGAAGCACAGTAGGGGGTGATGTACAATCAAATATAAATGTGAAGCTAAGTCAGTCCAGAGGGCAGAGTAAATGTAGACCTGTTAAGGCTCAGGCAAAAAACGCAAGGCTGGATTGTATCTATTTTATGGACAGAGTCTTACTAGTAAGGCAGATGAATTGAGGGTGTTGATTAACACATGGAAATATGATATTATTGCTCTCACTGAGACATGGTTGAGGGAAGGGCAGGATTGGCAGCTTAATATCCCAGGGTATAGAATCTTCAGATGTGATAGGGGAGAGGGCAAAAGAGGTGGCATTGCACTGTTGATTAAAGAGACAATTACTGCAGTAAGGAGGGATGATATCTTAGAAGGTTCCTCTAATGAGGCCATATGGGTAGAATTTAAAAACAAAAAGGGGGCTTTTACTTGGCTGGGAGTGTACTACAGGCCTCCAAACAGTCAGGCAGTGGTAGAGGAGCAAAAATGTGGGCAAATCTCAGAGAGATGCAAAAATAATAGGGTAATAATAGTAGGGGATTTCGGCTTCCCCTATATTAGAAGGAATAGTATTAGTGCAAAAAGCTTAAAGGGGGCGGAATTCTTCAAGTGCATTCAGGAGAGCTTTTTGAGCCAGCACGTAGAGAGTCCTATAAGAGGGGGAGCGGTATTGGACTTAATCCTAGGGAATGAAGCCGGACAAGTGGTAGAAGTGGCAGTGGGGGAGCATTTCGGGGATAGTGACCATAACTCTGTAAGATTTAAGGTTGTTATGGAAAAGGACATAGAGCGACCGGAAATAAGAGTACTGAATTGGGGGAAGGCAGATTTCAATATTAAAAGAACAGGATCTGGCCAAAGTGAACTGGGAGCAGCTTCTTACAGGAAAGTCTACATCAGACCAGTGGGGGTCATATAGAAGGGAAATTGTGAGGGTTCAGGTGCAGCATGTTCCTGTAAAGGTGAAGAGTGGGATCCAGGGAACCCTGGATGTCAAGGGATATAGAGGATTGGATAAGGAAAAAAAAGGAGGCATATGGCAGATTCAGAGGGCTGAAAACAGCGGAGGCCCTAGAGGAGTATAGAAAGTGTAGTGGAGTACTTAAAAGTGGAGGACAGCGAATGTGGTACCATTATTCAAGAAGGGTAGCAGGGATAAACCAGGTAATTACAGGCCTGTGAGTCTAACATCAGTGGTAGGGAAATTATTGGAGAAAATTCTGAGAGACAGGATTAATCTCCACTTGGAGAGGCAAGGATTAATCGGGGATAGTCAGCATGGCTTTGTCAGGGGGAGATTGTGTCTAACAAATTTGATTGAATTTTTCGAGGAGGTGACTAGAGGTATAGATGAGGGTAAAGCAGTTGATGTAGTCTACATGGACTTCAGTAAGGCTTTTAATAAGGTCCCGCATGGGATATTGGTTAAGAAAGTAAAAACCCACGGGATCCAGTGCAATTTGGCAAATTGGATTCAAAATTGGCTTAGTGGAAGGAGGCAGAGGGTGATGGTCAAGGGTTGTTTTTGCAAATGGAGGCCTGTGACCAGTGGGGTACCGCAGGGATTGGTGCTGGGACCCTTACTGGTTGTAGTGTACATTAATGATGTAGACTTGAATATAGGAGGTATGATCAGTAAACTCACAGACGACACGAACATTGGTGGTGTCGTAAATAGCAAGGAGGAAAGCATGAGATTATAGGACGATATAGGTAGGCTGGTAAGATGGGCGGAGCTGTGGCAAATGGAGTTTAATCCTGAGAAGTGTGAGGTGATGCACTTTGGGAGGACTAACAAGGCAATGGAATATACAATGGATGGTTGGACCCTAGGGAGTACAGAGGATCAGAGGGACCTTGGGGTGCTTGTCCATAGATCACTGAAGGCAGCAGCACAGGTAGATAAGGTGGTTAGGAAGGCATACGGGATACTTATATTCTAAAACTTGGCTAACAAAGACAACAGCAGGGAGGTTATGATGGAGCTGTATAAAACACTAGTTAGGCCGCAGCTGGAGTACTGTGTATAGTTCTGGTCACCACACTATAGGAAGGATGTGATTGCAATGGAGAGGGTGCAGAGGAGATCCACCAGGATGTTGCCTGGGCTGGAGCATTTCAGTTATGAAGAGAGACTGGATAGGCTGGGGTTGTTTTCCTTGGAGCGAAGAAGGCTGAGGGGGGACCTGATTGAGGTACACAAAATTATGAGGAGCATTGGTAGGATAGATAGGAACGAACATTTTCCCTTAGCGGAGAGGTGAATAAATAGGGGGCATAGATTTAAGGTAAGGGGCAGGAGGTTTAGAGGGGAGTTGAGCAAAAATGTTTCCACCCAGAGGGTGGTTGGAATCTGGAACACACTGCCTGAAGGGATGGTAGAGGCAGGAACACTCACAACATTCAAGAAGTATTTAGATGAGCACTTGAAACGCCATAGCATACAACGCTACGGGCCAAGTGCGGGGAAATGATATTAATTAGGACGGGTGGCTTGATGGTTGGCGCAGGCGCATTTTGCCGAAGCGCCTGTTTCTGTGCTGTAAAACTCTATGACTGTATGGCTATGGGGAAAGAGCAGGGAAGTGGGATGAATTGGATAGCTCTCCAAAGAGCCAGCACAAGGATGATGGAACAAATGCCTCCTTCAATGCTGGATCATTCTATGATTCTAAGAGAAATTGTACAGGTAGATTGGTCACATCCCCACTTCACACACACAAGAAAACACATTAAGGAAAATCAATACACTGGAGTTCACAGTGTTTGTGTTTAGAATCAGTGTTAGATCTGCTGCTACCAGCAAGACATTTGCTAATGTTTAAGCCCAATGGATAACTGACATCCCAATTAAGACACTCAGGAGAGAATGCAATGCCTTTAAACTGGAAACCTTGTCAAGATAGTGAAAGGTTGGTCTTGCTAGGAATCGTCATTAGCACATTTGGCGAACACTTCACTCTTCCAGAATCAAAAGGCATGCTGGGGCCACATGGGATCAAACATTAGCATCGCCTATTTTGACTCAGAGTCTAATACTGCAAATTGACCTTGGGAATGTAAACAGATCTGAAGGCTCGGAATCCTGGACTGAACAGTATTTGGGTTTCTTCTCTGTCCTGTTCAGAATGGCAAAGAACTGCATGGAAAATCTCAGCGAACTGACACAGTAACTGAATATAACAGAATAGCAAAAGCAAGTCAAAATGCAAATGATCTTTAAAAAAATGGTAGCGACACAAAGATTTTTTTTTAATGTTCTTGAATAATTATTCCAGCAACACGTACCTCAGGAACTGGCTGAAGGTTTTGTAGTTGGTCAGGGTGTGGTAATCCTCCTCTGTGAACTCGTAATCCACATCCTCCAAACCCCAGTCATCCATTAAGTATGTGGAGGACTTCTGTTCCTGAAGAACATGGAATGAAACAGAGATAGTGGAGAGATTAGTCGAGGATGTGCAAGAGGCCAGAATTAGAGAAACCCAGAGATCTCGGTGTATTGTAGGGTTGGATGAGGTTACAAAGATAGGGAGCAGGAGAGAGGAATGGGCCTAACACCTGTAAAACAATTAATTGAGACCGATCTCAACCAGGCCTGCTACAAATAGCCCCAGCTTCCCTGGGCTGGTGTGGGGATGGGGGGAAAGAGGGGGTCAAGCTCCTGGCTGCAGTTTTCTAACACTCAACAGTCTAGGCTTGGATGTGAAGAATGATCATTTGGATGAGGTGCCAGAGAACAGCTGACACTCATGGAGTCTGCAAGGTGACAACAGTCAGCACCATCAGGAGGATGAGGCAAACAAAAACCCTCCCCTGGTGAGGTCAGGGATAAACAGCAACTTTCACAACCAAATCATTTGCTCCTGAAAATCAATATTACAGAAATATTCATGTATTTTGGACAAATGATAAAAATCATCACAAAAAATTCTCCATGACACATCTCCCCAAAACAATTCCTGCCTGATTTCAGATACTGCAGGTAGCCTGAGCTAAACCAGGAGATGAGAATGGAAATACTTCCGGATTAAGTAACAAGAGAAATAGGTCCTTTCTCTGTGCTTCTCCACTGTTCAATTTATCAGCAAATGTTGTGCAGTTAGCGTTCTTGTTCTGCAGTCGTAGAAATTGCATCCATTTTTGACAGACCCTAAGCTAATCTGAGGCCAACATAGAAGTAATGACATTGTTGAGTTCCTATAATCGGTAGCAGAACTTTCTCTTCTTTTAATCCTAAAATG